>NC_053168.1:70827973-71201914 GCF_016835505.1 Polypterus senegalus | reverse complement strand
CAATTAACTTTAGAACAGAATTACGTGTGACAAATGCATATATGCCATGTTTGTGAAAAAATAACTTTGACTTGAAAAATACAGAACATATCCTTTAACACTAGAATTACCAGAGTCTACGAAAAAACTCGTAGATCCGGCCCACCTTAAAACCGTTTGCACCTCTCCACCAGCGTCCTTTGTCCTGTAAATGTGCGACAAAGACAAGCTGCAAGCAGCGGCTATTACATCCCCCCACCGACTTAGAACGTGCACTTCTCCAAACTCATGCCTTGATATATTATCTGGGAGTGAAGTGGAATTTTAGAGTGGAAACAATAGATAGCTATTTGGAACACACGCATTTCATGTGTGTTCCATTTCTACAGTAATCTGTGTAAACACATTGTTAAAACAGAAACTTTCATATTTTAGTAATAAATGTTACAAATTGTAGGCATAAACTATAGAATGTGTGAAGCATGAAGTCCAAACATCAAAAAAGCACTTTCACAAAAGGTTCAAGGACAATACAACAGCTTTCGTAGCTTAGCAGTAAGATTCCCTGACTCAAGGCACAGCAGGCTTACTGTGCCTCAGAGATCTGAGTTTGATTCCCCACTGGTGAGAAAGTGTTATTTTTTCTTTCTTATTCTCAAACAGACATAAAATTTATAAATTGGTACGCACTGTCAGTTAATGAGATCATTTTATTTTTGTGTGGGATGCTCCTTTCAAAATATTTTTTAGCAATTGAGACTGCAATTAACATGAACAAGTGTCCTTATAATTCTAGTGTTAACTAATGCTCTATACTGCAAAGTGGATCATATCTGACTGCAGATCTCTAAATTTAGTTGAAGATACAGGGCTGAGATACAGCATTCAGCAAAGTCTGAAAAATTCTTACACACTACTTTCACATGGAACAATTATGTCACCTATTGAGGATTTATATGAAAGGCATAAGTCTTTGCAGTTGGAGCAGCTAAGAAGTTGTATATCAGGCACATTTACAGGGGACTACTGGACATTGTTGAACCAGCTTGGTTAAACATGTAATTAATTGGTATTAAATGGAGGGACACGTTGAGATTAATCATGATTAGAAATTGCACTCTGTAAAATACATTATTTATATATATTGTTTAGCCGACCCTGACACAGACAGGCGGACATGTTGTTCTTCACCACCACACATATTTTATTTACAATATATATGGTCACTAAGACCCACTGTCCACAAGTGCACAAACCCCAACACAGTCCTGGCCACTCAAATGTCTTTCTTCGGGCCGCCTCCACTCTCCTCTCTTGCCTCGTCCTCCTTCCACCCGACTCTAGCCTCGAGTGAAGGGAGACGGCCCCTTTTATACATGACCCGGATGAGCTCCAGGTGCTTCCGACACTCCCCCTTTGGCCACGCCCCAGCGTGGCGGAAGTGCCGGCTGTTCTCCCGGCAGCTCTCTGGGTGTCGCGGAAGTGCTGGGGCAACAGGTCCCCAAGGCATTGGGGCGCCTCCTGGCGGTGACCACGGGCCCCTACAGGGTAGGGCTTCCATGCCCTCAACCCGTGGCCCCCAGAGCAACCAGGAAGGTGGCCCCCACGTGATCCAGGGTGGGCTTTGACCCTCTTCCGGTCCTTCATGGCGTCCCGGCCGGGTCATTGCCCCTGGCATCCCTGACAATATATATATCATATAAGTATATCCCCTCCTCAAACAGCGAATCAACATCAAATTTCTTGCGAATTTTCTCTTTTTCCATAAAGCAGTTTTTGACTGACAAAAACATTCCTGTCCTCGAACATCCTCCATATTTATCTCCCTGTGATTTTTACTTGTTTCCAAAAATAAAAAGTGACCTGAAGGGAACACATTTTTCTTCAATGGATGAAGTACAGACAAAAACGGCAAGCCTGTTGAAGAGCCTCCAGCAAGAAGACTTCCAGCACTGTTTCAATCAATGGAAGATACATATGGAGTGATGTAGAGATCGGAAGGGGAAATATATAGAAGGTGACAATGTTTAGAATGCTGTCATTCATCAATAACTATTATTTTGTTATCAATCTGGTTAATTTTGTATATACAGTGATCCCTTGCTGTATCGCGCTTTGACTTTCGCGGTTTTGCTCTATCGCGGATTTTATATGTAAGCATATGTAAATGTATATTCGGATTTTTCGCTGATTCGCGGATTTCTGCGGACAATGGGTCTTTTAATTTATGGTACATGCTTCCTCAGTTGGTTTGCCCAGTTGATTTCATACAAGGGACGCTATTGGCGGATGGCTTAGAAGCTACCCAATCAGAGCACGTATTACATATTAACTAAAACTCCTCAATGCTATAAGATATGCCTCCTGCACGGTGCTCGATTGTTTGCTTGTCTCTGCCTCTATCTCACCCTCTCTGACATTCTCTGCCTGGCGGAGGGTGTGAGCAGAGGTGCTGCTTGCACAGAAGCTGTTTGCCTAGTGGATACGGGCGCTCCTCTAAGAAATGCCGCTTTATCGAGGTGCGTCCAAAAGCACACTTATTGATTTTTTGATTGTTTGCTTTAATCTCGCGCTCTCTCTCTCTCTCTCAGACGTTCTCTGCGCTTGCGGAGGAGATGTGAGCAGAGGGGCTTTTGCACAGAGGCTGTTTGCTTAGAAGATAGGGGCGCTCCTGTAAAAAATGCTGAAAGGCTACCTTCGCATTGATCCCTTCATTGCCGCTGCTTTATTGCGGTGCTTGCATACTTAAAAGCGCAACAGCCCTATTGATTTTTCATTGTTTACTTTACTCTCTCTCAGACATTCTCCGCTCCTTACGCACTTTGAAGAGGAAGATATGTTTGCATTCTTTTAATTGTGAGAAAGAACTGTCATCTCTGTCTTGTCATGGAGCACAGTTTAAACTTTTGACTAAAGGGTGTTATTTCATGTCCAGAGGGCTCTAATAATGTTAAAAACGTATTTAGAAGGTCGTAAACAGGTTTTCTATGCTCTAACTGCGAAAATATTAGATTTATAAATAAAGAATCCTACTTCGTGGAAATTCATTTATCTGTCTGGAGCGGATTAACCGCGATAAACAAGGGTTTACTGTATAACTGTGCGGAGAATATTTATAAACAGTGTGGTAGAGTTTCTAAGGGCTTAAAATATATAAAAATAATCATACAAACATATGGTTTCTACTTCGCGGATTTTCACCTATCGCGGGGGGGTTCTGGAGCATAACCCTTGATCGAGGATTACTGTTACTGTATATATATATATATATATATATATATATATATATATATATATATATATATATATAGTAAAAGAATGAGTCTCAACACACTGGAAAAGTTTGGGGCAGCAACCCGTATATTGTTCATAGCTGCAAAAGGGTTTTTAAATAAGCACTGATGTGCATGAATGGAGTTCTAGATTGAACTGATCAGGTTGAGCAAAGATGGTGGCTTTATTGGCTGTAAAGTGGAAGTGATGTCATTTGGCCAGAACTGGAAGTGACGTCAGTCTGGGCGCTGGAACAGGAAGTGACATTAGTCTAGACACCAAAACTGAAGTGATGTTGAATCAGGCAGGTTTTCCCGTCTTTGACCTGCAGAGACAGCAGAGGTAGGTTTAGTGCACCCCACCACCCCCTGGCCTTACCTCCATTTGGTCCATTGAGCTCCCTCCTAGTCGCACATGTGTGACAATATATATATATATATATATATATATATATATATATATATATACACATACACACATTTAAAATATAGTTTTAATGAGATACCTCTATTTGACATGTGCATTATGTAAAGTGGCATCTGTGATGTTATGTGTAGTCATGCATTTGAATATGCCTGGTATCAGTGCCTGCGGAGTAGCAATGCATACTCCACAGTGTGGCCAATGACTTTACATAACTTATAATCATCATGACCACTAAAACAAAATACAAGAGGAAAATGCTAAGTAATTCATGTAACAGTGGCTTCCTATGTCATCTCTGAGATTTACAAATGGAAACTATTGTAAAGCCTGCTAATTCCTTAACATTTAACATGATTAAGGAAATATACAGATATTGTTCAATTCACCTTATTTCAGCAAACACAGTAACAGGTCCACAGAAGGGTAACACAGTGAGGCCTCAAAAGGATTCAATGATATTTTTTTGTTTGAGTCAGACTCTGGGATCTTTGGGAAAGGGTCACCACCACAGCCCACAGCTTTGTGCATCTAAGGAGGAGTTTAGGATCAAGACTTCAGTTGCAATGCTGCTGTGCTATCATTTAAAAGTCTGACTTATCACGAGAGGTCTGCATGCAGCTGATCCAGCACTGATTGTATTTTTAAGCATGTCGCTTTTTACAGAAGGTTCAGCAAATGCTGCACTGTCAGGAGTGTTTTGTCTAGAGGTGAGGAGTTGTCTACTGTGCTGTGCACTCTCTCTGGGAGTTTGACCTTTTAGTTACAGTACCCATGATGACGTAAATCAGGAGAATGAGAGATGCACATTTGCTGTACAAGTGCTGGTTGATTACTTAAATCTTGCTTCTAGATATTTCCATTTTCTTCTGAGTTCCACAATATTTATAAGATTAGGTTGTGACAAATAAGAAAAATAAAAACTTTCAACAGATTACATTCATCTTACTATTTATTAACTATTGCTCATTTGGCAAATACCCTCACCAAAAATGAGTAATAAGATCAAAATTTATTATAATTTTTAACATCCTTCCTACTCAGCCCAGTTAAAGGAAGAATCACAGTGTGTTTTTTTTTCATTGACACCACAGTTTTTAATCATTAGCATAATTACATTTCTTTTTTTTTTCTAATTTCAGTTCAGACTGAGGATTCATTGTGAAATTGCAATTTGGCTTTGATTTTCTATAACATTTATTAAATCTTCATTCTGTTCATGATGTTTAGTTCAAATAACTGAATTCTTCCTCTCTGATATTTCTGTTATGTCTATTGTCTGATAAATTACAAAAGTGGGAAATTTACTTTTAATATGCCTTCTGTATGTTGCAATATGTAACAAGCCTCATATAAAAGCCACATATTCTGTGTAACTCATAATGAAACCTGTTCAATGAAAATGGCATGCAATATATGATTATTATAGTACAGCTACAAGATATTGAAACAAAAAATAAATACATCAAATCAGCCTTCCTCCATTGCCAATTTTGTCATTTTCTTCTCTATTGTGAGTGCATTATAGAACGCTCCATTGAACAATTTGGTAGAAATTCTGCATAATTATGTTCACAGTTTTGAGGGTAAAAACATGAAAAAAACAACTTTTATTTTTCTATAATTTCAACAATGGTATCATAGCAACTAACAACTATGCATTTGCTCTTTATCATTCACATTTACTTTGTAACATGAGTAAGATTCAAAACACAAAAATGTACCAAAACTGCAGCAAATAAGAGAAACATAGATAAAAACATAGCCAATAAAGATCACTCTGTCTGGATTCTTGTTCTAAGATGCATCACAATTTTGAATTGAGCCACATCTTTGTCTAGACATTAAGTGATTTTACGGCCTCAATGAAAAGAGCTTTTAAAATAGCCCAAATAAATTCTCATTTTAAAGGAACTCTTTACATTTTGAAAAACAAAAATGAGTAACAATACCAGTAACAGGTGCAAAGTTGTGCTTTATTTATGGCTATTTCACTTTCTGTTTTATACATCAGCCATTTTTCATTCTTGTCATTTCCAAGTCCCTGAAATCTGGAAATTGATAAGTGAATTACAAAAAGGATGGATGATTATTTCAAAGTTTTGTTAAAAAAGGACATTTATCAAATTGCCAATTATCTTTGAAAATTTACCCAGAGCTCATTATTTTGAAACAATGTACAGCATGTTTTCAGTTCTCATAAATAGTGTTCTGTGGAAGAAGCCAGGCAGATGCTAAGGAGGCCATATACAGTATTCTAAACAGTCTTTTACTTAAAAGCAATAGAAAGGTTAATAAAATGAAAAACTCAACTAAAACTGCTAGCAGCTCTGGGCCAACCTGTGACGGTTCAAGTCCCTCTCTTGGGGTGGGATGGCATTTTGACTTACTCACCAGGAGCCTCATGCATAAACGGTACAGAAATATTGCGTAAGAATGTTTCCACATTCAAATCGGGATGTATAAAACCTACACTTGGCGTAAAGCCATGCACTTTTCCACGGTGCCTCATACCTTGTCGTATGCACGTTCTCCGCTTGGTTTTGCAGACTGGCGGCACCCAGCGTCAAAGCAGTGCTACTCTTCCTGTGTGGTTACCCTTTATTTCTTAGAACCACATTTCTGAAGCAGCTTTATAAATATACTGAAACTAACCGCATATTGTTTATTAGTGTAATGCATCTGATTGTAGATTACCTGTAACAATATAATGGCCCAGGGAATAGCCATAGTATTCCAAATATCATAACTGCTTTAGCGTTGTTACTCTCACTGCACCATCTTCTTCTTCTTTTTCTTCTTTCAGCTGCTCCCTTTAAGGGTTGCCACAGCGGATCATCTTTTTCCATATTATTCTCACTGCATTACTCTGAGTATTTATATCACTGTATCTGAGGGGAAATCACAGCAGCAGCTGATTGGAAAGAGAATTATCAGTATGCAGCATCAAGCACATGCTGCCAAAGCCACGGCAAAACGTTTCAAAGCCTTTCCTGTACGGACCTCGCGGTTCAGAAACAGTTTCATCCCAGGAACTATAAACGCACTCAATCAACTGCTCCTTGTAGAACTCTTTGTACTTATAAGTACAATTACCCCACTGTAAACTTGCACTACAATTATAATATTACCCAACCTGCACCACTTTAGAAAGCACGTATTTACAAATGATGACGATATTTTTAAGATGATTATATTATACAGATAAAACTTTAACTTCATTTAAATAATCTGTATTGTTAATAATTAAACATGTGAGGACACGGTGTCGCATTTGTATATTTGCTGATTCCGGTGTGACACTGGAAGGATAGATGGATAGAATAATTAAGCACATACTATGAAGATATTTCAATGTTCCTTAAATGTTTTGAAGAATTGCCGTTCTAAGCTTACAGATGGCTTAACGTTTATTACAGAGCTGATTGTGTGGTGATTGGGTATTTGGGGAAAGAAAAGTAATGACAGAAATTGGAGGTTAGCACATTTGAAAGAGACAGTACTGCTACAATAAATTATTTCATCGAAGGTCGCACATGGTGCAACAGCATCTTGTGTGAGACATGAACAATCACTATGCCATCGTGTTCCCATGTTTAATAACATGCTTTCATTCCAATCATCATGAAAATGATATCATATATACATCTCAGTATTTTAATTATTCAGAGAACTGTAATATCATGAATGTAATGGATTCTGTGTCCTGTCGGTGAAAGAGAAAGAATGGAAGCACGTAGTGATTCACACACATAGAGCACAGTGAAGATCAAATACAAAACAAAGCATTTAACGTGCTACTTTAGTTATGATGGGATTTGAGAAACTACTAAATTAAATAAATTTAAGATGAAGTTTATGATGTTTTACTTTAATGACAAAATAAACTACATGATTAAAGTGGAAATTTCAAGATTAAAGTTGACATTTCGTGCTTTTTTCCCACTGTGTACCTATTTTTTTTTGTCTGTACCCTAATAAGCTCAGACAGTGGGCTACAACTCGCATCTTCACGACGACTTTGATATGTGAATTCTTTTTTATTTTGGCACTGTGTGACTTTGTGAACTTGAGTTTTTGAGTTTCTCCGACACGCTATATCACTCGATCAACTTCCTTTTGTTGTTTATTCCACTGTTTAAATCAACAAATAGTATGTTTTTCCTTTGCCTCCACTTGGTATTTGCTGAAATTCTTATATTTTCCCCCTGTGCTTTTCCCATTGTCTTTTCACAGAATGCTGAGCTTAAGGGCCATTTATATTGATTTGCATATTCAAAGAGGCATAATTCTGGGAGGAGTTTGGGCGGGACAGCATGCTCGTGCACGAGCATTACTTTTCCCACTGACAAGGATTTATGGAGCGGAAGAACGCGGAAGTTGGAGTACACACAGATTCCTGCATCTGGATTTTTCTGTGCATAAGCACATTTTGGCTTTTGTGCTTATGTCATGTTATAGTGCGAATTCTACGCACGGCGTTATGCATGAGGCCCCAGCATACCACCTCCAAAAATAACCTCCCGTCACTGTCCACCTCATTTATGACTTCTTTTATTCCTAATATTTTAGCTCTTGACACTTACCTTTCTTTTGATTCCACATTAAACAAGTCATATCTTAGGGTCACTTTCAGCCAAGCTCCAGAATTAATTTCATGTTCAGGGGTGTTCAGGTGATCCTCACCAGTGAGACTTTAGTTAGCCCACAGAGGCCATGCCACTGTGATCTGAGTAAGGAGGACAATACATTCTTTGTGATGTGTTTATCCATTTTTCTAGTTTTCTGGAAGGATATCACGTACTTTCTCACAGGCTGCCGCTGTTTTTAACACAACCCTATTAGGGCATCACATACGATTTTTATCTAATTATTCTGACAGGAAAGCATACAAAATAATAGCCAGTGCCAGATTTTCCCTGAGGCCAGCCCATCTATTTATATCTGTTTTCATTTTAGTCCTTAGCGTTTGTGTGTTCTTGACTATCTTCTGGTGTCCTTTGTTCATCCTTGACCACAGCAATTCATCTATCCATTTAAAAACAAGCCTACACAGTTGAAAAAGAGTTTTTTAAGAGAAAATACACACTGCATCATCAATAAAACAAATCACAAACCCAACCAACCGAAACGGAGAGCAAATATTTAGCATGTCAAAGCCTAAACAAGAAATCACTCAGGAACCATTAATAAAGCAATAAAGAAGAACTTTGAAGGTGTACCCAGTTTAATTTGTTGGGAATGATATAGTGAGATGGAGGTGACATATGCCAAAAATGTTCAATGATAATCAACTATAAAGCCATACAGTCAAACGTCACTGCAGTTTTTGACTATAGTTTTTTGGCAGAAGTAAGAGTAGGGTAACCTAAGGTTAGGGGTTAGTGTTGTTCAAGTTAGGAGGTTTGTGAGGTTAGCGTGTAGTATACGTGGTTAAGGTTAGAGGTAACTTAAGGCTAGCAGTTTGTATGGTTAGTGCATAGCACAGACGTGAGGTAACGTCACTTCTGCCATGAAACTTCTGCTCATTATATTCAGTGTGTTTCACCAAAAAAAAACCAGTTGTGACATCTGGCTGTGTGGCCCTGCTTCTCAGAATGTTTGGTGGAATTAAGTTTGGTGGACTGTCCAATTGCATTCTCAATACAGCCCTTTGAATTACTGCTATTATTTCATCATCAAACCCAACCATTGTTTCACTTTATGGACTACTGGTGTGTTTGGTTTCTATATATTTGTTATTATGGACTTATATTGAGATTTCTTTGGTTTATTGTTGTGTGTGTTTCTATGTATCTTACATTTGTTACTTAGTACTCATTCTGTTTTATGCATTCAAAACACTAGGTTTAAAGTTGGCTCTTATTTTTTCAATGCAAGTGAAGATAAACATATTCTTTTGTGTCTTGCTGTCTGAATAGTTGTAGCTACACTGTGACAATGCCTGGTGAAGGATTGCTGATCTGTACCTACTGTTTTTCATTATTTAATACTAATACTAAGCCTGTGGCCCCGATGCAACCCAGGCTGTCCTCTCGTGTCCCCGGGGAGGTGATGCTGTTGACATGCCCTTTCCCCCGGTCCTCTCCTGAAAAGGGCATCCCAATGGGGCAAGACCCCCGGCCTTCTACCACACTATCTATCTATCTATCTATCTATCTATCTATCTATCTATCTATCTATCTATCTATCTATCTATCTATCTATCTAGTCTTATATTAAGAAGAATATAATGACTATCGGTATCTATTTATCTATCTACCCATATGTCTATTCCATAGGGATGCTTCTCTGTAGAAGGTTGTGGAAGGTTTTTGAGGGTAAAATGAATGCAGCAAAATACAGGAATATCCTGGAGGAAAAAACTAATGTAGTTTACAAAAAACCTGGAATTACTTAAAAACAAAAATGTTAATGTCCTAGAGTGTCTCTGTCCATATTTTAATCTAATTGAGAATTTGCATGTGGACGTATAAAGAAAAGCTGTTTACTTGTGATCCCCATGCACCCCAATAATAGGACTTTTGCAGTTTTACAAATATGAATGGAGAAAAATTGCAGTATTTAAATGTGCAAAGCTGATACAGACAGTGAGACTTGTGCATGCAGACTCCAGGCTGGAAAGGCTTCTAAAAGTGAATCTACTATATACAGACTTGATTGGGATGAGTATTTATGTGAGCAATTATTCTGTGTTTTTGCATTTGAAATTAATCTGTATTACTTTGCGGTTATCTGTTTTCACTTTTTCAATAAATTCACAGTAATTCAATGCTGTATAACAAAAAAATGCCAAAATATCTAAGGGCGTGAATGCATTTTATAGGCATTTGTAGTGGACTAAAACCCAGTTAAGATTCACACCGTCAATATGACGGTGATTTATTTATTTTTTTATGTCGGGATCCCAGGAACTCACCTAGCCTTGGCACACTTCCTCACAGAGACAAAAAGCAACTGGAAAAAAAACAGAAATTAAAGAATGTATTAAACAATAATAAATGAAATATATGAAACTACAATGACCCCACCCCAGTTCCCCTTACAGTGATTATATAATAAACACAAACTCATCAATAACAAACCACTAACAAAAACCACACACTATGAAGTTGATGAAAACGGCATCTGATGAAATGAAATGGTGAAGGTAGATAATCCAGAGATCAGCACGCTGTATATGAATATAAAGGCCAGTCTTACCAGTATTTCCTGAGGAGATGATGGCGTGTGAATGGGATCAGGAGCTCTCCTTTCTTCACAAGACGACAACAAATCCTTAGACAGTCCTCATGCAGCAGGAAGAAACCAGACAGTCCATACACCCAAAACAGGAGATGATTCAGGACAAAATGAGAATCCACAAGTATCAAACTGGAAGGCAAACAGACAAGCAACTCCAGACACAAAACACATAAGACTTCCCTCTCTCTGCAGAACTGGCCCCCATTTAAATGTCGTGCCAGCCGCCTTGTGCCCAGCAGCCCCTGCACCTACAGCAGATGACCAATCAGAGCCATCGCAGGGACTGCTGGGAGTTGAAGTTTCATTCCCCAGTACCCCCACTACTCACTGTATAAATATGGGTATGCATCACAACTGAAGAATGGGAAATTGTTTTAAATGGAATGTGCATTTCCGTGTATGTGTAGCATTTGAATGTACATGAAAAACAGTGAAGATTCTAAAAAGGGTTAGGACATTCAGATCATCAGTGAGATAAAAGAATTTCCATTTGTACTTTCTACTATTTATTTGACAATTTTTTGACATAGAAAGTGGTTATGAACATACATCTTTTTTCCTCTCTCATGCCAGAGTCTTGCTATTGTGTCCACCTTTGCACACCTTGGCAAAATCCTTTGGAACTTTGCAAACAGTCCGGCTGTCAAAGCTGATGAATTGAATGGGACTGGTTGTACTTGGTTTCTACATTCAGCTTTAATTACACCCTGAAGGCTTTTTTTATAGCAATTGTCAGTGCTGTGAAATCTTTTTTTCCTGATCCTGATTGATATGCAAAAATATCCTGTGCTTGGATTTTTTTCCTTCCTTAAAGGTGACTTTATTTGTACAAATTTTGTTTCAGCTACAGTTTTAAAAATAATTCCAGAGCTTCTTGAGGATATTGTATATTATGTTTTCAATACTGTAAAATAGCTCCTGTAGAGGTATAGAAAAATTGCCTAAAGATTTAAAAGTGTTAAGATCTTTGCATGCTTTAATTCCCAGAAAATGTGATCTTGTTCAGTCAAGACATCAGTGCATTAGAAAGCTTCACAAACTTGCTAAAGGCTTTGCGCCTACTGTGTAGAAAGTATTTAGATCAAGTTTCTGATTAAGATTTCACCTTGACTCAGTACACATAAAAAGCTCCTTAGATTCTGAAAACTTCTATTTCAGCTTATTTACTTACCTGTTTTATTATGAATAGTCCACTTAAAAAATGTTTAAAAAGAAAAAAGCAACAGAAACCACGACAAAAATAAATTGTAATAAAACCTCAAAGGCATTCAGTAAACATTATACAGCTATTTGCAGCTTCCTCAGCATGCTTTCTTAATTCACTTGCCATATTGATGACACCATTCCAACAAAAGAGGTGTTATTTTATCATGTTTCTCTCTCTACTATGAAACACTTAATAAATTATTTACGAGATCAGAGAGGCGTCCAACACATACCAAGCATTTGGCATTAAATAAAAAAATGAAAACATTGCTTTTTTGTTTAACATTGGGATGTAAAACTGAAAGTAAAAAGTGAATAGTTGCAAGTATTAAAGTCTGATGTTTTAAAGCAATAAGATGCTTTACACCATTACATGTGCTAATAATTAAACTTTTATGTGTTAATAGAGAAATAAATTATACTGTTCAATGCCTGTTGAGGTTTAAACAAGAAAATATGCATACTGACACCTACTTACGTCAATCGAATTCAGAGTTGCCAGTCAACTTCCATCTGTTTGGGGAAATCTGGAACACCTAGAGAAAAACCTAACCACTCACCGAGAGTGTGCCAACTGCACACAATGACTGGCAAGCATGTGTCCTGGAGCCGTGAAGCACAAGCAGTAGGCAGTGCACCAATGCACGGCCCTGTTTATGAAGAAATTATTTGTAAAAAACAGTGACACCATGTCCAAGGCTAAAATCTTATACTGCCTTGTTGCAATTCTCAATTCCATTTTTCAGACAGCTAGCACATGGAAATATCTGCATCTAAAAAAGTTTGGTATTGTTATTTCAGCCTCCGCTATCCTGCATTCATATCAGTTAAGCAGGTGTTATTTATGAAATGTGTTACACACAAACAACATTTTGCTTTTAATAAAGAAAAAACATGACTTTAATTGAAGATTTTTTTACTCTATAAAAACATTTGTTGAGGTTATTTTTGTAGTAGAATCAGTGTCTGTATTTGTGTGTAAAAGTACAGCGAACCAACACCTTTTGCAGTATGTTACTGTTAGTTGTTGTAAGAATGTAATATTTACATAAAATAAACCAACATAATGTAAAGAAATCTTCAAGAAGCTTTTTATAAATGATTTTTGGTAAATAATTTTAAATAACTATTGCGTCCCAAAAAGTGCAGGCTACAATCGGGCATGGGTGCATTTCGCTGTGTGGTTAATTGAAGTGTTGGCTGATCATGCCACATTCACGGGCAGAGGCTGGTGAATCAGTTGGGCACCTCAGTGTTGCACCTGTGCCCAATTAGGAAGCTGATATACAGTAAGAAAAGCCTGGATGGCAGAGAGGGTTCAGAGAATAAAATAAAGAAAAGACGAATGAACAAAGGTGGAAAGAGAAAGGAGAGAAAGTACCAGGAGAGAGAGCTTGGCTCCAAGTGGTCATTAGTGAGTGTCACGACTGCAGGAGCCTGAAGCTGAAGAAGTTGCACTCCTATGAGCAATTGGCAGGGAGTAGAAAAAGCCTGACATGTGGTGTTGTGATGGTTGGCCGGCTTCATATTCTGGCCCTCACCCCCAGGCCGCAAGGAGGAGCTCTCCCGAGAACATGGACGGGTCCCGAGTTCCAGCAGGGCCTCATGGACTATGTAGTTTTTATGCGCAGCCCCTGCTGGATACCTTGGAGACCACTGGGAATCGCCGTCGGGAGGCCAGTAGACTCATTTGTGCACTATGACCCGGAAGTTCGTCACATGAAGAGCGACGGGCTTCCGGGGTGAAGCAAAGTACTATTTACCCTGACCCGGAAGGAATAAGAACTTGTGGACTGTTGGCCAGGAACACTTCCAGGTCAGGGACTATAAAAGGACTGTGGGAGCTCCCAGACGGCGAGCTGAGCTGGGTGGTAGGAGGGCAACGCGTCAAGGAGCTGGAGGATTGGATTATTGATTGTTTATTGTGTATTATTGGTTATTTATGAGTAGTGTGGAGTGGAGGGTACTTAGTGCACGTAATTATTGTAATAAAAAGAATTATTGTGGCACTTTTACCAGGTGTTTGGCGTGGTACCTGAGGGTTCAAGGGAGCACAATTCCCCCCTATTGCGACAGGTGTCTTCCCCAGATATCAAGGAACAGGCAGCAGGGGAGATCTGTGTGGCTCGCTGTGGCGCACAACAGTTACTGAGGGCCCAGGAATAGGGACCTGAGCCTGGATATAATGGTTGACTGCATCTGTTGGTTGGTCGTCTCCTCAGTTGCCAGATTCAATATGGGATTAGCATTAAGAAGGCAACACTGGGGCTCATGAACTGTCTCTTTGTCACTCATATTTGATTTAACCTCGTTTTTACTAAATATATTTATTAATGGCTTTTTAACCTCCACAATGACAAGGACAGTTTTTATGGATTATTTATTTATTTATGAAGCACTGCACTATTTGTTTGAACACTGTTTTTTTGCTGGTTTTTTTTGTATGTCCTCATTTACCTGGATCATCCTCAGTTATGATTATCAACGATCTGGGATCAAGAGGTTCCTGAATGAAACAAGAAGTGTGGAGCTATCCTGAACAGTCACAGTAGCAAGTCACCTGTATACAAATTGTAAAAAGCTTTATAAAAAAACATACTGGTGAGGTTAAAATTTGAAAAAGGCATCATCCAAATGTTCAATAATTTTGTAAGGAATATTTTATTTTTATTACCTATGTAAAGACCTCAGACAAAGGCACTTCTGACACTGTACTTAAGTCCATGAATTTAAAATGTGACTCTGTACAAAAACATCTGCCAGGTCCCATTAGCAACTAGGTGTAACCAATCATGTTAAAAGTTTTCTGTTTATGTGATGAATTCCTTTTTTGAGTAGTCACCTAATCAATGAATTGTTTAAATATAGAGCAGAGGACACTTTTTTCTTTGTAACATATGGCTAACATGCAATGCACTTGTTACCTCTCGCAAGATTTAGATAAAGAATAACAATTGATGTGTTCTCCTCTCTGTGTTTTATTGCTTGAATTGGGGCATTCCGGTGGGGGGCTGTCTGTTTTAAATTCTTTTCTTCCACTGGTGCTGTACTTCTTCATATGCCCTGTTTTGTGCCCCAGTAAATACTAATTATTGTCAATATACCAATGATCCACATTTGTTCATCAATCAGTCAGAAAATGGAACCAATGCAAGATGCACTTTAAGCCAGAGACGCTTTTATCTGTTGATCCTCTACACAATAATCACATTTTTCAACCCTTTCTAATCTACATATCATTTAACCTTTGGAACATGCTCACTTAGAGAACCGTATAAAGATATTTTTTGAATCTTATGAACAATTATGCTTCAAATTTAACTTGCCAGTAACACAATTTTTCCACTACTTTCAACCTTAGAAATTTTGCTAAAAAAATACCCAATTTTCCATATCACCCACCTATTTATTTTCCAGAAGAACTACTGCTCAGATCGCATCTCAACAATATATAAAAACATCTCAAAGAACCAACCCTGCAAAGATCTTCAGGTATGTTGGAAAAAGGGTCTTTCAATTCATATCTCAGAAAAGGAGTGGAAGGCAACCATTTGTGAAAAATGTATCCAGGGCAAGATCCAATTTCTGAGCATTGCAATCGAGCTCCAGCCTCACTTGGCCACATGTTTTGGGCCTCTACCAAATTAATCACATTCTGGACAAAAATCTTTGAATGGTTATCAGACAGCCTTGGTGTCGCAATCACTCCTAATGCATTAACAGCTGTGTTTGATGGACTCCTGGATGGGCTTAAAGTGGAGAAGGACACACTGATCATAATTGTCTACACCACATTACTAATATGTAGACTTATCTTGCTCAGCTGGAAGAATCCTAGCCCACCTGTTATATAAGTGGGTAACTGATATTTTATACTATTTGAAATTGGAAAAAATAAAATTTTTGCTTCGTGGATCTGTTCAAAATGTTTTTATAAATATGGCAAGATTTAATGAAAACAATTTTAGAATATGCCTCTAACCTTCTTAACTCTCTTTAAGGTTGACAGAATGTTTTTCACTGACTACTTGTCTTAGGACATCAATCCACTTTACACATTTGTTCAGAAAGGTATATCAAAACACACACACAGCTTTGTTTCATGATTCAGTTTATAAAACCCCTCACAATCCAACCAATTCAAGACCACAAGTTGATGCAGCAGCATCAGCTAAGGTACCAGTTCAATCAAGTACAACCATGTGTGCACCACCACTTACCTACAATGGGACAATTTATAGTCTCACCTTGAATTCATGCCAATCCAATGTGGGAAGAAACTTGACTACCTGGGAAAAAAAAATATGTCTGGACAATGGAATGACATGCAAACTCCACACTGTCTGTGATGCATTTGGGTTCCAAATTTTGAGTTGTGAGGAAGTAGCATTAGCCTCTCCACCTCTGCCTCCACTCCACCTCATTTGCAAACAACTCATGTTTTATAACAGGCTACCTTAAATATTAAAAAGTGATACTACCTAACCTACAGCATTGCACATAATGGATTCAACAAGAACTCAGACCCCTTCACTTTCTGTGCATTTTATTATGCTGTAGATTTATTTTAAAATAATTACATTTGTTATTTTTTGTAATCAACCTACACTCAATAACCCATAATGACAACGTGAAAACACGTTTTGAGAAAGGTTTGCACATTTATTAAAAATCAAAAACTGTTATTTCTCATGTATATATAGTGTGGACGCTGACCCGGACACAGACAGACGGACATCGTTGTTACACCCAACACACTGTTTATTTTCAATATATTTACAATAATTATGTGCAGTCTCAAACCCCAGTGCCTCCAGCACCGATTCCCCCAATGTCCAGGCCTCACAGTCTCTGTGCCTCTCTCTCCTGGCCGCCTCCAGTCCTCACTCTAGCTCCGTCCTCTTCCACCCGACATCCGCCAATGACTGGAGGGAGGCGGCCCCTTAAATAGGAACCGATGGGCTCCAGCTGCTTCCCGGCACTCCTCCGCAGACACGCCCCAGTGTGGCAGAAGTGCCGGCTGCGCACCCGGAAGCCGTCCAGGTGTCCCCTGTCGTCTTCCCCCCAGCACTTCCTGGTGTGGCGGAAGTGCTGGGCTCCAGGGATATCCAGGCACCGGGGCGCCGCCTGGCCATGGCCACGGGTCCCTACAGGGCTGGGCTTCCAAGCCCTTCACCCGAGGCCCCCGACATAACCAGGTCGGACGCCCCCTCGCGGTCTGGAGGAGGCACAAGCCCTCCTCCGGTCCTCCTGGGCGTCCTGGCTTTGCTGGGACCACAATAGGTATTCAGGCCTTTTGTTGTAGCACTTCATATTTTGTTCAGGTCCATCCTGCTTGCTGTACTTATCCTTGAGATGCATTTAAAACTTGATTGGAATCCACCTGTGACAAACTGAATTGATTTAACAAAGGCATACATCTATGTATATAAGGTCCACAATTCACACTGCATATCAGAAAAACCAAGCCGGGAAGTCCAAGAAACTCTCTGTAAACCACCATTATCAAGTTGTGGTGAGGCATAGATCAGGACAAGGGGATAAAACCTCAATTACCTCAGTGACTGTGAAATGGAAGACATTCGGGAACCATCAGGACTCTTCCTGTCTGTCCAAACTGAGTAACTGGGCAAAAAGAACCTTCCCAGTGGTCATTCTAACTAAGCTTCAGAAGTCCTGTTCTGGGATGGAAGAACCTGCCATAAAGATGAGCATCTTAGCAGCACTCCATTAATCAGGCGGTTATGGTAGGGTGGCTAGACAGAAGCCACTCTTGAACAAAAGGCCTATGACAGCCCAATTGTACTCAGAGAGCATGAAGAAAAGTATTCTCTGGTCCTATGATACAAAAATTAAACTCTTTGGGCAGAACTCCAAGTACTGATCATCATCTGCCTAATACTATGGCAACAATGAAGCATAGAGGTGGTAGCACCATGCTTTAGGGTTGCTTCCCAGCAGTAGGAATGGGGAGAGTGGACAGAATTGAGGGAGGTTTGAATGTAGCCAAATACAGAGAGGTCCTTGAAGACAACCAACTCCAGAGTGCACACAGCCTTAGACTGAGGCAATGGTTCAGCTTTTGCCATGACAATGACCCAACGCATACAGCCACTACAATGCTGGAGTGGCGTCAGGACATCCCTAAGTGCCTAATTTCAAAGCCCAGATCTAAAGATGGAAGTTTGTAGATGCTTTCCAGGCTAATGGAGCTTTAGAGGATTTGTAAGGAAGAATGGGAAAAACTGCCCAAATCCAGGTGCGCAAAGCTTGAAGAGACTTAACAGGATCAAGCTGTAATTACTGTCAAAGAGGGCATCTACAAACTACTGAATTAAGGGACTCGATACAAATATGAATTATAAAGCAAATCTTTCTGAAAATGTTTTATTTTGTAATTATGGGTTGTTCGGTATAGATTGACAGGCAACAATAGCAAATTTGTCCATTTAAAAATTTAATTTACAACATAATAAAGCAGGTAGAAAGTGAAAGTGTCTGATAACTTCCTGAATCCACTTTTTCACTTATCTCATATAATAAATATACAGAACAGGACAGAAGCACTAGTGTTATAATATTAATTATAGTGCTGATTCTACATTTTGCGCTTTTTCAGATAATGTACCCATGAATCACCACTCTCATACAGAATATTCACAGTAATATAAAATATGATATACATTGAAACATTATCTAGCGAAAAATCAAAGTTACTATGGACAGTAAAATGTCATTAACATTAAAAGCCCTTAAAGAATATTATTCAAAGAAGACTTTTTTGTTTTTTCAGCATACCTGTTAATAAATTCACCTATAAAATAAAATATTGCTGAAAACCATATAAAACAATGTTATTTTTAGAGTGTATAGAATTTTTTATTACAAATCTAAAGGCTATGAGAAGTCATCTTGACACAACTCACCCACATGCAGACTGCAACCCACCCACAAACTCACACTCATAAAACAGAATTATAAATTAGACCTTTAACAACATTCAGTGTAAAAAGGAACTGTTCCTAGTTAACAATGCTGAAAATTAAATAATGCCATCTGAGAAGAAAAGAAAGTGAATAATAAAGGCCTTTTAACAAAAGACAATAAAGACGGTTGTCAGAAACAGCTAGAAGTAAGAGCCATAGAGCTGGAAACATGAGGTGATATAAGATACTAGTGAGATAATAAAAAAAAAAAGTTGCTTTTATCATGGATTGCCTAAGAATGTAAATTCACACGAACAACACCTGCTCGTCTAATGCATCAGTTTTATGCTGTGAATGTTTGTTCCTGCGTTGCGCCCTGTGCTGGCTGGGATTGGCTCCAGCAGACCCCCGTGACCCTGTGTTAGGATATAGCGGGTTGGACAATGACTGACTGACTGTAGACTACAAATAGATATATAGTAACTGTATTTCTTAAAAACATTATTTAACATTTTTTTTGATTAACCCAATATGATGACTTCCAAAAAGTCACTTATTTGTACTGAATGCATGGTGTCCGTGTTTGTCATAAAAAATAAGATTATGAGATATGAGATAATGAGCACCCATGTACACAAAAACACTCTCACCAGGGCAGTGCAGATTCCGTCTGTATGCTTTAAATCTCCCTTGTGTTATGTTACATCCAAGGTTTGTTTCCTGGCTTATGTTTATTTTCCTTTTTTGTGCCTTCTTTGTTTATATTATTGTTAATATTTTTCATATATGTTCATTGTAATTATTTATTTTGTTAATATTTTTTGTTTATTTAGTATTTAGTATCTATGTAGTGTGTTGTGTTTGTTCCTTGTGTTTTGTGGGTTGAACCTCAAACGGCGGAGTGACTCTGACATCACTGATGAAGGGCCATCCCCCAGCCTTTATATTCTGAAGATGAGAGAAGGTCCTTCAGTGGTTCATTGGTACTTGACATGTGCTTTGTTTAATGTGAGTATTGATTTTTCTAGCTTCTTAGATTATTGGTTTTGTTCTTGGATGTTGCTCTTGCTTAACAGACTTGAATGTCTTGGATTGCCTTTTTAGGGAAGTCTCTTTGCCTTATTTTGCTCTTTTTGACACTTTTTGTTATTCTTTGGTTTATATGAATTCAGTCTTCTTCTTAAGCCACTTTTTTATGGTTTTCCTTTAACTTGAGAGGCATTTTGATATATTTGGGGACAATTATTTGGACTTCAAAAGACTGATTCCTTTTTTGTAGCCTGGATAACCATGAAGTGTGCTTGTGGAGTTGGCAGGTTGGACTGCTAAAGTGAGGTCTATTGTAGGTAGGCTAGGTAAACAGCCATAATAATGCCATGCAAAAGGAACCTATTTCAGGTGCCAAGTCAGGATCAATATTTACTATCAATTTGAAGTAGAATACAGACTGAAAAAACAAGCAAGGCAGCTGACCTTTTTTCTTTCTTTCTTTCCAAAGCATCAGCAAGTGCACAGAACTTTTACCTTGGATTTAATTTAGCTTGGCACTCATTATCCTATCCTTCTTTCCATTTACACCGACAAGACTGTCCTTAAGTTCTTTATACTTACTATATCCCTACACCATTTCTCCCTTGCTCATTTTTCCACTTTACAACAGTGCACAGTTTCTTCCAAATTCTCTTGCCTTATTCCCCTTCCTTTTAGTTTCCTACACACACAACACACCCACCTTCTTCCTATCCATCAAATCTGCCAGCTCTCTTCCATTCCCAGTCATTGTCCCAACATTCAGTGTCCCTAGTCTTACCCTTCTCTTTCTCCTTGCTCATATTCTTATTCTTCTGCTTCATCTGGATGATTAATTTTATCCTCACTCACTTCCAACAAGGGTCTGACGAGGCGCCCACGTGTCACCTACAGGGTACATTCTAGTATTTTCTAAAGCCCATTGGATTATTTACATCATTAAAGGTTTTGGCTAATGTTTTAAAACCTTTATGCCTCCCTGACACTACCCATCTCTATTTATCCAGGCTTGACACCACGCTGCTCTCTTGGTGGTTAGATTAATGTAACATAATAATAATAACAGTAATAATAGATTATTTTGATCTCTTCCGTTGCGAGAGATGATGTCTGAAGTGGAGCTCCGCTAGCAGCGGTGTTATTTTTCATATTATCTGCTTATTATCTTGAGATATCCTGTATTTATCTAACCCAAGGGGCACTGCTACAGTATATGTAAGCATATATAAACATGGCCAACAAGAAAGGGGGTCCGAAAGAACCGAAAACTAAAGCTACACCCAAGCTAAGATCAGCAAGCCCTAGTTCAAGATACGGCCTTTCAGAGACTGAACTGGATCAGATGGGCGAAAGACCAGACTCTTTGGGACCACGGTCCGCTACGTCGTCGCCAGCTGAGAACGAAATGAGGAGCGAAATTACGAGCGTGAGTGAAGCAGGTCTCGATAGCTCACTGATTGGAGAAGATCACCTGAAACTGGAAAAGGCCTTGCAATCCGCAGTTTCAATTACTCCACGCGAGCCGGGAACATTGGGGACACTGGCTACAATAGAGCCTGCCGCTTCACCTAGGATGCAAGAAAGCAGAATTGATCTGTCTGAACTGAAAGGTGATGTTCACTGAGCTCATGCAAGAGATAAAGAAAAGCGAGAAGGAAAATGAGAAGGAAAGGGCAAAGGCAAATGAGAAGCTGCGACAGGAGCTGCAACAGGCAAATGAGAAGCTGTGACAGGAGCTGCAACAGGAGCTGCGACAGATGAGGCAGCAGGATAATAAAGTGCTGGGTAAAATTGAAGAGCATATTCAGAAAACCTCGGTTAAACTGAGAACGCTTGCTGATCAACTGGAGGATGTCAAGGAGACATTCACAACTCGGATTGAAACAGCTGAAAATTTAGCTGCCAGTGCTGAAGAAAAAGCAGCAAATGTCAGCTCCAAATGCAAAAAACTTGGTGACAAACTGGCTGTTTTGGAAGATGGAAGCAGAAGGAATAATGTCAGAATTGAAGGTCTGCCTGAGAATGGAGAAAGTCCAAACCCTGTGAAATTCGCAGCTGAACTTTTTTCTAAAATAATTGGAGAGGACTTTAAAGCGGGTTCTGAGATAGCAGCAGCTTATCATGTATGCGGATCAAATACCGTTAGACCTAGAGCATTTATTATTCGCTTTGAAAGATTATCATTTAAGCTAATGGTGATGGCACTCCTCAGACACAAGCAGATTATATATGAAAATAACCACATTCGTATCTTCCCTGATATCTCTCCAGCAACAGCTACTAAACACGGAGCCTTCTACAACATTAAACAGCAGTTATGGCAAGCCAATATCAAATACAGCCTCTTGTATCCTGCCAAGCTGAAAGTGGAATTGCAGGGTCAATTCTATGTCTTCGCTAGCAAGGAAGAAGCAGAAAAGGAATTAAGAAAGCTGATCCCGGGACTATTCTGATACATAATAGTGAGTCATGGCTGTTAATGATATGGCAAGGATAAATAATCTACTGTCTGATCTATTTGTTTAAAATACGGGTTTTTATCATTATATATTCTCATTATCACTCATTATTACTAGGGTGCTATCTGTTTATGTTTTATTGTGCTTAATTACTTTTTCTTTTTTTTTTTTATTATTATTATCTAATTATTTTCTCTCTACCCTAAATGAGACTGTTCAACATCATACCCTTGGTTTATTGTTATTGCTATTATTGCATTAAGACTTATTATGCTTATTCTGGACCACTTTCTAACACCA
Source organism: Polypterus senegalus (assembly GCF_016835505.1). Lineage (NCBI taxonomy): Eukaryota > Metazoa > Chordata > Cladistia > Polypteriformes > Polypteridae > Polypterus > Polypterus senegalus. The sequence goes on along the minus strand of NC_053168.1, from coordinate 71,179,074 downwards.
TTCCCGGGTTTATTATTATCTTATTATCTTAATACACTAAGATTGCTGAAGATTATATATATTAAGTGCACAGTTTGTTAATGATTAAATTTTATGCATATAGTATTTAGACTATATTGGTAATAGATATCTCTATTTTTTAACTCTAAAACGCCGCTGTGTGGGGGCTTGTTTTGCTTTGGACATGCTCTGTCTCTGGGTATGTCAGAGGACCGGGACTGTGTGAAGTGGGTTCTAGCCTCACAAAAAATTGGGGGTTAAGTGGGGGAGAGAAAGAGAGCAGGCTAAAACTATACCTAATCTATCCTTTTAATCTTACTACCAACGTATAATAGGCTGCATGGCAATAACTCTTGGGGAAATAGGAAATTAAGGCCGAAGCTGTCTCACTTCCAGTTAAGACTATAAAATGACATCAAAAACTCAGAATCAATGTCTCCATGATGGGACAGTTAACTTTGTGAGCTGGAATGTTAAAGGCCTGAATCACGAATTAAAGAGAAAGAAAGTACTCTCTCACCTAACAGGTCTAAACGCTAAAATAGTATTTTTACAGGAGACCCACTTACTAAGCAAGGATCAGTTCCGGCTGCAAAAAGACTGGACTGGCCAAATGTTCCATTCTAGTTTTACAAAGAAAACTAGAGGTGTGGGAATTCTCATACATAGAACAATAGCATTTGTAGCATCAGATGTAGTATTGGATCCTGAAGGGAGATATGTGATGGTCATGGGTAACTTATCTAACTGTAAAATGATTTTGATAAATGTTTATGCACCTAATGTTGATGATAAGGAATTTATACAAAATTTATTTGCATCCATTCCCAATCTGAACACTCATAAAATTATAATGGCTGGGGACTTTAATTGTGTTTTAAATCCACTCTTAGATAGGACTTCTACCACAGGGGGAACGGCATCTAACACCGCAAAGATAATTACAAAGTTTATAACTGATCACAACTTATCAGACCCTGGAGGTTTTTAAACCCAAACTCAAGAACATATTCTTTCTACTCACCAGTACATCACTGCTACTTAAGGATTGATTATTTCTTTATAGATAATAACTTCTTGCCTATGATTAAATCTTGCAAGTACGATGCTATTGTTATTTCTGACAATGCACCTCTGATCTTGGAGCTAAAGTTACTATGCCCCACACACTCACCTTGCAGATGGCGTCTCAACCCGCTTCTATTAGCAGATGAGAATTGTACAGAATTTATATCCAAACAAATCAGTTTCTTCCTAGAGACAAATACATCCTCAGAGATTTCTGCAGGAATACTCTGGGAAACTCTTAAGGCCTTCTTAAGAGGACAGATTATCTCATATCTTTCCCACAGAAATAAATTAGAAACCAAGAAAGTAGCAGAGATAAAAAGGGAAATTACTAGAATAGATGAAGAACATGCCAGACTACCAAGCAAGGCCCTACATAGGAGGAGGCATGCTCTGCATTCAGAACTAAGCCTCTTGACAAGTAAAAAAACTGAACAACTAATTTATAAATCCAGACATCATTACTATGAACATGGAGACATAATAAAATTACTATGAACATGCTATTAAGCTTTTAGCTCAACAGATTCACAAGCAAGAAGTGCGCAATGCAATCTCAGTAATCACTAACACAAACGGAGATAAAATCATCGACCACAAAAATATAATGCACACTTTCAGAGACTACTATAAATCCCTATATACTACTGAGTTTAAAGAAGACAATACACAATCTAATGCATTTCTGGATACATTACAGATACCACAAATAGACACGTTTAGTGTGGAGGAACTCAACAACAACAACAACATTTATTCATATAGCACATTTTCATACAAAAAATGTAGCTAAAAGTGATTTACAAAATGAAGAATAGAAAAATAGAAGTCACAATAACAAATAAACATAAGTCAACATTAATTAACATAGAATAAGTAAGGTCCGATGGCCAGGGTGGACAGAAACAAACAAACAAAAAAAAAAACTCCAGAGGCTGGAGAAAAAAAAAATAAAATCTGTAGGGATTCCAGACCAAGAGATCGCCCAGTCTCCTCTGGTGTTATCAGAATTACTAGATGCTATAAAGTCACTTCAAGGCGGGAAAGCAGCAGGCCCTGATGGCTACCCTGCAGAATTTTATAAGAAATTCTCCGCTCAGCTAGCTCCCCTCCTATTAGCAACATTTACAGAAGCCCGAGACAACCAACCTCTTCCTCAAACCTTTCGCCAAGCACTAATCACCATTTTTCCAAAACAAAATAAGGACTTATTACAATGTGCATCATACAGACCAATTTCACTTCTGAATAATGACATTAAAATACTCTCTAAAATCATAGCTAGAAGAATGGAGAAAGTGCTCCCCTCGGTAATATCACAAGATCAAACTGGATTTATCAGGGGCTGACACTTATCTTCAAATCTTCACGCCTGTTTAATGTAATATACTCACCAACTAAATCAAACACCCCAGAAATATTATTATCATTGGATGCAGAAAAAGCATTTGACATGATTGAATGGAAATACCTTTTTACTACATTGGAGAAATTTGGGTTTGGCCCGAACATTTGTGCATGGATCAAATTACTGTATACCAATCCAGAAGCTTCAGTTTGTATCAACAACATTTGTTCAGACTACTTTAAACTAGAATGTGGTACTAGACAAGGATGCCCTTGTCACCGCTACTGTTTGCAATCGCCATTGAACCACTGGCAATACATTGTCAAAATACTGATCAGATAAAGGGGATTATCAGAGAAGGACTGGAACAGAAAATCTCATTATATGCAGATGATATGGTACTGTATATATCAGACCCAGAAAATTCTGTGCCTGCAGTCTTAACAGCACTCACAGAATTTCAAAAGATCTCTGGTCTCAGAATTAATCTGAATAAAAGTGTACTCTTTCCAGTGAATTCTCAAGCATATAATATTAGATTAGACACCCTACCTTTTATCATTGCAGAACAGTTTAAATACCTAGGGGTAAACATCACAAGTAAACATAAAGCTTTTTATCAACAAAAGTTTGCCGTCTGCATGGAAAAAATTAAGCAAGACTTGCATAGATGGTCAACCCTTCATCTCACTCTAGCTGGAAGAATTAACACTGTTAAGATGAATATTCTTCCTAAGCTCCTTTTTATTTCAAAACATTCCAATATACATTAATAAATCATTTTTAAGCAATTAGATTCAACAATAACCTCATTTATTTCGAACTTAAAACATCCACGCATCCAAAGAGCGACCCTACAAAGACAAAAGGCAGAAGGCGGCATGGCTCTACCTAACTTCCAGTTTTATTACTGGGCAGCAAATATACAAGTGATAAAAACCTGGACACAAATAGAAGAACATACACAGGCTTGGTCCGCAATAGAAGTAAAATCCTGCAGTACTTCTTTTATATTCCTTGCTCTGTGCCCCAATAAACACAAGTTATCGGCAATATACTAATAACCCAATTGTGCTTCACTCACTTAGAATATGGAACCAATGTAGAAAGCATTTTAAGACGGAGAAGCTTTTATCTGTGGCACCTCTGCAAGAGAACCACCTCTTTCAACCTACAAACATATGCAGTTTTAATATCTGGAAAAATTTGGAATTAACTTGCTTAGAGATCTTTATATAGACAACGTCTTTGCATCCTATGAACAATTACATTCCAAATTTAACATTCCAGCTACACATTTCTTTCACTATCTTCAAATCAGGAACTTTGTTAAACAGAACCTTCCAGATTTTCCTCATCTTGCACCCTCATCCATGCTGGAAAAATATTGCTCAATCTCAAGGACTCAGACACCATCTCTGCAATATATAAAATCATTTTACAGTCCCTCCCTTTCAAAGATCCAAGAGGACACTGGGAAAAAGATCTCTCAATTAATATATCAGAAAAGGAGTGGAAAGTAGCAATGCAGAGAATTCACTCGAGCTCCATATGCGCAAAGCATACAATTATACAACTCAAAATTATATATCGAGCACATCTGTCTCATCTAAAACTCTCCAAAATGTTTCCAGGGCATGATCCAACCTGCGAACGCTGCAACCAAGTCCCAGCCTCACTGGGTCACATGTTCTGGGCCTGCACCAAATTAACATTATTCTGGACCAAAATTTTTAATTACCTTTCAGACAGCCTTGGTCTCACAATCCCTCCTAACCCATTAACAGCTGTGTTTGGGGTTCTTCCAGATGGGTTTAAAGTGGAGAAAGACAAACAAATTGTGATTGCATTCACTACACTTTTGGCACGCAGACTTATTCTGCTAAACTGGAAGAACCCAAACTCTCCTCTTTTAAGTCAGTGGGAAACCGATGTGTTATACTATTTGAAATTGGAAAAAATCAAATACTCAGATGACCTGTTCAGACTTTTTTCAAACCATGGCAGGATCTAATCAGTAATATTTTAAAATAAGCTCTTAAAGCACAGAGGAAGCAATTATTTCTGTATTACTTTGTCTTCTGCATTCATCTCTATTGGCTTATCAAACTTATTAATTTAGGTATGTTTACAGCCTTAAATTTTACGCCTTTTGCCTTGCTCTCTCTCTCGGGGGTGAGGGTCGACTTGGTCTTAACTCTATTTTACTTTATGTAAAAATTTATTGATTTGTATGGAATGATTGTAATAAAATTATTACAGTGTGCAGAGCAGTAATCAGAGCAAAGGGTGGCTATTTTGAAGAAACTAGAATATAAAACATGTTTTCAGTTATTTCACCTTTTTTTGTTAAGTACATAACTCCACATGTGTTCATTCATAGTTTTGATGCCTTCAGTGAGAATCTACCAATGTAAATGGTCATGAAAATAAAGAAAACACATTGAATGGGGAGGTGTGTCCAAACTTTTGGCCTGTACTGTATAATCTGAAACAATTTAAACGCACACATTCATCTAGATGAAATAGAAAATAAGGTAAAGAAGAGAAGTCGGCTCACCTTTAGATGTTGCATAATAAAGCCAAAAATACAAAACCGGTACTCTGTTATTATACTACAGCATATTCAGTGGTATTTAGTGGGCACTTGAGAGCCAATTTAGAAGCAAACATTACAACCAAAGAGCCTAAAGTAAAAACAGAAAAGGAGAATTTATTTGCAAAAGTTAAAAAAAATCATTATAGGGCAAAATATACACAAACAAGTTGGTAAAAGAACAGCTAAACAAAGGAGGTCCCAGACTACCCCATGGGGTGTTTGGTCCACTTATTCACTGCTGTATACTTTTTTTCCTTCTCGCCTTCTTCCCCATACTGCTCTCCTTCTAAACTATGGACTTATTTCCTTCCTTCCTTCCATTACTTTAGCCCTTGTCCAACAGCCACATCCAAATCGCAGATTCCCTGTGAAACTTGTCAGAACAGCCTTTAAACCCAGAGCCACGATTACTTCTGGGTTACACAGTGTCCACTCAAAGGCCAATTGTTTGCCCTTTGAGGAGCTCCTAATGTTACTGAAAACTCCTTGTGCCATGCCAGTGAGGTATATTTAGTAGTACCATATTGGTTGTTGCCTCCAGTAGCCTTGTAGATGTGACAAATACTGCCTTCCAGTGGTTATGGGGGCACACATATTAATAACATTAGGGCCTTTGATGAGCAAAGGCCGTACTGGTCGCACCCCCTGCTGAACATCCAGATACAATATCAAAAAGAGGAATACACTTTAATAGCCGATAGCTATAATTTATATGAGTATAACTTGCAATATACGTCCTATATGTTAATGATATGTTAATATATTACAATCATATTTTTATTTGTACATTTTCTCATGAAAACAAAGCAAAAAAAAAGCAAAACTCAATCCATTTTACTTTCTGTTAATTATAGTTTATACTGAGTGCTCCTTTCTACCTAATAGAAGATCATAATGCCATTACATTTACAATAGCCACTCCAACCACTTAATGATGAAGCAGACATTCAAATAAGTAACAGTCTTTACAAACATGAAAGCACAATGGGGATCATGGTTCATGGTTTTTATTTAGTTATGTTTACACAAGAAAACATGAAATCAGTTGCATTCAACAACAGACACAATTGAAATAAAGCAACAGGTATAGAAAAGGCAGTTTAAAAACATACACAGAAATTCTAAAATATTTACATCATTTGAAAAACAGATTCTTCGCTAACTACTTCTGCCAGTCTGATAATACATTTCTACCCAAACTAATTACATGATACATATGAAAAAATCTACACTTCTGGAATTTTTTATTATCTCCAATGTTTCCTGTTAAAAAGACTATATACGCAGGTGGCACAGTGGTAGTGCTGCTGGCTAATGGTAAGGAGATTATGGGTTCGCATTCCAAGTCCTTCCTGTATGGGGTACTTTGAATAATGAGAAAAGTGCTATATAAATGTAAAGAATTAATATTATTATTAATGGCACTGGGAAGAAAGGAACTTCTGGAGCGATTTGAATGGGGTTTTAAAGAAACTATTCTTCCTGATTAACAGAAGTTCAATTCTGTGTGTAATGTGTGCCTGTCATCAGTTGAGATGATTTCCAACTATTTCAACATTGTCCTCTGACACACATTCATCTATGCTACCCCCAATAACTTTGGTAATCTGCTTAGTCTGGTCACATGCTGTATTATTAGTCTTGCAGAAGCCATACATATAATATATATACTTCTGGAGGCAACCATGAGTGAATATAGCTTAAAACTGGGCGGGAACCATTAGACATCTCACTGAGTGTCACATTTCTAAACCACTCCAACCTCTCATGAAGGTGAAGCTTAAAGTAGGGGTAGGGTCCTTTTAACAGCATTATAGGCCCTCAGGAAAAGCAGTACACTGGTGCCTCTTTCTACACAACCACTCAGCAAGTCACAACATACATAGATTAGCATCTGGCCCCTATGCTTGTGGGGCCCCCAGGCAACTGCCCAGCGTGCCCATGTGTTAAGATGGCCCTGAGTTGGGGTGGTGATTTTGAAATGCAAAGATCCTGCAGTGGTCTGACAGACAACAAGCTTGGTTGAACAATCCACAGTTGAAAGGTCTCCAAAACAAACATTATTAGACATATAAATGTGTGTTGTGTGAGCAGAGAGCACATTGCATGTTTTAAAAGTAAACATAACCTGATGCAAGGGATTAAACCCTTCTGTAGCAACAGATTATATATTGGCATTCAATGGCATCAATAAACGAATGGTAAAAATCCAATGCTAGTACGCATAATCTTAGGTTAATTGCACATGACCCCATGTGTCTCTGCAGTGGACAGTGGGATTCAGAAATGGATGAATTGAGCAGACATTGAGTCACATGTGCTCAAAAGTTAACAGTTCTCCTTTTTGTATAACATATCACTCTGACTTTGCTGCTCTTATAATAGTAAGCGTGTTGAAAACCTTTGTTCGCATCCAAAGAATTTATAAATTGGAAATGTACTAAAGAAAATGAATGAAAAACTACACAGGTGAAGTATAAATAATGGAAGCATTTTTTCCTTGAAACACAAACCTAAGCAAAATCCATATATGTTTTTTTTTAAACTAATTATCTATTCAATGATTTTCAGTAGCAAGCAGCCTAATTGCTCTACTGATGCTGCTCTATTAGGGCATCCTTCTTTCAGCATTTCTCTTTGTATTTTATAAAATTAAGTATATTCTTTGAGCAACTAGTTATTTTTTTAATGCATTTTAAAAATAATTTTGTAAGTCATGCTGTGCAAAATTGCTTTGACAGAAAATACTAATTAACTGAACATTTTCCATTTTGCAGGTAAGCAAGATTTACAAATTAACTTGATGTTTTGGAAAAAACTAGTGAATAAACTTTATTTTTTTCTGCCTCCATTCATCCATTTTATATACAGTGTATAATTTGCAATAGGAGAGATGCCTGCGGCAATACTCCTCACCCAGAATGAAACCAATAATAACAACTTTACATACAATAAGAATATGCATTTAACTAATATGTTCCTATCTTAAATCTTTATATATAATACACTACCGTAGCTGTTTGTTTGTCTGTCCAGGATTTTAAATCACCTATAGCTCACAAACCGTTTGACCTATTGACCTGAAATTTGGTACACATATACTATGTGATGTTTACTATCCGCTTTCGGGGTAATGATTGACCACCAAGGTTATTCCTCTTTTTATTTTAATTTTATTTTATTGTAGAATCAACCAGCAGGGCGGCCATGTTGTGCATGGTCTGAAGGTACTGGAAGGAGTAATGTATAGACTGGGCGTATGTGTAGGTGATTTTTGTGATGGACAGTCACACTGACTTGTCTAGTACTACAAGCCACTGGGACATGCTGTGTTTTCTTGTAAACCAGTAAAAATGATGGGTGAATCACAACCTTTGCATATGATTTAGCAGTGTGAAACATTTGACATGGTCCATATTACACTGTTTCCTTATTTACTGAAGAATGCATTTTACAAATACATATTCTGTATTGGTTTATATTTTAGTGTGAAGTTTGTACCTTTTTGCACATGAGCCTTTATCCGCCTTGTTAGTGCAGCTAAACCTATTTCAAAGAAAGGTCTAGATAATACAAAGCTTTAGCAGTACTCTTCAGAGTGGGCATTGTTTCTAAGATGAGCACTACTATGGAAGTCAGATTTATACATTGGTGTTAGTGTGCTACCACACTGAAGTGATACACAGTATTATAACTACAACCTTCATGGAAGTCTTACGGCTGCAAATGCTTGCTAGCACATGATAATGCTGAATGCACACAGAAGATGACTTTATAAGATGTAGTATTACATAACAATCTCAAGTCCATTGAATTTGGGGGGGCTGCAACAGGTGCCAGAGCCTATTGTGCCAGTACTGGGTGCAAAGCAGAAAGCAACTCTGGACAGAGCTCAAGTCCTTGGTTGGGTTCACTTACGTGCAGACCCAGACTTACATTTACCCAAGGGCTTGTTAGAATCACCAGTTATCCTAACCTGTAGGCCTGTGGGAATGTGGGAGGAAAACTGGAATAACCAGAGGAACAGACCACCAGGAGAATGCATAAACTCCACATCATGGATGTCTGGGTATGGAATTTGTACTTGCTGTAATCTGGTGGTGCTTTCCTCATCTGTATCGCCAAACATCAAATGTTCTTTGTAGCCGCCAAAGCGTAAGGCGAAGTCAAGCACGGGTAAAACGTGTGTCAAAAGAAATCTCTCAGTAAAAAAGTTTGTTTTAAAAATATTTAGTGAAAGTTAAAAGCAAATAATCCACACAAGAATAAAAGAAAAAATAGTTACACACGTAGAATAAAAGGCAAAAAAAGGAAAAAATGTATTTTGTCTAAACTTAGCTTTTCTACAGAAACTTTAGTTATTTCTGTACTTAAAAGTTCTTTACTTCTTCTTCTTTACTTAAAGATTCTTAACTTCTTTTATACTTAAAGATTCTTAGCTTCTTCTTCTGTATGGTTTAAACGTGCGGCACAGCACATAAATTAAGTGCTGCTTTCTTACATATTTACTTCACACACTCAAAAGGCCCGTAGGCCGGTTGGCACAATTTAAAACCTTATGCCTTCAACACCTTACTCATGGCAAGGCTGTCACTAACTGAAGAATCATGTTTACTCAAAGCTGTTAGAAATGGCAAGAATATACCAATACAATTCTATTTACGGGGGTTATAGGAACCTCCCATAGATTGTGAATTGTCATCTAGTAAAATATTCATGAATCTTATAGAACTAGGAAAATGGCTCTTACATCCTTAGCAGACAATACAAACTTGTCTTCTTCATTTTCTTCATAGACGTTCTCTGCTGTGGCAGCATGTCTCTCTGCGTACAGTTGACATTGTTATACTTGAACTATTGCTCAAAAGAATGTCTTTTTGAAAAATTCAGAATTTTCATTATTTTAAGTTGCTTCATTGGTAGACTTCAAATCTTTCTCATTTTCTGAACAGTGTCAACTTGAAATTTAACATTGTTTCACAGAAATTTGCAATATGAACAAAAATTATTTCACAGGTACTGAAATACTGACATACTTTTAACACTAGGAGTGCACTCAAGCAGTCTGTAATCATATAAAATACCGGGAATGCCTAAAAATATTAGAAGAAGGTAATATTTTGCCAGAGAGTCAAACAGCCTGAAATTGGGATCCGAGTGTTGCTGTGCAGTGGGTGACACTTCAGCACCACACCAGTTCTGATGCTCAATAGGCCTGACCCCATTAACTTTCTGGCGGTTTCGACTCTTCCAGGGATAAGTCTCCCGAGGGCTTTCCCTCATCCCCTTTATAATGCAAGCATCCTTCCTGTGGGCAGCTACAGCTGAGCTACTCCCATGGAGAGCAAAAAGGAGTTTTCCCTGCAAGTTAGAGGACCATGATGTTGAGTGGTTGCTCATGAAGTCCCAAATGAGGCACATTACTTACATTGTGGGAAAGAATCAGTTATGGCAGTATGGCCATGTGGCACGATTCCCTGAGAGTGATCCGACTCACATGATCCTCCGAGTGGCTAAACCAGGCCAAGGGGATGACCACTTAACACCTGGCTATGGCAGACAGAATTTCCGGAGGGTGGGACTGGACCGCGTGTCTCCCTGGGGGTTGCCAACTGGAATCCTGAGGTGTTTCGTTGTGTGGTGGGTGCGGCAATGTGCTGAACCAGTGCATGCTCCCCAACCTGACCTGCCTTGAGCATTTATTACAAAATAAACCACAAAGGTGAATCATAAAGTGTAGTCATACTGTAACTTATAAACTTCTGCTTTGAAGAACCTTACTGTACACTCCTGTATAATCGCAGGGTCTCTGTATCACCTCTGTTCCTCCCACCAGTCCATCTCATGCTAAGCCTCCTGACTCCAGACTTTCAGAAATGGGCTCCAAAATTTGAAGCTGCATCTCCTTTGCGGGCTTTCCAAAGTTCAAGACCCCAGGTTCAGCGTTCCAGATCTCATAATTCTCCAGAGGATTTGCCTAGTCAGTAATCTATGCAAGGAAAAAAAAACAAAAAAATTCTAAAGCTCTTTTTTTAAAACACTCACTAGCACCACAATAAGTTTGTCCAAAATCTCAGACACAAGGCAGGCTGTGAACACAGCTGTCTTCAGTACTCACAGGAAACTGAAGTCATGTGACTTAACTTCCAGATGTCATTTGTCAGCAATTGAAACACATTTCTATCTGCAATATGGCTACCACAACCCCGACAAAAAACAAAATGGTGGCAAACATCGTAAAAAAGTGCCAAACAAAATAAAAACAAAACACTAAAATAAATGCAAATTAAAAAGAAAATCATTAGAATAAACTAAAGTGTACAAAAACAATAACTACATGATGAAAACTCCCAGAATCATTACACCTCCTAACTTCAGTTCATCAGCTGAATATAATGAACATTTTAGTTTTCTTTATTTGGTTGGGTGTGTTTGTATCTGAGGGGTATCTGTAAAGAATAGTTTGGAACTCCATTTATAGTTGTTCCTTTGCCTCATAAAGCTTCCTGGCTCTTTTTGTATGTGTCTGTCGATATTTAATATTTATTTTTCATTAGCCACTTGATGGGGGAAGTAGTAACATTACTCTGATGGTTTAACTGCCAAAATTTAAAACTCCACTAATATTTAATTTTCTTGTAAAATTTTATTATTCTACATTGGATTTTTGGATTGACAGTTTTTTTGTCATTGTTATGAGTCAGTACGTTTCATATAAAATTTTATTCTGGCACATTGTTTTTGTCATTTTCCAATATTTAGTATGACTGTTATTTTTCATCATTTTGTTGTCGATGTCATCACATTGCAGTCTCCTTTATTGTTCTTTTGTTGTTGGCAACAATGCCTCTTGTCAGTCATGTGATCAACAGATGCATTGTAATTCTGCTACTGCTTAAGAGGTCAATGCCCAAATTTCTGGATACAAATCATTTAAACCTCACAAATCTACTTGGTTACATAAGCTAATGTTTCAAAGGTAGTTAGGAACTTTCTGCAATGTTTTTTGCCATTTTGTGATTTCATAATCAGTTCTCTGTCCTCCCAGTTTTTATTCAGACTGTATTTTTGACCATTCCTTTGTTTTTGTCATTCTGATTTTCATATCCTGACCCCAAATCTACATTTGCCAGTTCTCTGGGAGAAGAAACTGCCTGTGCTCACGACAGTTATCATCTGCAGATTATCACTGTGCTAGTTTTTTTTTTCTGTTTTTATCTTATATCTATTTCTCGGTCTTTCTGAAGAAATAAAGAAAGAGAGGTTAGTACGCTACGGTTGTCCCCCGGCAGGACTTGTCGTAGTGCAAATCGGGTCCTTAAGCTGCTCTCCAAGTGCTTGTGCGTGATATGTAGCCCAGACCAGTCGGGTTGGGCAGCCCGAAATGAGAGGTTGTGAACCCGAGAGAGTGCATCACTGTTGGCTTACAGGTTACCTCGACAATAAATGACAGTGAACTTATACGGCCGCAGGTCCAAAATCCACCTGGTAACCCAAGGATTCGAGTCCCTGTGAAGGGCCATCCACTGGAGGGCTGCATGGTCCATCACTAGGGTGATCTCCCGGCCCAGCAGGTAGTACCGCAGGTGAGTTGTTGCCCACTTGATGGCCAAGGCTTCCCGTTACCTCGTCTCCCAGTCCAATAGTTTCTGGCTCAGGTATATCACGGGGTGTTCGACATCGTCGATGCTCTGGCTCAGCACGGCTCCAAGACCTGTATCCGAAGCATCGGTCTGGAGGACAAAAGGAAGTGAAAAGTTAGGCGTCCTTAATACAGGTGCCATTGTGAGGGCCATTTTTAAGTCACTGAATGCCCGTTCAGTCCCTTCATTCCATACCACATGTAAAGGGGCCCTTTTTTTTGTCAAGTCTGCCAAAGGGGTGGCTCTCTCAGAATACCAAGGTACATACCGGCAGTAGTAGCTCACTAATCCTTAAAAGGCTTGCACCTGTTTGTTGACTATCAGACGGGCCATTCCAGGATGTCTTTAACTTTAGAACACTGTGGCTTCACCAGACCTCCTCCTACCAGGTAGCCCAAATATTTGGCTTCGTTCATCGTTCAACGTAGCCCGGCTTTCGCTAGCCTCAGGAGGACAGCATAGACCTGCACTACATGTTCCTCCCAGGTGCTGGAAAAGATGACCACATCATCCAGGTAGGTGGCACAATAGGCTTGAGGCACCGCTCGGTAGGCGAAAAGTACTAGGGGTAAAGTTTGGTCCCAGTTCCTACCGTCCGTGCTGACTACCTTGCGGAGCATCTGTTTGAGTGTTTGATTAAATCTTTCTACGAGGCCATCCGTCTGTGGATGATAGATGGAGGTCCTAAAATGCTTAATCCGGAGCAACTTGGCAACCTCCCTGAATATATCCGATGTAAAGGTCTGTGAGGACTTCTTTAGGTATGCCCACTCGGGGAAAAAAGCCCTACTAGTTCCTGTGCGATATTCTTCGTATTAGCAACTCTAAGTTGGACACTACAGGTTAGAGAAAGGATGAATGTATATGTTTATCATGTGAAAAGTCGTTAAAAGTATGAGACTTAGGAGTATGTCTTAATATTTTTGGTGGTCTTATTGGTTTATTTGATTTAAACACAACATTAAACTATTGGAAGAATGACGGAAATAATTTAATCATTCGTGAAACTTATTTAGCAATTCTCCACTTCAATTCAGTCATTCTCTTAACACTAGAATCCCTGAAGCCTGCAAAAATATTCATAATGCTGGGCCACCTTAATTTTAGTCGCACCTCTTCATCACTGCATTAATTCTGCACCAATATTGTCTTTGTTTTGCAAATGTGTCAGTTGGCTCACAGGCAGGCAGCCTGCTATCCCATCACCCACTGAGGCAGCAGAAGTCAGACAAAAAATACAGCTGAAGTCTGTTTATCTGGGAGTGAGGTGTCTTGAATTGTATAGGAAAATAATATATCTTTATTTAAAATACAGATTATAACTCAATTTGTTTGTTTCTTAAAACACCATTTAGTTCATAATGGAATACCTGTATACTAAACATTTATTTTATTATTGCATATTATTTGTCTGACACCTTTATCCATGGTGGCATCCAATATTAAAGATATAATTGGTTTATACCTTTTGTTTTTTCTAGTTGGAGTACAGGCTGCTGAAATGACTTGCTCATGGTAACACAGTGTCAGTGTCAGGATTTGAACCTACAGCCTCAGGTCCAAACTACTATGCCATACTGCCTGCCTATTAAACAAAAAGAAACTCGATGCACATGTAAGTCATGCATCCTTCCAATCAGACTCATGGTAAATTCTAAAAGTTGTCTGTGGATTATCACTAGAATATATATAATTATCCTATTATTACACTGAGTGTAATTTCTTTAACATCAGATATTGATGGCACAGCATTAAAACAATGTCCACAACATAGCTTTTAGGAAAATATCAAATTCCAATTGAGATTTGATGTTTGATGGTGGCTAAATGCTCTTAACCACTGGCAATCCCTGCATTTCCAATGTTTAATTAATCATCAAAACCTTCATATGTGTTATTACACTGGGGAAGGCAATATTCCTTAGTATGTGAAAAATGTATATTCATTTGTGCCTAGTTGTTCCAGAAATAGAAGGCAAAGAAAATACTTTGATGCCTAATAATTGGAAAAATTTGAAAGTACTTTAGGTCAGATGTCACAGAGTGACTCACATCCTCATGATTTGTACAAAAATATAAACAATAAACAAAAAAATGCTTACTAAGCCAAAAACACTTCACATGCTTCAACAAGGTTAATTATAATACATGTTTGCTTAGTACTTTTTGTTCAAAAATTATAAATGCTGTTGGCTAGAAACAAGGCTGTTTCCACTATTAAAACAAACAACTTTTAACAGTATATTGCTTATTTATTAGCTACAGTTGGGGAAAAATACATACAATTAATATTCCTGATTTATCAACAAATACATTTCCATTAATTGTTCCCTAAACCTATATTTTTACTTAAGAACGTTAGTGTGTCATACATTATTATGGATGGGTCCAAGGCATATAGTAAACCTTGCTGGAACTAAATTGGAATTCAAAGCACAATTACATACAGTACATCCATATTCACATCACTGCTATCAACCTAAGAGCACATCTTGGGACCGTGGGACAAAAACAGTCCCTGAAGGAACAAGATGAAGGTATATAAACATTATACATTTGACACAATGTATAAAATCCCATTCTTATAATCCAAAGATTAACTTTACCTTATACTATTTAATTATACTATCCCTGAATTTATCCCTTAGCATTGATGGTTGGATGAAAGCACTAGAGAAATAAAAAAAACATAACCTTCACAGTGCCAACAGCTTTTTCTAGATGCAAATATGCCTTTTGGTGCAGAGAGATAATTGCATCTTCCCCTAGGGTCTTTGTCCAATAGGCAAATTACAGTGGGTCCAGAAGTTCTTTCACATGGAGGCCAACCTTTCAAAAGTCTTCATGATCTGGTATGCAAGTACCCCTAATCTATTCTAGGTATTAGGTAAAGAGATGGTGTCTTCTGCCCGGAACTCGACAGAAAGCTTCTCTATGATACATTCTGTGGGGTCAACACTGAACCAGGTTTGGAGGAGATTTGCAAAATCTTGCACCTGCATCTTTATAGAGCAATTAAGATCAATCTGCCAGATTTGGAATATGCACCCTTTGGAAAAGGAGCTCCTATCAGCCTAAAGATAAATTTGCTGCTTCAAAAAATCATAATCATCAGGCCTATTCAGAGAAATATATTTCATGGCTTGCTAAGCATTGACAGATAAAAGAGGAGCCAAGATGGCAGCTCATTCTCTTCTGTCCCAGTAAATCAACATAGACACGTGCTCAAATGAAAAAAGGCAGTATTCGGAATCATCTGAAGGTTCCATCTTTTGTAGTATTACCTGGCACGCACAGGAACAGGGGCCCTAATCTCTGGGTTAGGAGGAAGGGGGTGTTCTGGGACGGTTGGGCAGGCTGTTGGGCTGCTGGTGCTTTCATGATAAGGGTCAGTTTTGTGCAACACCCCACTCTTGGTACCACTTCTTGAGTTTGGGCTTCTGAATTACACAAAAAGATTGGCAGGATGGAACTGGGCAAATGGGCCTTTATTCTGGCACTTGAAGGAACAACACTGGAGCTTTATTCAGTAGGTGCTTTTTTCATACACACACAGCAAACTTGAAAGCTTCTTAGTTTTCTTGCTGCAGCAGTGGTTCCTTCAGATTAAAATAACTCAAATGTGTCTTATTTGGAAGTATTCAGTTGAAGGGAGGCAAGAGCAGTGGCTGGAATGAATCCGAAGGCAGGGCAAAGAATAAATATCACATGGCTTTAAAGTCATGTAACAATCATATGATAAATGCCTTAAGCGCGATTGTACAGCACTTACATGGTTAAATTTTAAATTGCTTGAAAGTGTGTTTCTTTTGTATTTGATTGGTTTTTGAAAGTGTGTTTTCCCTGAGACTGAGCCAGCCCCAGAGAAATAAAGTGCATAGTGATTGGTCTCAATATAAGCGTGCACATATCCATATTTTATTATCCTTCTTTTATAAATAATATTGTATTTTTTGGTTTATTACTGCAACTGTATTTGTGTTATTTGTTGAAAATAAGTTTATTGCCCTTGAGAAAGTGAAATTATTAAATGTAGAGTTTTGCTGATTTATGAATCCCATTCATAAATTGAATGGATCTCTTTATATTTCTGGTGTCCCTGTTAGAAGGTGAAACAGAAATCTCTCACATCTCCTATACTGGTCATGAGATGAAGTACAAATCAAAAGGTAAACTGACAGCAATCAGAATGACAGAAAAGCCAACCAATGGCTGTGACCATAATAAAATCAAAATACAAAATGGCATTGCCATAATAACAAAAAAAAAGTATACAAGCTGTAATAAACGCACAGAAACTCACAGATGAAACTACTGTATATACTCATATATAAATAGGGTCTTGAAACACCAAAAATCAATCATAAAATCAGACCCTGACTTATACACCCGTTCAAAAATGCGACACTTCATTTTTTTTTTTACATCTTCTTGCCTCCTCCAATCTCACATCAGTTTCTCAGATATATCGAATTTTGCTGCAGCAGCGCAGTTACCAGTTTCTTTCACCACTTCAATGACTTTTAATTTAAAACCAGCTTCATATTTTCTTCTGATAGAATGCTCCATCGTAGATAAGGGTTGCTCTTACGATAAAGGTGTATGAGAGTGTGAGATACAAAAAACACAAAACAGTGCAAACGTCACTTCAGAATCGTTTGGGTATTACCGTGTGGTCACGTAGGCACAATACATACAAAAAAAAGGCAGTGTGCGCCATGGTTAGTCTCTCAGATGGGTGTTAGCATATCATAATCTCTTTGGCAAATAGCGTGAGTTTTACGCATTTGACTAATATGACTAATATGGTAAATTCAAACTCTGACTTATCAGCAGGAGAACTTATCCACAAGTATATATGGTAATTGATTTCTTGAAATAACAAACTCAGATTTACACTGTAATATGGATTGGAATCACAAGAAACTGATGATCAAATTTATTTCCAAAGTCTATGGACTGAGTAAAATTAATTCTTTAAAATAAACGATAATGATGAAAACCAAAATAGGCCATTTTTATAGTGTAAAGTATTAAATGGGGACTCCTTTATTGAAAGAATGAAAAACAGTGTAGTAAAGCTTTAAAATCAAATTATCCAAAAAAGACAACATGAATGATTTATTCCAACAGAAAAACAGATAAAGAGGAAATCATGATATAAGTTTAGATTAAATAAAGCAGAATGTGAAAGGAAGAAAAGTAATTGATAAAATATTCACTTAAAACTAGGAATGACAGTACAAATGAAATTACTTTTTGTTGCTTGAGTTTTTAGGGAGATGTGTTTCTGGAGAAAGTTAATTTAGGAATATATGCAGCTAAACAATATATTGTTAAAAATTTTTAATATGATTAAAGGAACTGTAGAAGAAAATAGTTTATCCTGCAGATAAACCTTTCTTATTAATAGATCTATGATAAGATTAATATTAGATTATGGATGTCAAAGGCTGTGGTCCCCATCTGCTTCTAAAGGACATCAATTATCACTGTTTCTAAGAAAGCAAAAATGAATTGTCTGAGTGACTACAGACTGGTTGCAATCACTCAAGTCATGATGAAATGCTTTGAGGGGTTAGTGTTTGGACAGATAGCCTGGGCTAACCCCATCTTTCATATTGTCCACAGAAGATGCCACATACGTTGCAAATATGAGTAACAAAAGATGCAGACTCCTATTTTTCGATTATTGTTCATTATTTAATAACATTGTACTGTCAAATTCAGACTCCTCAACTTGGGACTTTGTGGCATGCTATTCAATTGCCATTTTGTTCTTCTTAACTCATAGATCTCATTATGTGCAGACTAGCAGCATCACATCCTCTGCACTGACCCTCAGCTCAGACACTCCACAATTTAGTGTGTTCAGCTCCCTTTGCTCACCAATGACTGTTTGGAGAAAAACACAGATCCCACTCCATCATTAAAATTTGCCAATGACAACACCATCATTACTGATTAACAACAATATTAAGACAACTTACAGAGAAGAGGTCTACCTGCTGGCACAGAGATGCCAGGACAATCTCACTTTTAATATTAGCAAAATCAAATAGTTATAGACTTCTGGAAGCAGAAAACAGACCATACTCCCCCTTACTTTGGAAAGGAGGCTTTGGAAATGAGTGAGGGGCTTTAAATGTCTTGGAATGAGTGTCACTGATTAGCTAAACTGGACACAACACATTTTGATTATTGTCAAGACACTTAATGAAAGCTTTGATTTTTTAATATGTTTTTACTATGTTCTATAAGTGCACAGCGGAAAATTTATCCTCACTGACTGCATCACATTCTTGTAAGGCTCCTGCTTGGCTCTACTGTTCTGTTCTGGATATCTATAACACACACTGCTTTGAAAAGTCAAGAAGAGTTACTAAAGACCTTAACCTTCCTGCACTGTCGCTTTTCAAACTCCTTCCTTCTGGCAAATCATAGAGAACAACTCTCACTTGAACCAGCAGATCCAGAGACAGTTTCTGTTCACAGGCTGTAAAGTTACGATACAGGAGTCATAAAAACAAATGGTATATATGTTCTTGTGTATACATTATACAGTATGTGTGTGTGTGTTTACATGTACAGTATATATAGATGTGCATACATTTTATATAATTGCGTATATGTTACACTCTGTGTATGCTTGTCTGATGTAGGTTTGTGTGTCTTCCCATTATTATTGCATTATAGTCACTATTCAGAGAAGACATTCAAGTAAACATTTCGTTATACTATGTGCTCATGACAATACATTTGAACTTATCTTAACAGCATAGTGTCTCTTGTGCATCCATCTGGCACACAATCTTACAAAATGAAAGGCTTGCATCAAAACCATTGAATTATGCCCCTACCTGCATGACATTACATCATTTTTGCAGTTGGTGTCTTCTGTCTAGCGTCACTCTTTTCCAGTGAATGAGACCAGTTATCATATCAGCATTAAGTGAACACAGCTACCTGTGATTGGGAGTGCTCACTGCACTGCATACTCTATCGTAACTGAATGATGTGACAAAGTATATCTAATTTTGAAAACTTCATGTTATTTGATAAGTCACCAATTGAAAAGTTATAATCTTCCTGCAGTGTTTTTGTTGCACTTTTATAGTAAAATTTCAAAACAATAAATGAAATGTAAGAAAAAATTCACTCATTCTTGCTGAGGTTGACATGTGACTATTAATAATTAAATTCAAGTAAGTTTAAAGGAATGATATGTTAGAAACGTACTTGGGGTCTTACCCTAGCCCCTCTTTTTGTCTTCATCTTTCCCTTTCACCTATGGCTTTGTGTGCAGGCATATAACATTATTCACTGTTCAATCATGTGATGGAAGACACACTGGTAATAAAAAAGAGGCAGCCTTACTAGAACTATTCATGTTAGCATTGTGGTCATCTGCTTAATTTACACACAAGTTCTTGGATTTTTTGCATGTTTATGTATTTTGGCAGCTTATGACATTTTTTGATGTTTTGGGACTCTGCCCTGCTTAGTATTTTTCATACCATTTTTGTATTGTGTCTGCCTTTGTCATCTCTCAGCCTGGGTTTCTCCCCTGGTTGGAGTTCAAATTCATGTTTGATGCCTCTTTCGTTCATTCTAAATTCATTATACATGTTCTATGTGTTTTGTGGATGGTCCCCCAAGAAGCAGGGTCACCTGCCAATCACCGCCAGTTACAGCCCTCCGCCACAAAAATCTGGAGAGTCTTTGTTCGTTCCTGATGGATCATTTTGCACCCTGAAGTGGCTGAGTTCTAATATTTTTTTTTTCTGTGTGTAAATTTTGGATACTTAATGATTTACTGGATTGTAATTGGCCTTGTGTGCTCTGCAGAGCTTCATGTATTTACAGTATAGAGCTTTTTGTGAAATAAACCTTTTTATTTTATAACTAGCTGTGCAAGCCCGTGCTGTAAAAAGCCCAGGGTCCTAAAAACTATTGAAATTGTCAGAAAAAAATTGAAATGTAGAGATGTCAGATAATTGAAAGGTACTATTGTGGGCATCTCTGTCCTAGCGAGGATTCATCTCTTGTGCATTAGCGGTGGGAGTAAAAGTAAAAAGGATACCATTTTACTGATGTTAGAGGCCAAGCGACTTTGTCTTTCTGCTGAGGTTTCGTTTTGCTGATGTGCTGGTCTCGCTTGTGTTATTAGCTGCTAAGCGAGTTTTCTGTTTCCTTGGAGGTGAAGCCCTTCCCCCGACTCCACCTCTCACTTCCGGACCGGACAGACAGACACACACACTTCCACGCGTACACATTTATATAAAAGAAGAGTCGGTGCTTATTCTTATTACTAGCCGAGCTTTGACAGTGATATCTCCCTGTAATGGGCATTATTGTAAGTGCTTTTTGAAGTTACAGTAGAGTTTGCTTACCCGACGTTCTGCCGGCCCATTTATGTCGGATAAGTGAAAATGTTGGATAATGGCAGGTGTTAAGAAAAAGCCTATTAAACGTCAAACTATGTTATAATTTTACACATTATGAACCTATTAATCATGTTTTACAACAAAACAACAAAATAAATTAACTGAAAAAATGAACTTACAGTTACAGAATTGTCTGGAGTTAAATACAGTATGTACTGTACTTAAAAAGTACATAAAAGTACTTTATAGCTGCATATCAGCACTAATGATATTTATTTACAGCAATCTGAGGTATTAAAGAGGAACTTCATCTCTCTATGCATCAAAGCTAAAAGAAAATGTCGGAATTTAGTTGTATCTGGCCCCCTGGCTTCCGCATTGGTCATAGTACAGAAGCAGCACTAACAAAATTGTATTGTATTATATTGTTGGAAAAAATTACTTTTGCCCTGCACAAAAGTAAATGTCTTAAACGATAATGCCAAATTTATATTTTGTTACTATAAAATCTGTGGAGAGGTGATAAAGGTCACTCTTAAAGAATTCACCTGAAGTGTATGTAAACTTCAGCTGTATATGCTAAATGTTCTTTTGTATATTCATCCACTCTCTCTATATATATATATAAATTCCTAAGCCTAAAAGGACAACGATTTTATGTGATGTTATTAGTCATGCTTTAATCAGTCTTATTTTAAAACCTACATATATATGTTTGGTATCATTTTTTTCAGAATTTATCGAACTTTAATGTGAAGTTATTAGATTTTCAGATTCTTATTCCATTTTTAAATTATAAACTAAAAAATATCAAGAACTCACGTCCTGTGAGAAGAGAATTTGTGTCAAGAGATTTAATCACGCCCCTGGTCGGAAATAAAAGACAAAGAGTAGGACAGCTGCTGTGCAGGCTTTTACATGTTTGAAGTGCCATGCGAGATGCAGACCATGCAGCACGGTAGCAGCAGCAGCAAAAGAGCAAAGAGGAGGTAAAAAAAAAACTGTATTTGTTTCCCATTGTATCAACATTTAATAGGGTGTTTCAGAGCAGCGACTGCGTCTCCTTGAGGTACGTTCAGCTCCCCTCTTCACAACACGAGCGGCAGAGATGAGAAGTGGCTGGCGCATAGCGCAGGCCAGGGGGGTTGGCAAGCGAAGCGAGCAGAGGGTAAGCCCCCTAGTACTCTATAAAGCCAGTGGTCTAACAAAGGATTTTCAGCATTCATGTGATTGCAATGCAGATGAGTATGGGGTGCTCCAAAGATATTTAAATCCATTTTTATACTTATTCATATTTATATTCATATATTGCTGAAGTCTGAAGAAACTTTTCGAGATACTGTTTTTCCTTACCATCTTTAATAAATTGTGCTTCCTTTTATAACTTTCCATCCATCCATCCATTATCAGACCCGCTATATCCTAACTACAGGGTCACGGGGGTCTGCTGGGGCCAATCCCAGCCAACACAGGGCACAAGGCAGGAAACAAACCACAGGCAGGACACCAGCCCACCGCAGGGCACACACACTCACACCAAGCACACACTAGGGCCAATTTAGAATCGCCAATGCACCTAAACTGCATGTCATTGGACTGTGGGAGGAAACCGGAGCACCTGGAGGAAACCCATGCAGACACGGGGAGAACATGCAAACTCCACACAGGGAGGACACAGGAAGCGAACCCAGGTCTCCTAACTGCGAGGCAGCAGTGCTACCCACTGCACCACCGTACTGCCCTTTTTTATAACATTAATCGTGGTTCAATCATGTGATGGAAAGGGCACTAGAAATAAAAAAGGCAGTCTAACTAGAGCTCTTTGTTTGAGCATTGTAGTTGTCTGCCTAATTTAGTAATCCTGGATTTTTTACATGTTTAACTATTTTGGCAGCTTTTGATTTTTGGTTATTTTTGAACTTTGCCCTCTTTAGTGTTTTTGATACCCTTGTCTGAATTTTGTACCTGCTGTCCTGTGTTATGACTGCTGCCTCTTTTTGACCTGTCTCTTGAATTATGGACTTTTAGTACCATATCCTTCAATTTCACCTGTTTGGCATCTCTTCTTTTTTGCATGCTTATCCTGGCCTGCACAAACTGTCTGCTAAGTTTGATGGAGGTCAACCTTGCTTGCTGTCCTCACCAGGTGGCTTTTGCACCTGAAATGTTGCAGACACAAGGTTGAGCTGCAGGTGCAACCAACTCTGCAGGAATAGTCAGACGGGCTGCTTTTGGTAAAATGATAAGAATATAAAATGTTGATCGAATCTGCTTTCATCCTTGTTGCTGTTTCAACTCTCCAAGGGGTTAGGAGAACAACAGTCTATATAATAATTAGAGTAAAATCTGTTTTGTTTGCTCTATAAAGGAATGATGCTGTATTTTAAGGTAGAAACTTCTGTGTTTCCTGCTGTTGCACAGAGAAAATATGCATCGAGTTGTGGAAAGGTTCTGTAATGTCAGTATTGCTTTTTAAAGTAAATGTTAAGTTTTATAGAAATTCTTTTAATGACAATGTAAAAATGTAAAACTTTTAAAGTATCTGACCCTGCTCTTGTACATTTTTTGTGATTAACAATAAGTTGGCTGTTGAACACGGGCTTGCTACTGACAGCACTCACTGTATTATTGTGCCATTAGGATGACAGCCTAAAATGATTTGCTTCGCATATTCAGAGTTTCTAGGAATCTGATTGATAAAGCACACACATAGAGATACATTTAACATATGGATTGTCATACCTGCCTTCTCCCAGTATGTGGATTGTAACACCCGGGGAAATAGGACTATTGACCTACTGCAAACATTAAAGACGCATACAGCACCACCCCGCTGCCTGCGCTTGGGAAAGCAGATCATATCCTGGTTCTGCTTCAGCCTCACTACAAACCAAGAGTAAGGGCGCTACCTACAACCACACGCTCATTCAGGAAGTGGTCCCCTGAGGCAGAGCAGGCTCTGAGAGACTGCTTTGGAACTACGGACTGGGATATCCTGCAGGGATAACATAGTGAGAACATTGAGGAGGTTGTTAACTGCACTACTGATTACATCAACTTCTGTATGGACATTGTAGTTCCAGTAAGAACAGTACGCTGCTATGCTAACAACAAACCATGGATTACAAGTGACATCAAGGGCCTTTTGAACAGATGAAAAGGGCTTTTAAAGGTGGTGATCAGCATGAGCTCAAGAGCGTGCAGAAGGAACTCCGAGTGCAGCTCAGGACGGCAAAGGAGCAGTACAGGAGAAAGCTGGAGCAGAAGTTGTAGAATAACAACATGAAGGAAGTATGGGATGGGATGAAGATCATCACTGGCTGCTTCTCGAAGTGGGGTGCCACCATCAAGAGAGACGTGAAGAGAGCAAACCAAATGAATAACTTCTTTAACAGGTTTGACCACCCTTACTCACTCTCACCTTGGAGTACTGCATCCCCCAACCATCCTTCTGCTGATACCAGCATAGGAGAGACATCCCCACCCACAATTACAGCAGCGCAGGTGAGCAGAGAGCTGAGGAGACTTCGTGCCAGCAAAGCAGCGGGTCCAGATGTAATATCGCCATGACTGCTGAAGGCCTTTTTCGCTGGAGCTGGGGAGTCCTCTACAGCGCATCTTCAACCTGAGCCTGGAACAGGGGAGAGTCCCGAGGCTTTGGAAAACATCTTGTATCAACCCAGTCCCAAAAGTATCACATCCTAGTGAGCTGAATGACTTCCGGCCTGTCGCTCTGATGTCACATGTGATGAAGACCATGGAGCGGCTGCTGCTTCACCACCTTTGGCCACAGGTCCGTCGCGCCCTCGACCCTCTTCAGTTTGCATACCCAGAGAAGGTGGGAGTGGAGGATTCCATCATCTATATGCTACACTGATCCCTCTCCCACTTGGACAGAGGCAGTGGTGGTGTAAGAATTATGTTTTTGGACTTCTCTAGCGCCTTCAACACCATCCAACCTCTGCTCCTTAGGGACAAGCTGACAGAGATGGGAGTAGATTCACACCTGGTGGAATGGATCGTGGACTATCTTACAGACAGACCTCAGTATTTGCGTCTCGGGAACTGCAGGTCTGACACTGTGGTCAGCAACACAGGAGCGCCGCAGGGGGCTGTACTTTCTCCAGTCCTGTTCAGCCTATATACATCAGACTTCCAATACAACTCAGAGTCCTGCCACGTGCAAAAGTTCGCTGATGACACTGCTATTGTGGGCTGCATCAGGAGTGGGCAGGAGGAGGAGTATAGGAAGCTAATCAAGGACTTTGTTAAATGGTGAGATTCATAGCACTTACACCTGAACACCAGCAAGACCAAGGAACTGTTGGTGGGTTTTAGGAGGCCAAGGCCCCTCATGGACCCCGTGATCATCAGAGGTGACTGTGTGCAGAGGGTACAGACCTATAAATACCTGGGAGTGCAGCTGGATGATAAATTGGACTGGACTGCCAATACTGATGCTCTGTGTAAGAAAGGTCAGAGCCGACTATAATTCCTTGGAAGGCTGGCGTCCTTCAACATCTGCAATAAGATGCTGCAGATGTTCTGCCAGAAGGTTTAGGCGAGTGCCCTCTTCTACGCGGTGGTGTGCTGGGGAGGCAGCATAAAGAAGAAGGATGCCTCACACCTGGACAAACTTCTGAGGAAGGCTGGACAGTTTAACATCCATGGCAGAGCGATGGGCGCTGAGCAGGCTCCTATCAATCATGGAGAATCCACTGCATCCACTGAACAGTGTCATCTCCAGGCAGAGGAGCAGCTTCAGCGTCAGACTGCTATCACTGTCCTGTTTCATTGACAGACTGAGGAGATCATTCCTCCCCCACACTATGCGAGTCTTCAATTACACCCGGGGTGGGGTAAATGTTGAGATTATTCAAAGTTATTGTCCATTTTTACCTGCATTTTTATTACTCTTTAATTTAATATTGTTTTTGTATCAGTATGTTGCTGCTGGATTATGTGAATTGGGATTAATAATCTATCTATCTATCTATCTATCTATCTATCTATCTATCTATCTATCTATCTATCTATCTATCTAAGTGAAGGATGTTATAAATGATTTTGCATACAACATGAACAGATTGAAAACACAAATGTTGCTCCATTACATCTATTCCCCTCAGCATGAATAAAAGCTTAAAATTAATATTGAAAGGGCATTACAAAACTCTCCAAGGACTGCTGCTTTGCATCTATACATATTGACTATTTCAGTAAATGTCCAGAAGTATCTTTGGGAAGGCAATCCACTAGAAATTGTAACTGACAATGGGTTACAGTTTGTTTCTTTCTGATTCTGAGGCCTTTATTTCAGATAGGAACAATCAATCATTGCTTCAGTTCTGTACTTACTATCCACAAACAGGATTGAACATTTCAATAGAGTATTAAACGTGCCTGAAGATTGAAAAAGCCTTGGAAATCTTTTCTGGCTGTACATCTACATTGAGTGTTTTGTTTCTAATTTTTAAAAGTAGAAGGTCTGTGTAATGTTTAGAGACTGTTTTCTTCCAACTCCAGGGACAAGGATTCATCTGGAGGCAATTTCTGAACTAGTCACATAATATGTAGAGTTTGTATGTTTTTCCAATGCCTGCATGGGCACTTTCTGGATATTTTTCATCTTAACATCCCAAGCACATGGGCCCTCATGCATAATAGCATGCATAGAATTCACACTAAAACATGGTGTAAGGACAAAAGCGGAAATGTGCATACACACAAAAAAATTCAGATGCTGTGGACGCTAGAGGGGCTGTTGCCCCGTTAAATCCACCAGACAGAAGTCCAGGACACACGTTTAAAAGCACCAAGAATAATTTCTTTAATATTCTTAAATAAAGTGCACAAAGCACCGCACACTCCACAATTCTTCCAATCAATAATCACAATAAACACAAGGATTGTGGGAAACCCAGCAGGCTGAGCTGGAATTGGCAGGAAGTGTGACGGAGCTGCTGGGTGGAGAGGAAGATTTATTGTGTTATTGATTTGTGTATTGTTCATGGTGGTGGAGGTGCTTTGGGGTACTTTATTAAGAAGAAAAGAAATTAAAATATTTCTAGTGCTTTTTACCTGGTGTCTGGACGTGTTGTTTGTGGGGTTTGAGGAGCGACAGCGCCCTCTACTGTCACAATGGCTTTACGCCAAGTTTAGGTTTTATACATCACAATTTGAGCATGGAAATGGGAGTATGAAACATTTTTGTGTGTACATACCGTTTATACATGAGGCCCCTGGAGAGTAGGGTAACTAGAGGGAAAAGCTTGAGTATGTATGTGATTGTGCCTCCTATCCAATATCAATTTCTTGCATATGCAAACATGTCAGGTTCTTCTCCCCTAGACCCAGAAAGAGCAGGTTTCAAAAAAGAGTGGACTAATGCCCATCCTGGTTCGGTCCCTGCTATGCGCCCATAGTCTAGGAGGGGAAGAGCATAAGGAGAACATCAGTAAACAAAGCAAAAAAAAAAGAATGCTTCTCTGAGCTTGACTATGCAGTGTCTACCTCTGTCGCTTGGACATGGCCTCTTCCATCTGTCAGTTCAAGCTCTTGTCTCAACTCCAGATTCAGATGTCTCTAACAACCATACTTCTGCAATATAGAAATCCACCATCTAACCAATTTACAGAAATGTTGAAAAATGTCTTTTACTTCAACAAAAAAAAAAAAAACCAACTCACTGACTGACTTTTATTTGATTTGGTTTCATGAAAAGTTTCAGAACAGATCTGGAAACAACAGTATTGCCTGCCACTGGTTAACTGATTTGTAGTAGTGCCATCATACATTATTTCACAGATAATTGCTATTCTTGGTATAAATCTTTTTTCTCAAATCATAAGGCTTTTTATTCATGACTACAACATAAAAAATGATGTTGCACATTTAAATTCTTTTGCAGGAACAGATAGCACATTTTTCATTATGTTTTATTATTATTTCTGTTTGTCAGATCCATACAGCTTTATTTCAAAGCATCTACTTTCTAGATTTGCAGTCTCCAGCAACAGATGCCACTTAAATTTAGCTGGCTTCAGGCACCCATCCATAAAGACTGCAACACAATGAAGCTGGTCTTCTCCATTAATTTTAACAAAAGCAAACACAAACTATAGATATCCATTTTATTTCCTCAAGAATACATTTTCCTTGTATGAGGGTATTTTATTCTGAGGCTTGTGTTTTACAGTGCATATAATTTTTCCACTTCAAATTTCAATCAATTTTTATGATTGTGTACATAATATCAATTTCAATATTTTGATGGCAGGAAGGCACAGTGGTGCAGTGGCCAAGGCTGCTGTTTTAAAGATCCAGTACACTTGTTCATATCCTGAATCTGGTTATTGTCTGTTAAGAGCTCACACATTTTTCACGTATTTGTATGTTTTACCTCATATCCCCAGTGATGTGCTGCTTAGGTTAATTGTTCATTCTCAACTGGACGAGAATGTGAGTTGTACCCTGTGATGGACAAAAAAACACTAGGGGATCAGCAGATTCATTAACGTGGAGAACACGCAAAACCAAAAGTCAGAATATATGCTCTGATGAGGGCAGTACTCACAGAACATTAAATAATAACAGCAAAAAATGGGTGCATGGCTACATACATAATATGGAGTCAACTTCATCCTAAAATCTTAAATCAGTCTTGTCTGCTTCCTAAAACTAATCAAGAACAGTCTGTACAGGCTGAACTCACAAGCAGAGAAAAATCTAAAAATGAAAACTATCCCAAAATTCCTCTCTCTTTTGACATAACTGTTAGGCCTATTCCCTTCTAACAGCAGGTAACATACGATTACTTTTAATCTTATACTGTATAATATATAACACCTGAAATAACACATTACTCCACAGCCCAATGTCCAGGACATTTCACACCTTGTGCCCTGTGCCGCCAAGCTCCCTGCAACAGTGGAGGCCGAGCGGCCTTTTGGTCTTGGAACCCCTGTAGATTCTGTTTTTTTTTTTTTTCCAGCCTAATTGGAGATTTTTTTCGTTTTTTTCTGTCCTCCTAGCCATCCGACCATACCATTTTCTTTGTTACATACTGTATAATATTATTGCCTAATCTTGTTTTTTTATGTTTTATATTAACTTCCTTTTTATTTCATCTTGTAAAGCCCTTTGAGCTACATTGTTTGTATGAAAATGTACTACATAAATAAATGTTGTTGTTGCAACCCTTAATTGGAATAAGTGTGTCAGTAAATATTGTGTTATATTATTTTTGGAAGCACATTAAGATATTTTATGTTACACTGAAAGGTTCTGAATGTTAGATACATAGCTTACATTAAAGACATAATTGTATAAAGCATACAGACACATCTATGGAAGGACATAAGCAAAAAAAAAAACTCAGGTGCAAAAGAAAGTTTTGCTTGCTCACAAAATCTTTTTGCATGTTCACATGAAAGTTTAAGAACAGCTCTACCGTAAATATACAGAGTCCCTAAAGATATGAACATTTTAAATATACAGAGCCCCTAAAGATGAACTTTTCAAAGTTAACTTCAACTGGAAAGTCTGTCCTTGCTGCAGCCTGCAGAATGGGAAGGAGATGGATGCTTGGGGACGAGCTGAGTGTTGGCGGTGCCCCATCACAAATCATGTCTAACACTGCATTATGCAAAGGAGTTACACCTTTTGTAATTTATAATGCTGCTAAATAATCACGTTATTATAACATTTATCATTTCACATCCTTTCCTTCCCTAATATGGTCATTCAATCACATGCAGCTTCACCAATTTAAATACTTATTTTAGATTGCTATCACTTTTAATTTAATACATGTATGTCATGGTGAGTCTTAAAGAGGTGTGGCAGAAAAGTAATGAGACTGGCAACACTGCAAGCGATCTGGCAACGCTGCGCTGTTGTCCTTGATAGAGCACGTGTATCAGTACCCTCCCATAGCTCAGTGCGAGTTTCAACTCCTTCCGTTAACTACGTGATTTTTGTGACTGCTATTAGCGAAGTTGTGTTTTTGGTTGTGCGTCACGCAAAATGGAACAGCGGAATTTGGAGCAACGTTGTGCCATTAAATGGCAAGTGTGACGTTAGAAAAGTTAAAACAGCCCTATGGGGAACATTCTTTATCCCGAGATCAAGTTTTTCGCTGGCACAAATAATTTTTGGAAGGCAGAAAACACGTTGAAGATGAACACCGTTCAGGGAGGACTTCAACTTTGAAAACCAATGAAAACATTGAACGTGTGAACACTCTTGTGAGATCAGACCGTCGTTTAACATTAAGAATGTTGAGTGAACAGTTAAATTTGAACAGATTTACCGTTCATCAAATTTTGACTGAACATTTGCACATGCGAAAGGTCTGTGCCAAAATGGTGCCGAAAAACTGCCCTCTCCATAACAGAATTTTTAACCTCAAAATGCCTTCCTGTGGTTCCCCAGCCCCCTTATTCACCTGACCTCAGTCCGTGTGACTTTTTCCTTTTTCCTATACTGAAAAATGTCCTCAAAGGACTTTAGAAAACATCCAAAAGAGTGTAACGGACATGCTGAAGACCATACCGGTTGAAGACTTCCAGTGCTGCTACCAACAGTGGGAACAACGTCTCCATCGGTGAGTAGCTGCCCAAGGGAACTACTTTGAAGGGGATAACATTGATGTTTGAAAAAAATAAAAACGTTGGTAAATAAAAAATCAGTCTCATTACTTTTCTGCCACACCTAGGTATATAGTCAGCCACAAAAATGCAAAATAAATTTATCATTTCTCATATATTATGACTCCTATGGAGCCCCAAATGAAATGAAGTTTCAGACAGGAAGAAAAAAAAAATCATCTGAATGGTTTATTAATTAGTTCAAACAGATTATTTTTATTTTTCCTTCCTGACACCTACTGGATTCCATACAAAACATTTAAACTGAGTTTAATTGTATTTTTCTAACCACTTAAAGTAATAGAACAGTGGTTCAAATCAATCAATTATCAAATGTTCACTGATTCTGTCAGTGTTATCTATATAAATATAAAATCCAACGTCTGTCTGTCTGTGTATGTATGTCTGTCCGCTTTTCACTACTTAATGGATTTAGGCTGGGTTTATTTATATAATTTGCTTGAACATTCTGGTTGATTTTGCGATTTCTCTTATCATGCTAAGTATCATAGTTCACTTGCTGTAGCAATTTATTCACGCAAATCTGAGAAAGAGGCTGTGGACCGAGGGGAGCAGGGCTCTCCTCACTCATGCCCCAGCCTCCGTTTGAGTCGCTCTACCTCTCGCCACATGTTGGAGTGTACCTTGCCTCTGCTTAGCTTGTGATACCTGTTTGTTCAGCAGACATTATCATCTAGAGATAGTTAAGAAGAATTTAATTTTTCTAAATTTTTTCATTGATTTTTAAAGTTTGTCCTGTTTCACTACTATGTCAGTTGAGCTGGGGGGGCAGCTAGTTTGATATATTTTTGTCCTCCTCCTGGCTCTTTCCAAATGTTCCTCAATAATGAGTTCACATGTCACCCAACACTTACTGCTTTATTAGTATAAGAAATTACAAATCTTTTCTGCCACAAGAAATTTATATTTCTGTTTGAATATAAGGGTGATCAAATTATGTTAGCAAAAATATAAAGCATATCCTTAAAAAATAATCATAATTACAACTGTATCACTAGTCCCTTATAGACTATCAGGATACAAATTAATTTTAATAAAGTAACAAACTTTGGCCAAATGTACTGTATGTACACTTAAAGATTATTAGAAGTAGCTTACTACTGTAAGTAGCCAACATTACAAACATTACGTTACAAATTTGTAGCTGTTTAGGGTGAAGCATTTTGGATGCATGTGATCATATGCAAAGATGAGATGATTTTTAAATTGATATAAACAATATATGAACATTAGGTTTGTATACTCTTTGTTAGCAAAATAACCAGTGGTATAAGCAGAACCATGCTATACACTTAATTATTCAGGGCTGCCTTCCAGACTTTAACACCGTTACCTGGTTTGATAAAGGAAACACACATTATGTACACACACGTTATGCAGTGCAGACAGATTGCACAAATATGATTTCTCATGTTAAACAACAGCAGTCTAATATTTTCTAGAGTGAAAATATAGTTGTTATGTAAGTTGACATAACTGTAGTAGTGGTTTAAAATTTTCCAGATAACTCCATTGTTTTCTTTCTCAGTGCAACAGCTTTTTGATTAATGATTTAGCCTACAGTAGCCGTAGTTTCCTATACTGTACTGGCTAGACAGTGACATGGTAATTTTGTAGGTTAGATATTGTCATATGTCAGCCAGGGTTTCTCCCCTGTCTGGGGTTCAAATGTTTGTTTGGTGTCATTGTTGTACACCTTTGATTTATTTGAATATATTACTCTTTCTTTTGTTAATGATTTGCAATATTCTTTACATTTTATATATCTGTATCTAAGCCTATGTTATGTTTTTTGTGTGTTGTGGGTGGTCCCCCAAAAAGTGGGGCCACCTGCCAATTACTGCCAGGAACTGCCCTCCACCCTATAAATCCGGAGGGTGTCCAACAGTTCCTGGTGGTTCATTACAAATAGGCTTGGGAGTGTGGTGAGTTTTTGAGTTTCTTCTGCGCTTCTTGTGATTTTCCAACTGTTACTCTGTTTTTTCTTTAGATTCTTGTATTGAGACTTTTGGATGTACTGGATTGTCTTATTGTTTTAGACAACTGCAATTTCTGTCTTTGGGCTCTACAGAGTTTTATGTTTAATGAAAACATTTTTTGTGAAGAATAAATCTTTTATTTTCTAAAGCTTCTACGAGGCCTTATTTGTGTCTAGCCAGGGCAAGATATTTCCCTCTAATGGGCATTTTTGGAAGTGCTTTTGAGACATACGTGCATTGGGACTTCTAGTTCATGACGGATATAATATGGTAAATGTGTAAAAAAATTGAGCGCTGATTCTGTGTAATATGGAAAATGAGCATCCATCTGACACCAAAATTCAGCACTGCCCCAGACATCTAACTCCCCCTCAAACATCCAGCTCCTCCAAAAATTTCCAGCTCCACTCCTTTCTGTAGGATGTAGCGAGGGGTACTTGCACGCAAAGGGTCTCTGTGTCTTTTTTCATAAATGGGTTGTATTCAACAAAGAAAAATTGCTAGCATATTACATTGCAAGGTCCGTACACATAATTATCGTAACACAAATGTAGAAAGTATACAAGAAAAAAATTTAAAGCAGAGGGAAAAAACACTAAGACAAGTGTTTTTATCTCTGCTACATGCATTATCTGTGTTACTGTCAATGGTAAAGATTAAAGGGATGTTCTTGTTATCATTGATCTCTGGTCTAATCTTGTGTTGCCAGAAGTTTTATGGGTAAGTGGTTGGACCATAGTATCTGCGAACAGGACTATTTCTCATCTTGAGCAGAGATGGAGTATTTGCAGCTTTGCTTTGAAGGATAATGAAATACATAAATACACGTGTTACAGCAGAATCAGACCTCTTGATTTTGCAAGTGAAATGCCAAACTATAGAAAACTGCTCTGCTGGATATAATACCTGTCTTGTTCACCTTACCTTTGTAAGGTAAAGACCTCCCCATGCATTTGTTGATGTTTTTATTCTTTTGGTTAAAAAAATCACAAATTTTATGTTGCAATCATGCCCCCAAAGCATAGTACAAGTCCTTCAGTCTCAAAGCACAAGCATGGTAAGTCAGCGATGGCAGCCTCAGCCTCAGGTTAAAAATCAACTAACCAATACTCCATAATACCGAGACCCTTTGGGACAGACCTGGGCTTTGTACAGCCTGCGGCCTGAATACAGCCCAAGGGCTGGTTCTTTCTGGCCCATGAAAGTTGTGGACAGCATGTCCTCGACTGGACATGTCAATCTGCATCACAGGTAGATGTGACTGTGCAGACACAGATCAAAATTGATATTTATGGGAAATTGCGGTAGATTGCATCAGAAAAGACATGAAAATTAAAGAGGGAAACTACTGGAGATTGCATCAGAGACAGGGCTGATACAGAAAGACAACTGTTGTCAAACTATATTCCATCTGCATTTTGTGCAAAGACACAACAAAAATGAGCAATAAAAATGACAAGTTGATGCGAAAAACAGATCATTCAATAAATCCTGAACTCATAAGTATTTTTTCATGGAGGTTAGCGGTAAAAGCAATCTGTTTGGTATGCAAAGAGCACATTGCTGGATTTAAGGACTAGAACTTGAGCCTTTACTTCGAGGCCAAAAACAATGAAAAAATACAGAAATTTATCTGAAGAGGAGAAGGTGAGGACTGCAGAGGAACTGCTAGCTAAACTTGCTTTTTTTTATAAAGCAAGATACAGCAAAGGAAGAAACAGTAAAATAAAACAGCTATACATTAGTTCACAAAATTGTCAAAAGAAGTAAATCATTTTCTGATGAAGAATTTGTTGAAGTGTGCTTACTGAAGTTGGTGACAATGCTCTGTCCAGAGAAGAAGTATGTGTTTGAACATCTGTCCCTGTCACAGTGAATTACAAGTTACAAGACCGATTGAGGAAATTGTGGGGAATTTGGTACTACAGCTGAAACGGATGATGGAAAATGTGGACTTCTTCTCTTTGGCCTTTGTTGAAGGTAATGGTGTTTGTGAATAACGAAAGGTTTTGAAATGACAGAGGTACTGGCTTCCATGCAGTCAGTGAAAGGGAGAGCAACCAGTAAGGATTTATTTACTGAAGTCAGTATGTGCATGCAAAAGTTAGGACTACAGTGGGAAAAGTTAGTTGGTGTGACAAGTGATGGTTCTCCTAACATGACAGGTAAACATATTAGACTTTTATAAAGGGTGCAGGATAAAGTAGCAGAGATTAACCCAGCCCAAAAACTCATATTTTTACATTATATTATTCACCAAGAAGTGCTATGTAAATGAGTGCTGAAAAGTAATCATGTGGTTGATGTTGTAATAGATACTGTAAATTTCACCAGGGCTAGGGCATTAAATCATAGATAGGTTGTTATAGAGACTGAGACTGATCACACTGATCTGGGTTACCACACAGTTGTCAGGTGGCTACCCTTGGGCAAAGTGCTCAAACAGGTCTGGGAACTGAAATTAGTGATTCAGGAGTTTTGTCAAATGAAAGGAAAACCCATCCCTGAAATAAGCAGCACTGAGTGCTATTGGATTTAGCATTTGCTGTTCATATGACTGCACTTATGAATGAATGAAATATAAAATTGCAAGTCAAAGGGCTTTTTTGCTATGATATGCACAGCCTAGTCAAGGACTTCATGAGGAAGCTGCTGCTGCTTCTGTCTCAACAAGTAGAGAGAACACTTTGAGAAAACTTCCCATACTGGGAGAGAGGAATCAATCTGTTTGATCAGCTTAACAGAAATGCAGTCATGGGCCGAGCAGTGCAAGGTGAGTTTTCCAGGTGATTTGAAGACTTCAAAGCAGTGGAAACTGAGATGTTCACCATCTTCACTCATTTTGCATGTGATGTGGATAGCACCCCCAGTGAGGTACAACTTTAACGTATAGACTTGCAGTCTGTTACTTTGCTGGCAAAATACTTCAAATCAGCGTCCTGACATTCTACAATTCTTTTTTTTTTTTTTTTTTATTAATTTTATTACAATCCATACAAAGCAATCAAGTTTTTACAAAAAGAAGAATTGAGTTAAGAACAGAGACATTCTACAATTCTCTCAAAAAAAGGAGACTTTCCCACACTTGGGAAGACTAGCTCAGAGAATGCTTGTCCTCTTTGGATCAGCATGCATATGTGAGCAGACATTCTCAGTAATGAAATTCAAGAAATCCAGGTACAGATCTTCTTTCAGTGAAGACCATCTGTCTGCTGTATTCTGAATAGCAACATCAGGAATAACATCTGCCTTCAGTGCACTAGTTGAAGCTCATCAAATATTTAATTCTTCTCACTGAGTTGTAAAGGTACAGACACAGTAAAAGAATTTATCAGTGATTAATGCAGTACAATGTATTTCTTATTTATTTTTTTTTGTTTTGTTTTACACAATCAGGAATTGTAGATTGCATTAGAAAGCATGCTGTAGTATGCATATGTTCTACGGTTCAATAAATCGAACAAAATATGTGAATATCTGGTCTATATTAATTTTATTATGGTGATAAAAATAAATCTTCTTATACAATATGCTACTGTGGCTGTCCGTTTGTCTGTCCAGAATTTTAAATCACTTGTAGCTCGCAAACCGTTTGACCTTATGGCAGACAACCAGGGATTTTGCCCCATCGGTACACCTGGAAGAAGGAATGACCAGGAGAGGGGCACTATCTTTCCCTGGGCGCAAGAGAGCAGCCCCCCGGGGGTGGTATTGGGGCCACAATTGTGGAACACCGGAGCTCATGCCTTTTGGGCTCTGTGGCTACCGCCAGGGGGAGCAGAGCAACTTAACGAGCCTATTTGAACTGTGATGCAGCCACCACTCGAAGAGCTGGAGTCGGGTGGAAGAGGACAGAGCTTACGAGAGAGGAGTGGAGGCGGCCTGAAGAAAGAGATAAGACCGAATAGAGTGTGGTATTCTTCTGCACTGTGCAGGTTTTGGTGTTGTGTGGTATGTAAATAAACAGTGTGTGTTTTGTACATTTGGAGTCCTATTGACCTGAAATTTGGTACACATATACTACGTGACCTCTACCATCTGCTTTCGGGGAGATAATTGACCTCCAAGGTTATTTCTCTTTTTATTTTTACAGTAATCCCTCCTCGATCGCGGGGGTTGCGTTGCAGACCCCTACGTGATAGGTGAAAATCCACGAAGTAGAAACCATATGTTTGTATGGTTATTTTTATATATTTTAAGCCCTTATAAACTCTCCCACACAGTTTATAAATATTCCCCGCAGAGTTATACAGCATAATCCCTTTGTATTCTCTTAGATATTAGGTAAGATTCATTGAAATTATGTATGTAAACACACTGTTTATATACAGTAAAACCTAAACATTATTTTAAAGATATCGAGTGTCATTACGATAGACAGGCCACCAGCAATAAATACGTACAATGCAGGAAAAATAGTATACAGTAAATGTGTGTACAGTGACACTAAACGTACGTACATGTACTAAGTACTGTAAGTAGAAAATTAATTATGGTTACTCACCAACAATGACACGATGACTTGTCCGATAACAATGAGTTTTATTTTACTGCACAACAAAGGAGAGCGTTACAGCTGTTCCAAAGGAGCCACTTCAGGCGATTGTGTAGCACTGCCGTTGTTCTTCTTCTGGCAGTCTTCAATCAAAATCCCTAAAGCAGATTCCATCCAGACTACTGCCTTATTACATCCACTTACAACTCGTTTTGCACCCTGGTTAAAAGGACACTGCGGCAATAGATCTTATATTCCTTTCCTACTTTTTAAATAAAAAGAATCGTAGCCTTCAATAAATCCAAAACGTTTACCTTTTCGGCAATCGTTAACATCTTCCGTTTGCGCTTGGGCACGGCCCCTGAAGCAGTAGCAGATCGATTTGGAGCCATAATGAAGGGCTTGACTATGCACAAAGATAAACACAAAAGAGCACAACTCTTTACACAGCGAAACGTGTTGATGCTGAATGAGCGAGACGAGATTTCCTGGTTAACACTGCATTCAGCAAGCAGGAACTTAACTGCATGCTCTGATTGGTTAATTTCTCAGTCAGGAGAACTTAACTGCGTGCTCTGATTGGTTAGCTTCTCAGTCAGGAGAACTTAACTGCGTGCTCTGATTGGTTAGCTTCTCAGTCATCTACCAATAGCGTCCCTTGTATGAAATCAACTGGGCAAACCAACTGAGGAAGCACGTACAGCAAGTAAAAAAGACACATTGTCCGTAGAACCCGCGAAAAATCCGCGTTATATATTTATTTATGCTTTCATATAAAATCCGCGATAGAGTGAAGCCGCGAAAGTCGAAGCGCGATATAGTGAGGGATTACTGTATTTTATTTTAGAATCAACTGTCAGCAGCATCCAGCAGGATGGCTGTGCAGCGCATGTGTACAGGCTCCGTTCTTATCCCTACCACCTTTGCCATCACTTCCCCTACCTCTTCATATCATAAATCATTCTTGAGGCAGATTGAAGCTGGAAAGTGCCAGCTTAAGTGAAAAATTAAGGGAAATGTACTAAGTAATTGCAACACAAAAACTTAATCAGTTTTAACGCAAAAAGATGCTGGCGAAAGAAGAAAAGAAGCGGGCCGCTAGGGTGGTGAAAAGAAGAGCCGCTCAGGAAGCAGCAAGCGTATCAACCTCTGAGCAAACGAATGCTAAACGTACAGAGAAAGAGGATGAAAACTAGGAATGCTCAAGTCAAGTGTATTCCCTGCATGTTATCGTACAGTGCGCCGTTACTGGTGTAATATGTTTACTGTAATGTAACAGTTGACAGAATGTGTTTGGCCCAGCTGGTTTTTTCATGTGGCCTCCTATAAAAAATAGTTGCCCGCCCCAGCTTTACGATCTCAAGAGGCACACAAAGCAGATGTTGCTGATTGATTATTTCAAGCCAGTGTGTTCTTCTCCATCTCCAACACCACTTTCCAACCGGACAAGACAAAGTGTTTGAGGTGGTATTGAGACCTTGCCAGTCTCTATGTCTTCTGACAGCAGCAAGTAAAGTTCTTTCTTTTTTTTAGCTGTATTTTGTGTACTGTATGTTATGGGTTATTTCGTGTTCACTGTGTTATGAAAAGTGCACATTATCAAAAAAGATTGTTCTGTTATAAAGAATTCCATGAAGAAAAGTGTATTTTAAGCAATCTCTAGCAAAAGGTTACCATTTTTGGTGGAATCTGAGCCCCTATTTTCCATAGGTTCAATGCATTAACATTCACATCTTCAAGTTTCGCTTTACCTCCGTGAAAGTTGATGATTGCCTGCAATACAATACAATATAATAAATATGTTTGTGTATGTATACTATTGAATTTGACTTTAAATGCAGAAAGTAAGAATATATTTAAAGTATTAATTTTCCTTATAGAGAAAAATTATACAGTATGCATAATGCAGTGCCAGCAATCCAAATTATTACACATGAAATAATCTAATTTTAGACCAATATAAGAATATTTCTTAAGGTTGATCCATCAAAGCAATATAAAATGCAAATAATATAACACTCTGAAAAATTCTGAAACTATATTAATTGTGTCCTCTGAGTATATAAAACATGGTAAGAATTAAAAATAAATATATTCTAAAACATAACATTAACAAAATCATAGTTATTCAGAGACCATAAAACTGAATAAAGTTGATCTTAATAAAAGGCAGACTAATGTGAAAGGTGTAAAAGAACACAATTACGGAAAACAGAGGAAAGGTCAGTTCAAAAGGGTGATTTTCTAATTCTGGCTTCAGGAACCTTGCTCTACTGGTTCTACAGTTTGACAGCTTTTTTTCTTTCCACCTTGATTCAGTGCAGTACCTTACTTTCTAATATAGTTAGAAAAAAATCTGGTACTCCAAACATCCATATTTCATAAATGACATTTTCTTAATGCAATCTGTGTTAGTGCCATATAAAAGAGAAAATCCCATGAAAGTAAAATTCATCGTGACTTCTCCACACTAGCAATTAAAAGTTCAATATATTTTAAAGAAACGTATGAATTAACAAGGCGGTTTATGTGTATTAAAATGCAGTAGACATACAGAAGGCAACCCTGAAATTGGATGTACAGGATGTATATAGCATTTATAAACACTTTCAGCCCTAGAAAGAAATACAAAAAGCATGAAGGAAACATTCTGCAGTCAAGGTTGTGGTATTAATTAAATGTCAGCATTATTTAAAACAGAGACAGCTGAAGGAATCTCTGTAAGGTGCTTAGAAGCAAAATGATACAGAAAAATGATAATAACCCACATAATGTAAAATGTATATGCTTTTTACAATTTTTTTTTTTTATTCAGCATGGACTGAGTAATGTTTTTAAAAATATTTCATACTTGTTCAAATACACATTTTTCATTAAGGTTACAGCAAAACAAATTGCAGTCAGTGAATGATTCCATGCAAAGTAGAAATTATAGTACATCATTTAAAGAATACACAAACCAATTTAGACTCCCTAATTGGTGTGTATAGCATTGGTAAAAGCTAAAGCAAGTTGGACTGTGACATGTTTAAGGTACTTATATATGAAATACAATTTAAAGAATTCTGAATAGATTTTTTTTTATCGTTAATGCACTAATTAATGCAACTGATTATAAAACAGGCTGACGGCTTGTGTTGAGGATACTCATAACTTAACGTCTTGATAGATAGATAGATAGATAGATAGATAGATAGATAGATAGATAGATAGATAGATAGAACTTTATTTGTCCCCAGGCGGAAATTTGACTTTTTGCAGAATTTGCATCTTTTAATAAATAAATACATAAACAGATAGATAAATAAAATATATTAACACACACTTTGGTCTCAACACACATCAGAATGACTTAAAAGGAAAAATATTTAAAAAGAAAGAAAACTTCGGACTTGGCATTGCCAGTCCCAGTGAGGCATTATGCAGTTATATTGGTGCTGGTATAAAGGAGCCCCCAGTTGCATTCCTTGACACACTAATGCTGAATAAGTTGTTGGCTGAAAGTTCTCAGTCTTAGAGTTTCACAGACAGGATGTGCAGCATTGTTCAAAATGGCGCTCAGTTTTGTTTTAATTGTCTCTTTCAGTACCTTCTCCAAGGGTTCCTGAGTGTGTCTTATAACTGAGCTTTATTTTTTACTTAGCTTGTTGATTAGGTGGGCCTCTTTTGAAGTGATATTACCAGCCCAGCTTACTACAGTGTAGAAGACTTCACTGGCCATCACAGAGTTGTAGAAGATTTGAAGGATGTCACCACCCACATTAAAGGAATGCAGTCTCCTTAGGAGAAAGAGCCTGCTCTACCCTTTCTTTTATAGTTCCTCTGTGTTCTGAGACAAGTCCAACCTGTCATTGATGTGGACCCCTAAATATTTGTAAGAGTGCACCACCACTGCATTCACTTCCTGGATAGTGACTGGACATAGAGGCTCTTTGATGTAGTGAAAGTCAATAACCACTTCCTTGTTTTGCTGATGTTAAGTGGTAGATAATTCTCTTTGCACCAAGAAATA
The DNA here is from genome assembly GCF_016835505.1 of Polypterus senegalus. NCBI lineage: Eukaryota > Metazoa > Chordata > Cladistia > Polypteriformes > Polypteridae > Polypterus > Polypterus senegalus. Next base: position 71,137,872 of record NC_053168.1, on the reverse strand, counting down.
GAGTTCTCTACCTGACTCCTCTCCTCTGTCTTATCCTCCTTATCAATACACCTGTGAAGAATCGCCTGAGAATTTCTGCAAGTGACATGACCTGGTGTATTTATAGTCGGAGGTGTGCAGACTGAAGAGAAGAAGAGATAGGACTGTTCCTTGCTGTGCTTCCTTGTTGCTCATAGTCAGTATCAGAGACAGTCTTTGAGACTTACAAACTGCGTTCTGCCCAACAGATAGTCCATTATACAGGACACCATAGACTCATCCACCTGTTATCTCAGAGCGTATCCTTTAACAGAGATAGCTGGTTGGTATTGAAGGCACTGGAGAAATTAAAAAACCTAATCATCACAGCGCTGTCAGCTTTGTCCAGGTGAGAAAAGGCCTTGTGGAGCAGATAGGTCATTGCATCCTCCAGTCCAATCTTTTTCTAATAGGCAAACTGCCATCTCTTCTGGGACCAGTCTCTCAAAGGTCTTCATGATATGAGATGCATATGCCACTGGTCTAAGTTGTACAAATCTATAAAAAAAAGCATGATTGTCAAGTAGTATACATAGTGAGAAAAGAGATGACTTGCAGCATGAAAACCAGAAGTATAATTTGGAAAAAAATTTTGTTTACAATTGATCACTGGACTTACTGTTTTCTTCTAAGAAGTGTAGACCCAAATATATATATTGAAAGGTGTGCCCAAATGGCAACTAGTGATTGTTAGGGGCAAGGGTAACCTTAGGCCAGATTTATACTTCACACATCGCGACGCGATGCATGCTCCAGCGGACGCTCCTGCTACACAAGCGTTTTACTATTTATACTTGCACGTATTCTTTACGCAAATCTGGAAGAATCCAACAGGTGGCAGTGCGAGTTATTATCACTGTGAAAACAGGTTCGGCTTTGCTGAGTTCTGAAATGCTTGGAACACCCATTAAATTCTGATGACACCTTACCGCAATATCTATGAAAAGGATGTTTAATGATTAAATCCATCAATCCAGGGATGTGCCCATTCCAGCTAGCATTGGGCACGAAGGTGGGGCATCAGCTCATCGCAAGGTGAATAACAACACATACACACAGTGTCATTTTAGCGTCACCAAATCTGTGTATCTTTGGAAGTAAACCAGAGCACACTATGGAAACCAAGCAGGAATACCAGCGATGTGACACTGTGTCACCCCCATGTGTGTAATTATTAACAGTATTCATTATTTAAATGAAATTACCAATTTATCTGGATAATATAACATACATACATTAATGCATTTCATCATGAAAGTGATATCAAGTATAAATCTAAAGGATTCTAAATGTGCAGAGAGTTAGAATATCATACATTTAATGTGTTCTGTGTGGTGATCTATTTCTGTTTGCCGCTGCTGTCAGGTCAGGAGGAAGCCCCAGAAAAAAAAGACGATACAGAAGGTGGTATGTGAGACGGTATGTGAGACTTTTAAAATGTATTGTGTGTCATTACGATCGGCAATATGCAACGCTTGAATATAAAAGTACCACGAATCCAGCTGTATGTCTGCATTTTGTTTCACCACATCAAACCATTCATTAAACATCGAAGCGTGCACATCAATCCCGTAGGATCCTCAAAGCGTCTTTCTGTCACATGTAGATAGTAAACAGAGACTCTGACGTCACATTCCGAGTTTAATCACACTGCGCCTCCTGACTTGTTGCTGGTACTGCAATTCACGCAGTTGTGTTAATTTCTGAGGACCCGCTCAGAGGACATGTCAAATGAACACTGGGAACGCGTGGTAGCCATGATGCGTGCGCATACGCATTCTGAGTGTGAAGTATAAACAAGCCCTTAGATGGCAGTCCTGCAGCAAATCTCCAAACCAACAAAAATAAAGTTCTTTATTTTTCTTTTTCAGAGAACTGATGTCATTAGGAGGACTGCATAAGGTATAGTGGATGCTATCCCCACAAGGAAAATCAACAGGCATACCTATATGAGATATAAAGAGAGGCAGCAGGGAAGAAGAATCCAAGGAGATTTTTGATGTTACTTTTCTCATGGATTATCTTTCGAACTCTTCAAATTTTAGGAAGAAATTTTTAGTTTTTAAAAATCTATGTACACAATGCTAATGAAGTAATTTCAGTGCTGAATTTGCCTACACACACAGTTGAAAACCTTATTATCTGAAACCATGCAGAATACTATCAACATCTGAATTTCATTAATATTAATTTCCTTAAAAATAAAATTATGGTGCAAACACCCGCATTCTATCTACAAGTAGCCGTGAAACAGGTACCAATAGGTTATACACACACTCTCTTCCGGATTTCACGTCACCCAGCTCTTGCACCTCCAATGCAGATATCAAAATGGACAAGCTATGACGTGTTTCACCCAATCACTTCAAGACATGCCCAGATTTACAGTAAATAGCTTAAGACTTATTATTCAAATGTACCAAACATCAGGGGCTAAAAAGGAGAAGGCTTCAAACTGTATGTTTCAAGCTACGTCCACAATTACAAAGGTAAGATTCGGATGTATTAAAAACGTGTGACTACTATGAACATACATATAACAAATATGTGATTACATTAGGCTTCTTTCAAAAAAACAGAATTTCAATAATTAGTCATTAAATTTTATTCAGAGACAGGTGAATATGTATGTAAGCTTAATATATAAACATGAGTCTGCTGGACATCGTACCTTGTAAAAAAGCGAAAGTCTCTGTTTGATGAATGCCAAACCACTGCTTCATTTTAAGGATCTCAATTTTTTTTCTCAGCTGGAGGACCTCCTTTCTAAGAGACACGTATTCATCCAACGCTAGGTTGACAACTGCTGGATCAGGAGCTGAAGCGTAGTCATGGTCCTCAAGGATTTTATCACCCTCCTCCTCACCCGGTGTGTCATTCTCCATCGGTCACTTTCCCAAACTCACAGTTTTGAAAATGGAATGGAGAAATTGTTCCATTCAAATAACGCAGGAACCACTCCCTAATTCAACAGTGGCCACCTTGTCTCAGATCCTGGGTTGCGAAAATCCTCTTTTTGTTAATAACGCCTACAAATGGGGACTAACTGTAAAGCTCTCTTTGCAAATAGCAACAATCCATTTAGATTTGATTTCAGCATCAGAAGAAAATTTATAAAAACTAACTACCTAACTAAGTGTGGCGTGTCTGAAAGTACAGCATGTGTCCTGTCCTGAATTTTTATGCCTAAAGATCACTAAAATCAATTCAGAAATGTTTCTTCTCTGGAAATTTTTCTAGCATCTGTATTGAACTAATAACAACTCAAAATAGCTTTCTATTTTCTCTTATGCATGTATTTGACACTGTCAGATCATGTTTTACATTTATTTTGAAGTGCAGACATGTGTGGATTACATAAATGCAACATTATGGTGATGCTGAATGTTTGCCTTTTTTCTTCTTTTGACCAGTTGCCTTCATTCAAATGATCAAAGAGATTTTTAAAAACACTATCAAGATCAGAGAACTATTATGTAATTTCAATCTGTTTGTAATGCAGCAATTGATATTTTCAATGGAAAGTCGCTTCAAACTTATATTGCGGAGCGATTTACTCTTTAAGTTCAAATTCAATACTGTTAGGGACTACCGTTAAAATGAATTCACCATAGTGTTTGATACCTTGATTGATTAAAGGTAGAAGAGAAATTAAGAAAAACAGCCAATTACAATAGACCTCCACAGACAATTGTGTACAAGGCCAGTTATGAATAAAGAAATGAGTTTACATCCAAAATAAATCTAATGGAAACACCGATACCACTTCTGATTTGGGATAGGAAATCTTCCGGAATATTCAGCTGATAAACAAATGGAAAATTTAAAATATACAAATATTTACAGATAATTCAGAAAATATTCAGACCCCTTCACTTTCTGCATATTTTTCATGTTGTACAATTAAATTAAATTGAAAAATTTGCCATTTTTGCCATCAGTCTATACTCAACAACCTATAATGGGAAAGAAAAAAAACATGGTTTCAAAAGGGTTTTCAAATTTATTAAAAATGAAAAACTAAAATTTCTGATTCAGCCCCTTAATTCAAAACTTTGTAGAAGCCCCTTTGTCAGCAATTACAATTAAATAGCTTTGAGTATTCTTACTATTTATTTATCTTAACAAGCTTTGTACACCTGCATTTGGACAATTGAGCCCATTTTTCCTAGTATATCACTTCAACCTCCGTTAGATTGGATGCTGTGGACTATGGCCGGCCAGTCTTCCTGGCCAATACCCCCAGGCCGCCAGGTGGTGCCCTCCCTGCGGCATGGAGGTGCCCCGAATGCCAGCAGGGAATTATGGACAATGGAGTTTTCATCCACAGCCCTGCTGGATACTACAGGAGTCAACAGAGGATGCTGCAGGGAGGCCCAGAGACTCTTATGTGCCCTATAACCCAGAAGTACGTCTTAGTCGCAGCGACAGGAGGAACGACGTACTTCCGGGATGAAAAGAAGAGTTTTCATCTGACCTGGAAGTGCTAGGAAGTCACATGGACAGGGATTCAGAAGCACTTCCGGGTCATGGACTATAGAAGACTGGGAAAGATCCCAGACGTTGAGCTGAGCTGGATGGAAGGTTGGCAACGTGTCTGGGAGTGGAGGATTGGTTTATTGATTATTGTTATTATTGGAGAATTGTATGAGTATTGTGGAGAGGAGGGTGCTTTGTGCACTGTGTAATAATACAAAGTCAACTTATTGGACTTTTACCTGGTGTCTGATGTATTGTCTGAGGGTTCAAGGGAGTGATAGCACCCCCTGTCTGTCACAATGGCTAGTATCTATAAGCTACAACCTTTAGGTCTCTCCATACATATTCTATGGGGATTAAGTCTGGGCCTTGGCTGGGCCAATCGAGGTTCTCTCTGCATTTGATTGCATCTATCCTTCTCTCAATACTGACCAGTCTCCGTGTCTCTGCTGCTAAGGAGCACCCCCATACCATAATGCTACTACCACCATGCTTCACTATAGGGATGGTATTAGGCAGATGATAAGCAGTGCCCGTTCTTGTGCTTGAAATTCTGCCCAAAGGGTACAGCTTTGTCTCATCTTTCGGCCTGCTTCTTCTCTTCTTTCATTGGCATCTTTTTGCTGTAAAACTGATTAAGTCAGTGTTTGTGTTGCAATTACTTCATGTTTTCCTTAATTTTTCACTTAAGCTGGCACTTAAATCTTCAATCTGCCTCAAGAATGATTTAAGATATGAAGATGTAGGGGATGTGACAGCGAAGGAGGTAGAGATGAGAACGGCGCCTGTATGCATGCACCTCATGGCCTCCCTGCTGGCCGAGAGTTGATTCTATATTAAAATAAGATAATAATAAAAAGAGGAATAACTTTGGAGGTCAATCATCAACCCGAAATTGGATAGTAGATGTCACGTAGTATACAGTACGTGTATCAAATTTCAGGTCAATAGTTCAAACGGTTTGCAAGCTACAGGTGATTTAAAATCTTGGACTGACAAACAAACAGCCATGGTAGCGTATTATATATAAAGATTTTTTTCTGCATGTACACATTGTCAGGGATGCCAGGGGCCATGACCCGGCCGGGACGCCAGGAGGGACCGGAAGAGGGTCAGAGCCCTGCCTGGATCACGTGGGGTTTGCCTTCCGGGTTGCTTTGGGGGCCACGGGTCAAGGGCATGGAAGCCCTTCCCTGTAGGAGCCCGTGGTCACCGCCAGGAGGCGCCCCAATGCCTTGGGGACTTGTTTCCCCAGCACTCCCGCCACACCAGGAAGTGCTGGGGGGAAGACTTTGGAGGATGCCCGGAGAGCAGCCGGGAGGACAGCCGACACTTCCGCCACGCTGGGGCGTGGTCAGAGAAGGAATGCCGGGAACACCAGGTGCTCATCCGGGTCATCTATAAAAGGGGCCGTCTCCATTCATTCGGGGCTGGAGTCGGGTGGAAGGAGGACGAAGCAGTGGAGAGTGGAGGCGGCCCGAAGAAAGGCATTGTGGCCAGGAATATTGACTGATTGGGGTACTGTGCATGGTGTGGATTGGGTCTTTGTGACCATTGTTCTGGGTCTTTGTGACCATAATTTGTAAATAGTGTAAATAAACGTGTGGTGGTTTGTGCAAAACAAGATGTCTGCCTGTCTGTGCCCGGGTGCCGTTGACATCTGGCGTAGTCGGCAGGATGCTCCGCCTGTTGCAAGGCGGGGACCTGCAACAAATAAATTTGTTGTGGACGGCCGGGCGCAGCAGGGGACACCACCACGTTCCGCGGTGGCTGCGTGCACACAGACCCGCGGAGAGAAGAACCCCCACGGACCGCCAGGGGTCCGTTTGATGGCCATACTTCCCTGACACGGGCGGGCGGTATGCCTAGCTGGAGAGCAGCGGTCTCCAGGGATCGTGCCGTTGCTGCAGGCCGAGACGGCATGGCGTCGGAAGAAGCCTCGCCGAGGAGGTGTCCTCGGTTGGACGGGTCCGGGAAGGTGAGTCCCCTGCCTAGTGGCAGCCGGCCCGGGAGGGCCGGACGTGTTTTTTCTTTCTCAGGCAGGGACTTCCCGGATTCACGTCGGTGGCGGGCGCATGCCGGTCTGCAGGGCGCTGGCAGCACGGCGGCAGCCGCGAAGGCTGCGGAGAAGGAGACGCTGCGTCTCGAAGAGTGCTGGCAACAACAGAGCTGCCGGCAGGCATATCGACGCCGAGAAAAGGGAGGCAAGATGGCCGCGGACCGGATGTCCCTCCCCCTGACAGGCACGCGGTTGGACGGTGTGTCTTGGGTGCCCGCCAATGACCGAAGAGAGGCGGGACCAAGGAACGTTCGAGACCATTGGGCCAGAGGAGAGGGCCCACAGGAAGTGGCCGGCGTCGGAGGCTGGCGTGCAGGTAGGCTCACTTTCTGTCCTTGCCGGCTGCGGGAGCTGGGGCGTGCCTTCAGCCTGCAGAGCCAGTGCGGGATCTGGAGAAGAAGGCGCAGAGGAGAGGGCCCACAGGAAGATGGCGGATTTGGTGAGTACAGCCGACTCAGCAACTGGAGGCTGGCTGTGATAACGATGAGCGTTTCGGTAAGCAGGTAGGCTCGCGAGAGGACGCAGAATGGACGGTTGACTTTCTGTCCTTGCCGGCTGCACTGAAGGGAGGATTAAGCGGAATATAGCTGGGGCGTGCCTTCAGCCTGCAGAGCAGAGTGTGTTACAGTTGATGTCGGGCCGCCTGCGGAATAATCTCTGCTGGTGCGCTCCGGAAGCTGCAGTGCGGGATCTGGAGAAGAAGGCTGGTGCTCGGATTGTGTCTCTGCCCCTGTCCCTGCTACCGGGCCGGACCCGGCTATCCTCTACGGAAGTTTCGACTGACAGTACCTTATTTACTGTAGGAGCCCGTGGTCACCGCCAGGAGGCGCCCCAATGCCTTGGGACTTGTTTCCCCAGCACTCCCGCCACACCAGGAAGTGCTGGGGAAGACTTTGGAGGATGCCCGGAGAGCAGCCGGGAGGACAGCCGACACTTCCGCCACGCTGGGGCGTGGTCAGAGAAGGAATGCCGGGAACACCAGGTGCTCATCCGGGTCATCTATAAAAGGGGCCGTCTCCATTCATTCGGGGCTGGAGTCGGGTGGAAGGAGGACGAAGCAGTGGAGAGTGGAGGCGGCCCAAGAAAGGCATTGTGGCCAGGAATATTGACTGATTGGGGTACTGTGCACGGTGTGGATTGGGTCTTTGTGACCATTGTTCTGGGTCTTTGTGACCATAATTTGTAAATAGTGTAAATAAACGTGTGGTGGTTTGTGCAAAACAAGATGTCTGCCTGTCTGTGCCCGGGTGCCGTTGACAACATGTAAAAATAAATATGACAAACTGATGTGCAAAGAAGAAAAATTGGCACACAATTTCAAATACTGAGTTAGTAAGCCAGCCTGAAGCAATAGTCTTTATTAGAAAACACCTCCTTAATTTAATTGCCCATGTTACTTTTGCTGTTTGCTTTTGGAAAGTGCCCTAAGATAAGCAACAAAAGCCCGGCATGAACAGAACTCTATCAAAGTTGCACTGCTTCTCAGTCTCTTTCTGTGTTTCTGGGTAATTTTCATATTGCTGCTCTATGAGCTACCACGTTGGGTTAGAGTACAGGATTAGAAAAGGAAGATGAATTGTGTAAGTAAGCGATTTTATCGTTTGCAAGAAAGTCAAATTTGGTGCTGCATGGTCCGTGTCTTAGAGCCATTTTATACTAATAAGAGAGTTCATCTAAGAAAGATGATTAGGTCAGCCTGCAACCTTATGAGCTTCAGATTTATACACAACAGGATCATAAAGTGGCACTCCTTGTCAGTGTTTTGCATCAAATCCTATTCACGGTTGATTTATTTAAAAATATAATTACGCTTTTCAAAGTAGAGTCTTCTTCTTCTTATTATTCTATCAGCTGCTCCCATTAGGGGTTGCTCATCTTTTCCATATCTTCCTGTCCTCTTCATCTACCCATCACCTGCATGTCTTCTCTCATCACATCCATAAACCTCCTCTTAGGCCCTCCTCTTTTAATCTTTCCTGGCAGCTCTATCTTTAACATTCTTTTGCCAATAATACCCAGCATCTCTCCTCTGCACATGTCCAAGCCAATGCAATCTCTAACTTTGTCCCAAACTGTCCAACCTGAGCTGATCCTCTATTGTACTTGTGGCCATCCTCATCACACCCAATGCCACCTCCAGCTCTGTCTCTTGTTTTTGATCAGTGCCACCGTAGTCCCTCTGAGCAATCTGATCAGTCAGTTTGATTTGGTGACTTGATGAAAGAGGAAGTGCGAGTTTGAGGTGCAAGAGGAGAAGTAAAGGCATATGAGGCCTGCTGAGAGAGTCGCCTTCAAAGATGGCAGACAGGAGGTGAAAAAGTACTTCAAAAATAATGACAGAGCCTGAGAACAAGCTATGGGAACACACTTGGGAGAGGGAGCACCGGTTCACAAATGCAAATACAGAGAAAAGGCACTGAAGGTACACAAAGGGCAAGAGATTATTTTTGAGTACCTTATTTACTGTAACCTGTCATTGATAGGTACCATGGCTAGTAATATATAACATTTTAAAATCACCTAGTGTTTCAAATCACATTCTTTGAAAGATTTTTGATCTTAGATGTATTAAAAGTTCTATAAACAAAGGAGAATATGGCTGTTCACTTCATTACACATTTCACAAAACTTGCTTATTCCATTACAGGATCACTGGTGGACTAATATTACACTTCTTAAAATGTAGTATTGTGTCATAAAGTTGTTATTTAAAATATGAAAAGGTCATATTACAGATTAGAATCTGCAAGCAACTTTTTGGATTTGTATTCTCAGATACTACTGTATGACTTACAGTCAGAATGCAGCAAACAGATGGAGTCTTTTAAATGACCAGTCAGTCACACAGCACAGCAAGCTTAATGTTGTAACCACTGCACTTTTTTTAATTTGCCAGCCTGCCTTAATTACCAGGTGGCATCTGAGAGCTGGAATGACAGATTGCCAAAGTACTCAGTGCAGACGTAGAGAGCTAACAAAAGATTGATTTCTTTTTACTTATGCCTCATGATATAAGAATGTGTTTTTAAAATACAGTGAAGCAAGTGGCAAAATCTAACAAGAAAGCAAAGTAACTTTATTTTCTAATTGTGATAAGTGGCAATGTATTCCGAAAGAATCTTTTTTTTTTTCAAGCAAATTTAACTGGCAGGATCTGGTTCTGTGTATTTTGAAGCAGTTTCAGAAGGAGGTGTTATGGGTTGCCAGAAACTCTTCCATGTGTAGAGGTGATGGTAACTTTCAACTCAATTTAATTAATCTTTATATAGTAAATGTCTGTTTCCAAGCCCAGAGTGCATTTAACAAAATAGTTAAGGTAAAATTAAATTAGAACTGCATGCAGTAAATCACAAAAGACAATGCTAAAAAGAAAAGCAATGAAATACTCGTTCATGTGTAACCCATGGTGGCCGTTTTCCTTATAAAACAAGAAATACTGACACAGGTGCTTTCCCAGCAACTTTGATCTGAATACTGGCTAATGAGCAGTCATTCGCTTAAATAGGACATTGGAGAACACAATCCGCCTGAACATTTTGTAAATGTAATTTTTATTCATGAATTCATACTGTTGGCCGTAACATTCATCTACATAGGTCTGAGAATTTAGTTGCACTGCCAAGATCTGTTCTTAAAAACTTTACTTCACAAGTATTAATTTACATTCAATACACACAGAAGACTGGTGACAATAGCTGCTTTCCTGTCTGTAATTACATGTGGTTTCTTTCAGAAAGGAATTATTTTTAATTTCTTCTTAAGTATTTTCTGTTACAAGGAGTAATTTGGAACCATTGTATAAGTTTAGTTTCTGTCGTGATTACCTAAATCACAATCATAAACGCTTTTCATAATATTCTCCAAATAAGTAACACTACTGAAGAAGCCAAGGACTTAACTATTTGCACCTAAAACTCTAGATTGTTCTGCCTGCCAGTATTAGAGCACATTAACTAATTAAGCTTGAAAATTAATTTTCAACACAGCAATCTTACTGTTGCAGTTGATGGTATAATGCAACTTTACGTATTATTTTAACATTTTTTGATAATTTAAAAAAACAAAAACTCAATCAAGTACAAGCAACAGACTAAGTATAACAATATATATATATATACATAAAATACTTTATGATAATCAACAAATCAAGCTACCCCCAAAACAAAGAGAGCCATATGATTACATTGGCACTACCATTTAGGACAGGATGTGGTGGCCAAATCTGGGGGGCAAAGTTTGTTTTTTTAACAATACTGACACTAATTTACAAACTCATTACAACTGTCCAGCTTCTCTTAACCCCATTATACTGTTTTAGATTCTTTTCATATACTGGTGATTTTCGGTCCTAATGTCAGATGACCTACACAAGCCCTTTACGGATGGTGTTCCAAATCCCATGTTACACCACACTCAGGTTTACAGAGACTCTCTTTATGATGAATGTTCTTGTTTTTTTATGTTCTTCAGGTGAAAGTTTGTAATTTTACTTTTTTTTTTTTGCCTGCCTTCATTTCAGTAAATATCTTCTTTATCATATAGGTAAAATTTCGTTACAACTTAGTGCCGGGGTCCTAATAGATATTTCGTTGTAATGAAAATTTCATAGTAATGAGATTCTGTATTTGTCACTGCAGTGCTTTCTTTAACTTGGGTCCATTTGCAATCATTTCAATAGCTTCCTTTGCATTAATTTGAATCTTCTCCTGTCTACAAGTTATGCTGACAAGAATTTTTCTCAGTATTTTCTTGCGATAATACAATTTCAGGGTGCAAATGATGCGTAAATCCAATGGCTGAAGCACCGGCGTGCAATTGGGTGGGAGGAATTCAATGTGAACATTATCTAAGTGTGAGGAAAAGCACGGTTATTTATTGCAGTAGGATCTACCACTTTCCTATACACAGACACAGTAGTCAGGCAGGGTTGTGGCTAAGTTAGTGGTCTAGTAATACTGTTCCCTGCATTTACAATTTTCCTTGCAACACCCATCGAGATCTTTTCTGTTTGCTTTGGCAGCGAGCAGCCGCAGAGCTGTGAGACTGCTGTTGCTCCGGCAATGGATAAACAGTCTTCCACAGACAAGGTGATCGCACTTCGGGATGCTCTTTGGCATGTTGTTTAGTTGGGGGAGGTCCCAAGATAGTTTAGAAACCTCACAACAGTAACTTTGCTTTTTCTTGAATGAGTGGTGCATTAATAGGAATGTTTCTTGAACGAGCATCACTGAACCACATAAAAACTGCTTTTTTGACGTCATCAAATGCAGTAGTTCACATACGTTTGCAACCCGAGATTTTTTTTTTTTGTTTTTGCTCAGTCTTTCAAGAAAGTTGACAGTGTCAATTGCGAAATTCCAAATTCACTGGCAACGTCTTTTTCATTTTCCGGAATTGTGAGCTGCAAAAATGTAAAGTTTTTATTTTCTAATGTGAACTGTTGCCGTTTCTTCATGTCTGAGAATGAGTTAAATTCTAATGAATGTTTTTCAAATGCTGACGAGCAATAAGCAAAAGGTATCACTGAGAACCACAATAAAGAAACACAGCAAAAAACAGTATAAGGAAAGTTCTAAGAAAGAAAAAAAAATTTACAATGTTTCTTTTTGGGGATCATTGTGCACAACTGAGCTGCGACCACAGAACTAACTGCTTGGTGGATGATTCATTCAGGCATTTCAAGGTCTTTTGGGCACTTCATTGTAATGAAAGTATCTGCTGAATGTATTTCATATTTAACAAGATTTCTATAGACTTGCGTCATATGGGGAAACTGTCGGGACCATTAAAATACTTTATTGTAATGAAAATTTAGTTGTAAAGATATTCATTGTAACTGAATTTTATCTGTATTTTCATTATTTAGACATTGGTTTGTTGTAGATTTAGACAGGTACTGTCATGCGTGTGTTCTAAAGCCTTTGTTTTTCTATCTCTGCAGACTGGAAGATTAATAGCTGTAACACCATTGACATCACTTCTGGTGCCTGTCCACTTTGACCTGCCTCTTCCTGCTGGAAGGCCTTAAAACTGGATGATCAGCCATATTGAATCAGTTCTGTTATGAACTCACATCTGTGAAGGCGTCTCCGTAAGTGTTGCATGTTTTCTTTTGACTTCCAGTCATTTAATCATATGGGGTTTCAAGGATGGTACCCCAAATCGTTAACATGGTCCTGTCTTTCTCTTACAATACATAAGTATTTTTTTCATTTTCTTCCTTTACTTTACAAGCAAAGTGCATTGCTATCACAAGCAGTTTTACAATTAACAATTATGTGCCTGTTATGAATCTAATCAGCATGCACTTTACAGCCTTCGCATTTCTTGAATTTCATATTTAATACTATGTATATTAGGCCTGCTTTATATTACTATAATAATGGTTGCAGTAGTCTTGACGAAAGTTGTTTACTTATAATCCCCGTGCAACCTGACAGAACTTGAGTAGTTTTGCAAAGTAGAATGGAGGGGAAAAGTACAGCATCCAGATGTGCGAAGCTGATCAAAACCTGTGCACACAGACTGAAGGCGGTTGTGGCTCACAAAAATGCATTTGCTAAATACTAACTTGTAGAGGGTGAATACTTATTCATCTATCTATTATCCAACCCACTATATCCTAACTACAGGGTCACAGGGGTCTGCTGGAGCCAATCCCAGCCAACACAGGGTGCAAGGCAGGAAACAAACCCTGGGCACGGTGCCAGGCCACCACAGGGCACACACACACACACACACACCAAGCACACACGAGGGACAATTTAGGATCGCCAATGCACCTAACCTACATGTCTTTGGACTGTGGGAGGAAATCGGAGTACCCGGAGGAAACCCACGAAACACATGGAGAACATGCAAACTCCACGCAGGGAGGTCCCTGTGATTTAATGTTATATATAAATAAAATGTGAGAACTTCCAAAGAGGTGAATAAGATGTAGAGGCACTGTATAATCTGCAGCAAACTCTTAGTTTTCTTTGGCATCATTTTCTAATAATTGTAAAAATCATTAAAACATACCTGTAGTCCATATAAAATGAATAAATAAATTTGAATATGTAAATCAGTAAAATGTTATATAACACTGGGTAACAAAATGAAACCTTTTTTTCTCACATGAATCAACACAGGTGAACTTTACAATGCTTTTGTGGTAAATTAAAATATCTAATCAGACTATCTCTATCACTCAAGGATTTTAATTGCCATGTGATTAAAATTTTTAATAAACATATATTTGCACTGTGTATAAATGTTAGGTTTATCTTACCTGAAAGGCAGAAGTGTACAATTTTCTGCTGTACTTTGCCTCAAAAATATCACTCTTACGGGTCCAGCAGTAGTCATACTGAGACTCCATTTGCTTTGTCATCACTTTTCCATTTCAAAAATCTCCTGATGAAAGCATTCACTATGCTTGCTGCTGACCACTCCTGAGATTTCCAAGGAAAAGGTCCAGATGAGGATCCAAGACATACATTTTTAACAATGTAAACCCATAGATGTTTACTCTTTGATATCTGTGCCCAAGTTTACCAAGCGTTTCACAGCAGGAAAATTGTTCTAATTGTCTCAAAAAACACTGAAACTCATTTGGCCCTACTCTTGAGAGTAGGAGTAATAGCATTTTAACAAGTTTCCAAATTTCACCACAGATTTAGGAGAGGTGGTGAGCTGTCATAACTTACTAGGAGCTACAAGAAAATGACATTCAGGCAGAAACCTGCAGGCACGTTTCCAGAAAGCAGGATATTTTGGAAGCAATGAACTTGTAAGAAGATATCGATTTGACAGCGATGGAATAATATTCATAATAAATCTTGTAGGTCATATAATCAAAATAATAGTGTTGGTGATGCTATGTTTTTTTTGGTCACAGGGAAAATACAGCTTTGCAACAGCAAATATTTGGTTATGTCACAGCCAACTGTTACTTGAATTTTTGTACCAACCTTTGAACGCCCTTACAACGTATGACGTAGTACACAAATTTATACATTTTCCAAACCACTCCTCGTGATATAGTGTTAAAACAAGCTGCATTTATGCAAATCACTCTTTTTCCTGGACTTGTTGGTGTGGCTGACAGCATGCACAACAAGATCATTGTCCCAAGTATGGATGAGCATGCATATTTGAATTGCAAACGCTATTACAGTATCGAGAAACAGTGTTCATGGATGCAGACTTTATTGTAGTACCCAGAAAATTACCCTTATGATAGACAGGGCTGGATAGGCAATTGACAGCAAGATGTCATACAGGTATGCTGAGCTTTGCATTGCACAAACTCCTAGAACTTTCACGTTACACTTCAGAAATTCAGGAAGGTTCTAGTAGGCAGGTGGAGCCTCGCAGAAGATAAGGATAGATCATGAAGAGAGGCACAACATATGACTGCGGAAAACAATCTGGAGCACTGGAAGAGTTTCAGTAACTGTTATTTTACAAGGCATTTTCTGTGGCCATAACAGCAGGACGGTGACTCTTCTGAAAGCACGGATCATTCAATGTTAAATAAACATGCCTGTTGTTGGCCTTTACTTTCATTTAGTGTGTTGTCTCGGACCATCTCGGTGCTTGTTAGCATTATTCTTTAAGTTGTTATGAAGTGACAACAACTATGTGTAGCTTAATGATATATCATTCCTGATTATGTTTTCTTTCTTCTTCTTGTACTACTACTTTGAGTATTATTATTATTATCTTTGTGATGAAGCCTTATCAGACAAAATGACATCATTTGCAGCTTGGGGTGCAGTAAAATTATGACGTCATTCATTCTGAAACGTGAACTTCTACTCCTTGCTGGGAATGGGTTTTAGAATGTTTCATAATTACTTCTCATGTCCTACACTGAGATAGGACAAATTCCTATCCTAATCAGACTTTTAATACATTTCCTAGGTGTAATCCCGAGACTGTTGTGTTTTCAGCAACAGACACCTGAATTGGCTTGATGTCACAAAAAATGTCCCAAAAAGTATCCAAATGCCCAATAGAAGAGGTAAAGACAGTCAAAAACCAGCTAGTCACTCAAGGGCACACAAAAAATGCTAATTTATTATAAACAAAAATGCTATGTTAAAAGAAGCTCTGAAGAATACAAAGGACAATAAAGGCAATGCCTTCAAAATAGGCAATCCCACAAACAAAAACAATATAATATCTAAGAGAATAGTCAAAAAACAGCAAAAGAGTTTAAACAATTGCAGAAAACTAGTAATAATGAAAAATAGCACAAGAGAACTCACCAACCACCTAGCGCATTCAATGAACTGCAAGGAACCATGGCTTTTCCTCAGCCTTTATAGGGCTTAGGGTAATCCCTTGACGGTGCTAGGCAGATGGCTCTGCCTTTTGGGTGTAACACCTACAAAACATAAGGCATATAATAAAAGACACATGGACATATTGAAACTAAATCAACACATCAACATGACTAAAAGAATCAAAAATGAACAAAACCATAAAAGAGGAATTTGAACCCCAGTCAGAGGAGGAACCCTGGCTGAAACATAACAGATGCTTGATAAATATGAGCACTGATCACCACCTGGCATGGAGCTGAGTCTTAGACACGGGTCAGACTCCTGTCTTAACATATCCAAATTTTTTTCAGCCCATGAAGTGTGGTAAAATAGACTTATTTTATGCCTTTCTGGAAAGTTACAAAACATTCACAAAGAGTAATAAAAACATTTTAATCAGAAATTTAACTTCAAAAATACATACACCTTAATAAGGGTTTATCTACTAAATGTACAACCTAAAAAAGACATAACTCAAAAACTGTGCTAGAAAAATTCTGAGTGCATTTCTAATGTTAGCATGAAAAAGGAAAAAGTTATTTTAAAACACTCCTAAGTTGTTCTTTGACAACTTCGCCTAGGGCATTAAAAATGGTAGAGCTGGCCTTGCACATGTTTACAGACTTACATCTAAAATTATTCTTTATATACTGTAAACTAAAACAGCAAATGAGATAAAAAAGTTAAACATGAGACCAGCACATTTACTTTAAAAATATAGTAGTGACTTCTTTCACAGTTGAAAAAGAAATTCTGAACAGCTCCTTATGTGATTTTTTCCAATTTAAGATAATATGGTTTTCCCAGTGAGTTACAGATGGTGGATTGCGATTCTTTCAGTTAAGCACAATAAGTCTGTGCTAGTAGTATGGTATGGGATTTGATAACTGATTTTTCAAAGCACACTTTTATCCCTTCTGGTTTTACTCTAACTTTGCTGTTTATGTTTTAGAAGTTATTTTAAATCAAAAGCTATATGAGAAATATAAATATTTTTTGCCCAAAGTGGTGCAAGTGTAGGATATTCCCAGAACACGTGGCCTAATGATGTGTACAGTTGTTGACATTGCACAGAGGTTGAAACATGCCTTAGGTGTATTTCAGACAATAGTAGAAGAGATACACAAGTATGTGAACGATGAACAATTTTAAACTAAATTATGGCATGCTAGTCACATATTGAGCAAGAATGTGTTTTATAAATAGCTAATTTTATAAAACACATTCTCCTTTAGGGTCAGCAACAACATCTACATGGAGATTAAAATCCCCAGAATACCTTTGTTGTAATTTAAAACAACATGATAATTACTTTGAAAGCTTGCATTAAACCAGTCAGTGATTTTAAATGGTGATAAATACACAGGCAACTAAGAATTATTACTCTAAATAAAGAGAATTCGGCAAGAGTAATATTACTACATTTAAATATTATTAAAAAAAATACTGCAGTACACCCCTTATACCACTAATTCTATTAAGGTTTACAATTAAAATTATAATCCAAAAGGCAGAAATCAGCCAAATATCCATGCTAATGTCCTTCAACCATACTTCTGTTAAAAAAAAATCTGATTAATTTGATAGAGCCTGAGCAATTTTGCAAAGAAGAATGTGGAAATTCCCCAGATTTATACCTGTAATTTTAGTACTACATTACTGAGTGAAATATTTATTAACCATCAACTGAAAAGGGAATACAATGGAGCACATATTAATAACAAGCTGAGGCAAGTCGAAGAAGTGGTAGAAGCAAAGACACTTTTTGGAAAATCTGAGCCCACTGTATGACTTTGCTGAGATTTCTGCTGAAACCCAAGAAGTGACACTTGTGGGAATACTGGGGTATTTTTCCTCAGGAGAAAAATGTGAGAAGCGTGAGACAATAAAAAATATCTCCATTTTACTTCTTTCTGATCTCATTGTTGTCTTGGAGAAACCAAAAAGATATTAAGGAGGTTTTTTTTCTCATACCTATGGGAATTCTTCCCTGATCTTCCGTTTATGTTGACTGACAGAGTGACATGTTGTTGGTGGGGGGTTGAATTTTGCTTTGCTTTGATTTGTTAAATTTTGACTTGACTGTATGGAATGTTATCTGTTTCTAACTGAAATCAATACAAATATATATAAAAAAAAAAAAAAACTAAAAAGAGCGACATGTTGTTTTGGACTACTTTTTTTGTGAAAACATGATAAAAAAGTGTTTGGCCTAATTCTTCAGTTCAAGAAAATCCACAAAATAGTCTTGTCCGTTGTGTGAGATGGACTTCTAGAGCTGAACTCCGTTAGCAGCGGTGTTATTTTACCTTTTTTTAGTATCATTCTGAGGTATCCTACATTTATAATATATGCTAATATAAATAAGCATGAGCAGAAAGCAAAGGGTTCAGAAAGAAAAGGATAAGGCAGCTAATATTTCATCAAGTACATGGTATGGCCTAATAGAGAAGTGTCCAGCTGCAGTCAGGGCAGTTTAAGGCCTCGGACAGATCCAAGCACTTCAGACACTATGAGGTCCATAAATTGATGCCCCCTTCTGGAGCCATTCCCCCTATTTTCCTGCACTCAAATCTTCAGCATTTATTAAACTTCTAAACAATCAAGGTTTCTCAGTTCTACATCCGAAGCAGTTGTTTTGGTGTCATATATTAGAAACAAATTGAACAAAAAATTGTAACATTTTGTATTTTATAGTATATGTTTTACAGCTGCGTTTGCCAAGTCTCATTCATGAGACTGCACTTTTTAATATATTAGTCACATGCTGCATTCAATGGAATAGTGGCTCTGTGGCTAAGGATCTACACTGATAATTAGAAGGTTGACCTCATGTAAAAATGGGAAATGCTAAGGAACAAGATGAACAAGAATAAATTATATGTTGCACTCAGCTATGATTAACACTACATCTTCTTATAGACTCTAAATCGAATAAAGCATATAATCTGTGTAAACAAACTATGCAAAACTACGCACCTGACGTTTAGAAGCGCTTTAGAGTACTGTCTTTGTGGTCCTCTCTGTGTAATATCATTAGTACTGTATTATTACTTGTGTACAAAATTTTAATATTTATATTCAAGATGCATTACTTTTGGCGGAGGTTATGCTCCAAAGGAATGACGCACTCACCCTCAGAAGCATAAAGGCGTAAAGTAGTCATTTGAGTCGCCCAGCTAAGACCTTCTCTGTTAGCCTAGTGGCTTTGCACACCCATTGAGGATGGCTCACGACCTTGCAGTTCATATGAAGAGTTGTTTATTACATTAGCACAACAGTTTACCCTGGTGAAGCTTTTTTTTTATTTATAATGAATACTTTTTTGCACACACGTTCAGTTTGCCACCATTTCTATAATAGTACATTAAGCAGAAAAGTGTACCATTAACACGGGGGTAGGGTGTGGAAAATGGGTATTGTCAAAAGAGATTTAACTGACAGGGGTGACATCTTATGGGCCTCAGAATGTCTCAGGTCGCTGAATCTGTCTGAGGCCTAAAACTGTCCTGACTGCAGCTGGACTCTGTTGGCCTACAATAGACTGACCTGTAACAGACAGGTGAAGGAACAGATTGGCTAAGACCTGACACTGCACCATTGACTCCAGCCAAAAGCAAAAGTGGGAGTGAAACTGCGATCGAGGCCGGCATGGAGAATTCGTCGATTTCAGGAGGATTATTGGAACTGAGCATGGCCCATTTATCCTTGCTGTCAACTTAAACTAAAACCCCCATGAGTCAGCAGCATCAAATCCAACTGGATTCATAACTGCGCCTACGAAGTACAGAGAAAACCAAAGATCACATTTTACAAGCTGAACTCTTAGTGCTGTGGAACTGGAACTGGATAAATCTCTGACACACTCAAAATTACTAGATGCTATAAACTCACTTCAAAGTGGGAACAGCCAGCCCGGGGGGCCTCATGCATAAACGGTGTGTCCGCACAGAAATGTTGAGTAAGAACGTTTACTTGTTCAAATCGCGATGTATAAAACCTACACTTGGGTAAAGCCACGCACTTTTCCACGGTACCTCATACCCTGTCGTACGCAAGTTCTCCACTCGGTTTTGCAGACTGGCGGCACCCAGCGTCAAAGCAGTGCTACTGTTCCTGTGTGGTTACTCTTTATTTCTTAGAACCACATTCCTGCCGCGGCTTTATAAATACACTGAAACTAACTGAATATTGTTTATTAGTGTAATGCATTTGACTGTAATTAACTTGTAACAATATAATGGTCCAGGGAATAGCCATAGTATTCCAAATACCGTAACTGCTTTAGCGTTTTTACTCTCACTGCACCTTTTTTTCCTTCTTTCAGCTGCTTCTGTTAAGGGTTGCCACAGCGGATCATCTGTTTCCATATTACTCTCACTGCACCACTTGGAATATTTATATCACTGTATCTGAGTGGGGAATCACAGCAGCAGCTGATTGGAAAGAGAATTATCGGTATACAGCATCAAGCACACCCTGCCTCAGCCACGGCAAAATGTTTCAAAGCCTTTCCTACGGACCTCGCGGTTCAGAAACAGTTTCATCCCAAGAAATTTAAACAGTCAATCAGTCCATCAAATGCTCCTTGTAGAACTGTTTGTACTTATAAGTACAATCACCTCACTTTAAACTTGCACTACAGTTATAATATTGCACAACCTGCGCCACTTTATAAAGCATGTATTTACATATGATGACGATATCATTTTTAAAATGAAATGCAGCAAAATATGTTGATTATATTATATAGATAAAACTTTAACTTCATTTAAATAATCTGTATTGTTAATAACTAAACATGTGAGGACACGGTTCCGCTGCGCTAGCTAGTTCACGGATTGATCCTACCTTGTGCTGTATTCTTTCTGGGGCTGACGTGACACTGGAAGGATAGATGGATAGAATAATTAAACATATACTACAAAGATATTTCAATATTCCTTAAAAGTTTTCAAGAATCGTCATTGTAAGCTTACAGATGGCTTAACGTCTATTACAGAGCTGATTGTGTGGCGATTGGGTATGTGGAGAGAGAAAAGGAAGCACAGGAATTGGAGGTTAGTATGTTTGAAAGAGACAGTACTGCTACAATAATTTAATTGAAGGTCACGCACAATCACGCACCGTGTTCCCCTGTTTAATAACATGCTTTAACTCCTATCATCATGAAAAAGATATCATGCATACATCTCAGTATTTTAATTATTCAGAGAGCTGTAATATCACGAATGTAATGGATTCTGTGTCCTGTGGGAGAAAGAGAAAGCGGAAGCACATAGTGATTCACACACATACAGCAAAAGATCATATACAAAACAAAGCATTTAACGTGCTACTTTAATTACGATGTGATTTGAGAAACTGGTTAATTAAACGATTTTAAGTTTATGATGTTCTACTTTAATGACAAAATAAACTACATAATTAAAGTGGAAATTTTGAGATTTAAGTTGACATTTTGTGCTTTTTTCCTACTGCATGCCTTTTTTTCTCTGTACCCTAATAAGCTTTCATATGACACTCAGATGGTGGGATACAACTGGCGTTTTCACGGTTACTTTTATACGTGGCAACTTCTTTTTTATTTTGGGCACTGTGCGACTTTGTGAACTTGAGCTTTTGAGTTTCTCCGACACGCTATGTCACTCAATCAGCTTCCTTTTGTTGTTTATACCACTGTTTAAACCAACAAATAGTACGTTTTTCCTTGTCTCCACTTGGTATTTGCTGAAATTCTTCCATTTTTCCTCTTGCTTTTTCCATTGTCTTTTCACAGAACACTGAGCTTAAGGGTTATTTATATTGATTTGCATATTCAAAGAGGCGTACAGTAATTCTGGGAGGAGACGGGGCGGGACAGCAAGCGCGTGCACAAGCATTACTTTTCACGCTGATCGGGATTTATGTAGAGGAAGAACACGGAAGTGGGCGAACACACAGATTCCTGCATCTGGAGTTTTCTGTGCATAAGCACATTTCGGCTTTTCTGCTTACGTCATGTTATAGTGAGAATTCTATGCACGGCGTTATGCACGAGGCTGCTGATGACTACCCAATAAAATTGTATTAAAAAATATTGAAAAATCATTTCATATGTTTGAATGGAACTATTTATTCACCACAGTGCGCAAATTTGGGTTTGGCTTAAACATAGGTGCATGAATCAAACTACTTTACTGTATACTAGTCCAGAAGACACAGTTTGCTTTAACAACATTATTTCAGACAAATTCAAAGTATAAAACTGTACTCAACAAGGGTTTCCTCTATCACCACTGCTCTTTGCAATCATCATTGAGCCATTGGCTGCTTACTTTCGAAATGCATCAGAGTAAAGGGGATTTTCAGAGAAGGGCTTGAAAAGAAAATATCACTATATGCAAATGATATGGTACTATATATATCAGACACTCAAAATTCTGTCCCAGCAGTTCTAAAAGCACTAGTAGATTTTCAAAATATATCTGGACTCAAAATCAATTTGAATAAAAGTGTGTTTTTTCCAGTGAAATCTCTAGCACATAATATTAGACTGGATACCTCCCCATTTATCTCTGCTGATTAGTTTAAATATCAAGGGGTAAATATAACAAGTAAATATAAAGCTCGTTTTCAACAAATTTTTGCTTTCTACATGGAAAAAAATTAAACAAGACGTGAATAGATGGTCCACCCTCCATCTCACATTAGAAGGGAGAATCAACACTGTTAAGATCCTTCCCAAGCTTATTTTTCTATTTCAAAGTATCCCCATATACCTTAACAAATCTTTTTTAAGAACTTAGATTCAACCATAACCTCATTTATTTGGAATATGAAACATCCACCCATCCAAAGGGCGACTCTTCAATGACCTAAAGCAGAAAGGGACATGGCACTACCTACCTTTCAGTTTCATTACTGGACGGCAAATATATAAGCCATAAAGATTTGGACATTGTTACAAATTGATGAACATACAGAAGCCTGGTCTGCAATAGAATTAACATCTTGCAGTACTTCTTTATATTCCTTATTTTGTGCTCCAGTAAATACAAATTGTCATCAATACACTAATAATCTAATTGTTGTTCATTCATTCAGAAAATGGAACTAATGTTGGAAGCACTTTAAGATAGACAAACTCTCATCTGTTGCACCTCTACATTTATCAAACCAAAATCAGTTCTGTTTTGGACTTCAACCTGAAAACAACTCATAAAAATTAACCTTTTGCAGCCAGGGTGCAATATATGGCTGGCTGCCCCAGCCATTTTTTGATGTTCCTGTGTCTTTCATATCACAACATAGATCATGTTTTTGCATCCTACGAGCAATTAAACTTCAAATTTAACTTCTCATCAACGCAATTTTTCCACTACTTTCAAGGTAGAAACTTTGCTAAATGGAACCTGCCCAATTTTCCTTAGCTTCCACCTATTTCTATTCCAGAAGAAATACTGATCAGTCTTGAAGACTCAGACAGCACCTCAATAATATATAAAAACATTTTATTGTCCCTTCCTATCAAAGATCCCAGGGTACAATGGGAGAAGGATCTTTCACTTAATATTTCAGAAAAGTAATGGAAGGCAGCCAATCACAGAAAACACTCTAGCTCTATATGCTCAAAGCACTCAATCATTCAACTTAAAATTTTCTGTCGAGTGCATTTATCTTGTTTAAAACTATCCAAAATGTTTCCAGGGCAAGATTCAACCTGTGAATGTTGCAGTCTAGCTCTAGCCACACTAGGCCACATGTTTTGGGCATACACTGAATTAATCATTTTGGACAAAAATCTGAATGCATAACAGACAGCTTTAGTGTCACAATCACTCCTAATCCATTAAGAGCAGTTTGGTGGACTCCCAGAAGGGTTTAAATCAGAGAAGGAAAAACAAACTGTAATTGCCTTTATTTCACTACTAGCATGCAGACTTATCTTGCTCAACTGGAAGAATCCCTATACAACAAATCCCCTTTTCAGTGTGTAAATGATGTCCTGTACTATTTGAAATTGTACAAAATCTATTTCTGAGTCAGAGAATCTGTTTAAAACTTTTTTTAAAATATGGCAGGATATAATCAGTAACATTTTAAAATTAGCTTCTATCTGGAGTACTACGGTGTTGTACCATGTTAGCCCCTATGAAAGTAGTGAGATGTCAAGCAAAATGACACCTTTAATTGGCTAACTAAAAAGATTACAAAATGCAAGCTTTCAAGGCAACTCAGGCCCCTTCTTCAGGCAAGATGCAATGGACTTCTCATCTTCTATATCAGGAAAAAGGATACTCTTCCTTCCTTGCTGCTTTTAAAGATTTATTTTGTTGGTTGGCTCTCCTCTCCTTCTTTTGGGTGGGGTTTGAATTTTGGTTTGTTACGTTTGATTTGATTGCATGGATTGTTATTTGCTTTTAATTAAAATCAGTAAAAAAAAGATGAAATCCACAATCTTCTAAAGCTATACCCAAATAAATGTGAGTTTTGTCTACAACCCCGCCATTTGTCATGAAGCCCAGCTACTGCTGGAATAGACTGAAATAAATAATAATAACAGGCTTTAATCTTATAACCTGCTGATTGTTAACGCTTATCCATCTCAGTTTTGTTAGAGTAGTTATTGCATGTTCACATGACAAAATACAATGAGATAAATTAGATCAATTTTTCAAGAAATACAGAGGCACCAGGAAAAAAGGTGTTTGTGATCTATGCTGAAGAACATAGAGATCCTAGCAATAAGTGGAAGCTAAGACAAATGGTTATATGTCTATAATTTGTCAGTTGGGCTGTATTATAAAAATAAATGAGAAATCATACTTTCTCACATGCAGTAGTAGTTATCTTTTTCTAGCAGTCACAATTTAATTGTACAATAATAAAAAAAAGCTTGTCATTGATATGTAGTCTGATTATTTTGTGTTTTCTCTCTGCTTGCAACTTGCATTCTTTTCAATTTGTAGTTGACAATTTATGAACTACCAGTTAGGGCTCAGTAAAAGCGAAAATTGTATAACCATTGCAACACATTACCATTTGATGTAATGTTTACTAGGCATTCCTATATTACAGTCCCTCCATTTCCTGAAGCAGGTTTTTACAAATTCAGGGTAACGGTGAGCTCAGGCTTATCCAAGGCAGCATCGGATGCAAGGAAACAAACAATTCTGGACGGGACATCAGTGCAAAACATGACACACTTATGCAAATACACAAAATCATGAAAGAGCAATAAGAATAGCATGAAAAAATAAACATGATACAAAAACTGTGTGCACACTGCATTGCTACATACTACAATGTTCTTTTCTTGTCTTCCATTTATTCATAGAGAAAGGTGTAAATAGTAATTAGATATTAAAACAGGATTTAAAATGTGTGACAGGCTGACCAGGGAAAAAAGCTAGGAAGAATCAGCTATACAGCTATGAGGCAACTGTCAGTTATCAAATTTCTGATATGAAAATATGTTATAACCCTGCACTGCACTTGAAATAAAAGAAGTCCTTCATAACCAACGCTTACTTAGCATGCATTTACTGGTTAGGTTAATATGTCTGTCTCAGTTGCACATCCTTACAGTAGCCACTGCGCTCAGAGTGCCAGGTACATTGGTCTTAGCTAGCTGAGCTAAAGAATTGTGACCATGACTGACCAAAGATCATCCAGAAAATGCCCTCTGGAAGTGTTGAAGAAGGTTAGAAACATTGACATATAATTGGATTAAACCAGCTAAAGAGGTGCCAAAATTCTGTTTTCATCAAGAACGGGTTGTTCATTTCATACGCAGTGATGCTTAAAATCTCTCAGGAGAGATTATATCAATCTGGATGTAATCTGCATTATCATTTTTTTATATTTGGTAACATTACAAAGTATCAGCTTTTACATGAGCACTTGATGTGTAACAGCAATAGTAATTTCCCATACTAGGTTCCTGATCAACTGATGTTTTAATGTTCTTATGTCAATAGAGCAGTGAGACAAAATAGCACCTACATATTTTGATTTACTTTATTAATCCACAAGGGTAAATTAACTTTTCACATGACCTCTGGGGTTCAGCTACTGTTCCCCGGAGCAATTTTCAGGTTCAGGCCCTTGCTCAAGAACCCAATGGAGTAGGACTCCTTCACAAACTTCCAGATACCAGTGCAGATCCTTAGCCAGAGAGCCACCACTCTGCCTACATCTGAGGTGTCAACTTCAGACTCAAAATGCAATGCCTGATCTCTATATCTCATTCTGGAAACTGAAGTGAACCACATTTTTAATATGAGTTTGATTTTCAAAGTAGAATTGTTCAGTATTGTTTAAGGCTTTTATTTCCACATTAGGATGGCGCCCCTTAGGCACCATTTTAAACCTTAAGGTCAGTATTCTTTAAAATATATAAAAATGGTTTCACTTAAGAATAGTTTTTTTGTTGCAAATGAATGTATACCATGATTATGAAGAAAACATCTTTGACTTGAAAAATACCAAACTTATACATTAACTGATCAACAAGCCTTGGGTGTTTTGTCCAAAGAACAAAAGGATCAGCTACCAAATCAGCAAGAAAAGATGAGTTTGAAGTTAGAAATAAAGCAAAAAGTCTCCCTTAAAACTAAATTGATAGAGTAACTGCCTTATGATAGAAAAATGTCTTTCCTCCGCCAAAGTTCAGGTAATGCAGATGTTTTCATATACATTGCCGAAGAACAGCTGACATGACATCATTGGTCCAGTTATGACCTGTTGGAAGTCCCGAGAATCAATGTCGCTTTGGAGCATTTTATCTTGGGTGCCGCCATTTCATGCTTATTTTATGTGATATACGACATACATCAACATGGCACCAGAAGAGAGGAATAATAAAATGACAGCAATTGTGAGACCACAAAATGATTCACAGAAATGTAAAAAATAATTGTAAAAATACTCATAAACAAAAAAATGAATTGGCAGTAACTAACTTGGTTAGTCATAGCAAAGACTATAATAACAAACTAAATGACTTGTATTCATTAAGGAAGAGTATTCGATTTAAATAAAGTTAAAGTTAAAAGTACTACACCAAATGACACCATAACCTGTGTTCTTCTTAAGTACTGTTTCAACAAAGCCTCTCTATCATTGTAAACGATAATATGGGTCTTATTTTTGACATTCACATTATACACTTACTTTGGTGAATAGTTCTTCTTGTATCTTTGGAAAAAAACTGCTGTCAATTCTGTTTCTGCTGTGCAGTAATCAAAGCTCATTTTCTTTTAACTGTACCTTATATTTATGTAATTAAATATTCATATTGAGCAAAAATAAAACTTTGGTACCTTACTGCATTTATGCCAGTACATTTAACAGCAGTAACTGTATCTTTAAACATGGTTAGTTAAAGTATTTTTAGATTTAGCATTAGGAGATTGATGTAATTTCTGCTCTTTCATAGAAATCAATCAGTGAAGTAAATGAAAGTCATATTTAATTTTTGAATAGTTAGAAGATTTAAATTTATACTCATTGGTCTAAGGCATCAACTTCCATTTGCTTAGAATCAGAGCAGTTGTTGCTGCATTCCTTTCTTAGGTGTTTTAACACTTATATCTCACTTAAAAGAACGGCTACTTTTCTTGAAAGCCATCACATTTCTGTTAGTTATTATTTATTAGTTATTTCTGAATTACACAATTTCCTAAAAATACAATTAATGACGAAAAGCTGATTTATTGAAAGATTATCAATATTTAAATAATTGGCAAGGGACCTTTATTAATGTGTAAGATAACCCCCAACTGCTTAGTGGATTGATGTTTTTACAGTATCTCTTCTTTAACAATGCTTTGAAATAATTATTAAAAATGGAATTAGCCCATACAGGTTATCTTGTAAAGCTGCTTTAATAAAATTAAAGTTTAATCCTAGATCTTTTAAAGCTTTTAACTAATCAGCATCAATATCATAAATGACCTCTACCACAAAGACACCTTTGTGAAAACCAGAATTTGTAAGTGTCTAAATTAAATTTGATTTAAAGATTACAATAATAAAGTGTAACAAAAAATGATGTCTATATAATTTTATAAAGAAATTTTAACAGGGATCTAATTTAATTGCTTATTATACAGATTAAATTACAAATGTTTGTAAAATACACATTACTGAAACAATATTCTACGCTAGATATATCTAAAGTATTTACCCCCTTTGGAAGTTTTCACATTTTATTATTATGCAACTTTAAATCAATGGTTTATTTTTTTTCCACTATCAATAGAAAAAAAAAGTTGTCAAAGTGAAAACAGACCACTGTAAAGTGATAATAATTAATTACAAATAGAAAAAACACAATTATTGATTGCCTGAGTATTCACCCCTTCAGGTCAGTATTTACTACATGGCAGCAGTTCCAGCTGTGAGCCTTTGTTGTCAGGTTCCTTTCTGTAAAAGCTTTACACATCTGGATACTGCCTTTTTTATTTTATTAATTTTATTGTAATCATTCCATGCAAATCAATCATTTTTTACAGAAAGTAGGATTGAGAACAAGTCGACCCCCACCCCTGAGAGAGAGAGTATGGCCAATGTGGTAAAACTTAAGGCTTGTAAACATACCTAAATTGATGAGTTTGATAAGCAATACAGATGAAAGGAGAAGAAAAAGAAATGCGGAAATAGTTGCTTCCACTGGGATTTAAAAGCTTATTCTAAAATATTATTGATTAGATCCTGCCATGTTTTGAAAAAAATCTGTACAGATCCTCTAACTGAGTATTTGATTT
Source organism: Polypterus senegalus (assembly GCF_016835505.1). Classification (NCBI taxonomy): domain Eukaryota; kingdom Metazoa; phylum Chordata; class Cladistia; order Polypteriformes; family Polypteridae; genus Polypterus; species Polypterus senegalus. Next base: position 71,109,250 of record NC_053168.1, on the reverse strand, counting down.
TTTATTTCAGATAGTATAAAATGTTGGTTTCCCACTGACTTAAAAGAGGAGAGTTAGGATTCTTCCATCCATCCATCCATCCATCCATCCATCCTCTTCCGCTTATCCGGGGTCGGGTCACAGGGGCAGTAGCTTAAGCAGAGAGGCCCATACTTCCCTCTCCCCGGCCACTTCTTCCAGCTCTTCCGGGAGAATCCCAAGGCATTCCCAGGCCAGCTGGGAGACATAGTCCCTCCAGCGTGTCCTGGGTCTTACCTGGGGCCTCCTCCCGGTTGGACGTGCCCGGAACACCTCACCAGGGAGGCGTCCAGGAGGCATCCTGATCAGATGCCCGAGCTACCTCATCTGACTTCTCTCAATGCAGAGGAGTAGCGGCTCTACTCTGAGCCCCTCCCGGATTACTGAGTTTCTCACCCTATCTTTAAGGGAAAACCCAGACACCCTGCTGAGGAAAATCATTTCAGCCGCTTGTATTCGCGATCTTGTTCTTTCGGTCACTACCCATAGCTCATGACCATAGGTGAGGGTAGGAATGTAGATCGAGTGGTAAATTGAGAGCTTTGCCTTACGGCTCAGCTCTTTTTTCACCACGACAGACCGATGAAGAGCCCGCATCACTGCAGATGCCGCACTGATCCGCCTGTCGATCTCATGGTCCATTCTTCCCTTACTCATGAAGAAGACCCAGAGATGCTTGAACTCCTCCAATTGGGGCAGGATCTCTCCCCCAAACCTGAGCGGGCACTCCACCCTTTTCCAGCTGAGGACCATGGTCTCGGATTTGGAGGTGCTGATTCTCATCCCAGCCACTTCACACTCAGCTGCGAACCACTCTAGAAAGAGCTGAAGATCATGGCCTGATGAAGCAAACAGGACAACATCATCTGCAAAAAGCAGTGACCCAATCCTGAGTCCACCAAACTGGACCCCTTCAACACCCTGTTATGAACAGAATCAGTGACAAAGGGCAGCCCTGGCAGAGTCCAACTCTCACTGGAAACGGGCTCGACTTACTGCCGGCAATGCGGACCAAGCTCTGACACCGGTTGTACAGGGACCGAACAGTTCTTATCACGGGGTACAGTACCCCATACTCCCGGAGCATCCCCCACAGGATTCCCTGAGGGACACGGTCGAACGCCTTTTCCAAGTCCACAAAACACATGTAGACTGGTTGGGCAAACTCCCATGCACCCCCCAGGATTCTGCTAAGGGTGTAAAGCTGGTCCACTGTTCCGCAACCAGGATCAAAACCACACTGTTCTTCCTGAATCCGAGGTTCGACTATCCGACGGACCCTCCTCTCCAGAACCCCCGAATAGACTTTTCCAGGGAGGCTGAGGAGTGTGATCCCTCTGTAGTGGGAACACACCCTCCGGTCCTTATATATATAATTTTGAGTTGAATAATTGTATGCTTTGAGCATGTGAAGCTCGAGTGAATTCTCTGCATTGCTATTTTCCACTCCTTTTCTGATATATTGATTAAAATATCTTTTTCCCAGTGTCCTCTTGGATCTTTGAAAGGGAGGGACTGTAAAATAATTTTATATATTGGAGAGATGGTGTCTAAGTCCTTGAAATTGAGCAATATTTTTTACAGCATGGATGAGGGTGCAAGATGAGGAAAATCGGGCTGGTTCTGTTTAATAAAGTTCCTAATTTAAAGATAGTGAAAGAAATGTGTAGCTGGAATGTTAAATTTGGAATGTAATTGTTCATAGGATGCAAAGATGTTGTCTATATAGAGATCTCTAAGCAAGTTAATCCCAAATTTTTTCCAGATATTAAAAACTACATATGTTTGCAAAGGTTGAAAGCGGTGATTCTCATGCAGAGGTGCCACAGATAAAAGCTTCTCCATCTTAAAATGCTTTCTACATTGGTTCCATATTCTGAGTGATTGAAGCACAATTGGGTTATCAGTATACTGCCGATAACTTGCATTTATTGGGACACAAAGCAGGGAATATACAGTAAATAAATACTGCAGGATTTTACTTCTATTGCAGATCAGGCCTGTGTATGTTCATCTATTTGTGTCCTGGTTTTTATAGCTTGTATGTTTGCTGCCCAGTAATAAAACTGAAAGTTAGGTAGAGCCATGCCACCTTCTGCCTTTGGTCTTTGTAGGATTTGCTCTTTGGATTAGGTTATTGTTGAATCTAATTGCTTAAAAAATTATTTATTGATGTATATTGGAATGTTTTGAAATAAAAAAGAAGCTTAGGAAGAATATTCATCTTAACAATGTTAATTCTTCCAGCTAGAGTGAGATGAAGGGTTGACCATCTATGCAAGTCTTGCTTAATTTATTTCCATGCAAACGGCAAAATTATGTTGATAAAGAGCTTTATGTTTATTTGTGATGTTTACCCCTAGGTATATAAACTGTTCTGCAATGATAAAAGGAAGGGGGTCTAATCTAAATTATATGCTATAGAATTAACTGGAAAGAGTATACTTTTATTCAGATTAATTCTGAGACCAGAGCTCTTTTAAAATTCTATAAGTGCTGTTAAGACTGCAGGCACAGAATTTTGTGGGTCTGATATATACAGGACCATACCATCTGCATATAGAGAAATTTTCTGTTCCAGTGCTTCTCTGATAATCCCCTTTATCTGATCAGCATTTCGACAGTGAACTGCCAGTGGTTCAATGGCGATTGCAAATAGCAGCGGTGACAAAGGGCATCCCTGTCTGGTACCTCGTTCTAGTTTAAAGTACTCTGAACAAATGTTGTTGATACAAACTGAAGCTTCTGGATTGGTGTACAGTAGTTTGATCCATGCACAAATGTTCGGGCCAAACCCAAATTTCTCTAATGTAGTGAAAAGGTATTTCCATTTAATCTTGTCAAATGCTTTTTCTGCATCCAATAATAATAATATTTCTGGGGTGTTTGACTATGTTGGTGAGTATATTACATTAAACAGGCGTTGTAGATTAGAAGATAAGTGTCGACCCTTGATAAATCCAGTTTGATCTTGTGATATTACCGAGGAGAGCACTTTCTCCATCCTTCTAGCTATGATTTTTGAGAGTATCTTAATGTCATTATTTAAACCTGATAGGTGAGAAAATACTTTCTTTCTCTTTAATTCATGATTCAGGCCTTTAACATTCCAGCTTACAAAGTTAACTGTCCCATCATGGAGGCATTGATTCTGAATTTTTGATGTCATTTTGTAGTCTTAACTGGAAGTATGAGAGCTTTAAACTTAATTTCCTATTTCCCCAAGAGTTATTGCCATGTAGTCTATTGTTACATTGGTAGTTATAATTAAAAGGATTAAAAGGATAGATTAGATATAGATATAGACTGCTCTCTTTCTCTCCCCCCCCTTATCCCCCTACCCTCATATTTTGCCTCCCCACGTGAGGCTGGATCCTACTTCACGCAGTCCCGGTCCTCTGAGATACCTAGAGACAGAGCACGTCCAAAGCAAAACAAGCCCCCACGCAACAGCGTTTTAGGATTAAAAAATAGAGATATCTATTGCCAATATAGTCTAAATACTATAATGCCTAAAATATAATCATTAACAAACTATAAACTTAAAATATAATCTTCAGCAATCGTAAAGTATTAAGATAAACCCGGGGAATGGTGTTAGAAAGTAAGTCTTGATGAATAATAACAATAACAATAAACCAAGGGTATGAGGTTAAACAGTCTCCTTTAGGGTATTAAAAAAAATAATAATAATAAATAAAAAATAAACACACATGTCTATAACTGTAATTAAAACATAAATAGATAGCTTCCGAGTAATAAAAAGGATGTATAATGATAATACCCGTATCATTACAAATAGCTCAGACAGTAGGTTATATATCCTTACCATGTCATGACAGGCTATGACTCACATTGTGTTTCAGAATAGTGTCGGGATCAGCTTAATTCCTTTTCTGCATCTTCCTTGCTGGCGAAGACATAGAATTGGCCTTGCACTTCCATTTTCAGTTTGGCAGGATACAAGAGGCTGTATTTGATATCGGCTCGCCATAACCGCTGTTTAATGTTGTAGAAGGCTGCAAGTTTAGCAGCAGTTGCGGGGGAGAAATCAGGGAAAATACGAATGTGGTTATTTTCATATATAATCTCTTGCTTGTGTCTGAGGAGTGTGTGGACGAAGTCGAGACAACAGCAGGCAGACACCTATTCAAACAAGCAGAATTCTTTTATTTCTTTATACTTGGTGAGTAGAGGGTCTTTGCCTTACAGAGACTAAGTGCAAAAAGCCCCCTCATAGGGGGGTGAGTTGCATTTTTATAACAGAGATCTTCAATGAAGCGGTTAGAAAAAATAAGCTCAGTTTCATCCAAAGATCACAGAACATTCTTACACAATTTGTTGATTACAACGGAAAGCAGAAATTCTAGTCTTTTCTTATATTTTTAATTAAGCTTATCACAAAACTTGTCATATGTTTGGCATCTTAATTGGACGATAACCTAGACACTGCTGAGGCAAGCCGGGAAGTAGCCAAAAACTGCATCCCACAATGGCAGCCCTACTCTATGTAAGCACGCTTATTTATCTGTTATAATAATACCTAGCCATACAGAGAACATACAGATTTTCATACAGAAGCTAGCAATAGATTTTAACTTCCATTCAACAAGTGCCATCACCTTTAGTTTAAATAGTAATCTCTCGAAGCAAATAATAAAAGACCTACGTCTAATGGTATTTGATCCGCGTATGCAATAAGCCGCTGCTATCTCAGAATCTGTTTTAAAGTCCTCTCCAATTATTTTCGAGAATAGTTCAGCTGCGAATTTCACTGGGTTTGGACTTTCACGATTCTCAGGTAAACCTTCGATTTCAATTGTATCCCTTCTGCTTCCATCTTCCAGAGCAGTAACTCTGTTTCTGAGAAATTTGAAATAAACTAAGATTTTCTTCTTCGTCTTCCTATTCATCTTTTCTCTTATGTGTGGAGTTGATGTGCTTGGTCAGTCTTCTCCAAAAAGCTTGGGCCTGTACCTTCTCCCAATCGGGTCCTTAATTAGGTTTGTTGTTTGTTTCAGTGTTTATTTTTAAATAGAAAGATGCCTTTTGATAAAAAGCTGTGATCTAGAAGGACCACTGAATTGATGTGTTTCTTCTGCTTATCAGTAAGATTTGGTGAGAATTCAACATAAAATAACTTAGCAGTTTTTAGGGGCTAATATCAGTTGCGCTAGCATTTTCATTTTGTGCATATTTCTCAGTTTTGGACTTTTTCATACATTGCCCTGCAATCACCTGAATTGGCTACTGTCTCATGCCAGTGCTGCCCTTGGGGTCTGTGGGCTGGAGTAAGCAAGAATGCCATATTATGTCATCATTTGTAAATACCTTAAGGAAACATAATAATTATATATACTAGATAAATGTATAATATTAAATATTGTGCTTTTTTCCTGAAGTATTCATTTTAGAGGTGGTACAGTGGTAGCATTGCATCAATGAGATCAGAGTTTAAACCTCAGGTCCTCCCTACCCAGACTTTGCAAGTTCTCTCTGTATAAACGTCGGTTTCGACCAAGTGTCCTGGTTTCCTCCCACAGTCCAAAGACAAGGAGGTGGATAGGCCACAATAAACTGGTGCTAATGTGTGTATAAGTGTGTTAATCCTGCGATGGACTGCCCAGGGAGTTATCCCTGTTTTATGCCCTATGCTTGCTGGGAAAGGCTCCAGCCTCCAGCAACTCTGCTCAGAATTAGGCTTAGAAAATGGTACATTATTAATTTTATATTTGTGTAAACTAAGATCTTCTTCTTCATCTTCCTCTTCATCTTTTCCATCTTCTATGTGGTGTTGATGTGCTTGATCAGTCTTCTCCGCAAAGCTTGGCCATGCATCACCCCTCAGTCAGACTCTTTTCCTTCAGATCTACTTTTACTTTATTAATCCATCTCTTCATTGGCCTCACTCATTTATTCTTCCCTTGTACTTTCATTCCCATCATTTTTGGCTCACATATTAATTGTCTCTCCTTATTACATTTCCATACTACTTCAATCTACTTTCATGTACTTTCTTGGATATCTCTACCACTTTTGTTTTACCTCTGATAGTCTCATGTCTTATTCTGTCATTTTTTTGTAACGCCACACCTTTATCTCAACCTCATTTCTGCCACAGCTAATTTCTTCTGCATCATCAATGCTGGTCTTACCACTGTCTTAAAATAACTTACCTTTAATCTTCACACTAATTTTTCAATCACACAATACTCCTAAAACTTTCTCCCAAATGTTTCATCCAGACTGCTCTCTATGGACTATCTCTGCATCTAATTTTCCATTACTGAGTCTAGATATTTAAATGTATCCACTGGTTTCAATAACTGTCCCTGCAGGCTAATAGCTGAATCCTGATCATCATTAAACATCATATATTCTGTCTTCTTTCTATTTATCTTCAGCTATCTTCTTAAGACCTTCTCCATTCTTCCAACTTCCTCTCCACTTCCCATTTTCTGGTGCTACACAACACAATGTCATCAGCAAAAAGCATGCACTAGGGAGACTGGTCTTTTATCCCATGACTCAACACATCCATAAAAAAACCGAAGCAGTAAGGACTTAAAGAAGAACCCTGGTGCAGACCTACTCTAACAAGAATCTTATCAGTTACTTCAACACTGCTTTTTTCTCAAGATCTCAGTCATACATATCCTGGACAATCCTCAAGTATCCTTTTCTGGTACTCCTTTCTCCCTCTTGTGCCTCCAAGTCTCTTGACATGGCACTTAAGTTATCAGAAGCTGTTAAAAAATCAATAAACATCATATGCAATCATTTTTGTTTTTCTCAATGCTTCTCAATGATCCATCTCAAAGCAAAAACTACATCAATTGTTCCTCTCCCTGGCATAAAACCAAATTTCTCCTCCCTTATGGTTGTCTTTCCACTTAGCCTTCTCTCTCTAATCCTTTCCCAAATTTTCATTGTGTGTGACATCAGCCTGATCCCATTATAGCTTCCACAATACTGAGTATCATCCTTCATAAATGAGTACAATCACACTGTTCCTCCACTCCTCTGGTATTCTCTGCTGTTCAGTGATCTTCTGTATTAGACCCCACAACAATATTTGAACATCTGATGTGCTATAGCTCAATAGGCAAGCAGACAGCAGAGGAGAGGTGAAACAAGTAACTTGACAAATATGTAATTCAAGGTTTATAATTGAATAATTAATGAATGTTAAAGGAATCCAAAAACGGTTGGTTAGAAGCGCAAATCTAAACAAAATCCATGCTGAAAGGATAAACGTCATGGGTGGTCCCAGAACAGGAGATGTAAGTAACACATCAGAAAGGTGAATATGATCAAGCAAAAAAAATATATAATCCTACTTTATAATTTAAACACTATTGACTGTAAGGTCTCTTCTTATTGATGTTATGAGAAGAACTATGAAAGTAATTTCTATTGTACCCCTGTTATGTAAATATCCCTAATCAGTATTCATTTTTGACCTTTCTACAGTGGGTTCATTTAGGTTTGCACTTTCATTTTTATTTGTGTTTTGTTCTTTGGAGCAGTGATTGCTTTCAGTGGCTGCACACAAATTAAGATATCCAAGGAGAAATAAAAAAAAGAAGATTAATATTTATTACTGTACACTTTGATTAAAATGCTAGTTTATGATCTGTCAGTCCCTAAATCCATCCATCCATCCATTATGCAACCTGCTATATCCTAACTACAGGGTCATGGGGGTCTGCTGGAGCCAGTCCCAGCCCATACAGGGTACAAGGCAGGAAACAAACCCCGGGTAGGGCGCCAGCCCACCACAGGTCATGCACACACACACCCACACACCAAGCACACTCTAGGGACAATTTAGAATCGCCAGTGCACCTAACCTGCATGTCTTTGGACTGTGGGAGGAAACCCACGCAGACACGGGGAGAACATGCAAACTCCACGCATGGAGGACCCGGGAAGTGAAGTCCCTAAATTAAATACTTAATATATTCACAAACATGCATTGTTGTTACCCTGTTAACTCGGCAAACAATTCCCAACACTTTCTCGATTTGACTCTGAACTTTTACACTTCTAAGTTGTGAACGCTGGCCCCGGCACAGACAGACGGACAACATTTTTGCACCCAACACACTCTTTATTTACACTATTTACAAAGTAGTCCAAAACACGTGCACTCACAAACCCCAGTGCCCTTGGCACTGAATCCCCCAAAGTCCAGGGCCCACAGTCTCTAGTGCCTTTCTTCCTGGCCGCCTCCTGTCCTCTCTCCAGCTCCGTCGTACTGCCTCCTGACTTCCACCGCTGACTGGAGGGAGGCGGCCCCTTTTATGGGAAGCTGGATGGGCTCCAGCTGCTTCCCGGCACTTAACGGTGGCCACACCCCTGTGTGGCGGAAGTGCTGGCTGCGCACCGGAAGCCGCCCGTGTCTCCCCGGTCGTCTTCCCCCCGGCACTTCCTGGTGTGGCGGAAGTGCCGGGCTCCTGGGATAAACAGGCACTGGGGCGCCGCCTGGCGGTGGCCCCGGGTCCCTACAGGGCTGGGCTTCAAAGCCCCCTACCCGAGGCCCCCTGCATAACCAGGACGGACACCCCCTCTCGGTCTGGAGGAGGCACACGCCCTCCTCACGTCCTCCTGGGCGTCCCGGCTGGGCTCCAGCCCCGGCCGGGGACCACAAAGTACATCTCCTAAATTCCTAGACATGAAATGGTTTTGAAAGTCTACTGCTATTTTTCACTTCACTTGGCTGGTTAGTCCATTGTTTAGCAGTGAATCCACATACTGCTGGTGTAATGAAGCCTTATGTGAGTAACCATATTCTCTTTTGGTACATCTAATTTTTTCAAGCAAAACGTCACTTACCTACATGTATCCTGAAGTTTAATCTTCAGGTTGGTAAAAAAAAAAATATAAAACTTTTGCTATGGAATATGGGTATGTTAGTTAATGATTTTTAAGGAGGAGCTGGATGATGGCAAGGCTTACATAAGGATGCTCTCTAGCTGCTGGTACTGCAGGGATGCTCCATGCGAATTAAATACAATATTGCATTTTCCTACACACTTTTCTTCTGCCTGACAGCATTCTAATCTAGGGGTCTAATTTAAGACATTACGAATTATGCATTTATCACGAAGTGACCAGTTGTGGTATTCAGTTCTGGTAACAGCACATTACAAAATCAAAGGGGCACTTTATTCAGTCTCAGTCTAAATATCTTACCAATGTACACCTCAATTAGAATATATAGTCAAGTACTGTGTGCTTTGTGAGTCATTTTGAATGTCTTGTTTACTCTTAACAATCACTTAAACAGTACTTATTAAGAGTGCAATGTTTAATAATAACCTCCCACCACAACCTAAAGCACTGTTATTAATATAATGTAAAGCCATTAATTATGTAAAAAATGTAATGCGTCTCATTAGGCAAATAATCCAAAAAATAGTATTGCTTCCATTTTGGGCTAACAACAAGAAAATGCAGTTATGCAAAATAATTTGGTTTATGGCAGAAGAAATTTAGTAGTAGGAAAATAGTTTTCTGAGCTAACAATTTTATTAAATTAAAGCTTCATAGTCTGAGGAACAAAGTATCAGTAAATACTGCAGTAAAATTAAAAATGGGGAACAGGGCTTACAAAAATTAAACCTCAGGAACAATTTTTAAACACACAGGATAACAGCAGTAAGAAACTGTCTGCTCTGGCTCCGTACATATTCTTTAGAGCTTTGGTCTGAAAACGAGTAAAGTATCTCTTTAGGTAAATTGATATTTTTCAAGCTTGGACGGAAATCAATACACTGAAATAAAGAAAGCCCATGGCTTCAAAGCATGGTACAGATGAGAGCAAAAAGCTTCTAAGGAAAACCCTAGACAGTATCATATATTTTTTGTCACTTGAGCCTATACATTAGAACATTTTTTTTCATTGTGATGCAATTCATTTGTTTTACCTTTTATTTTGGATTTTTAAGAATTTATTTTATTTTATATGTTGGAAATAGGCCTATAGGACAAAAAATACAATAGAGCAATAAAGCATAATAGAGTGTTAAAATCAGACATTTTGATGCCTCCAACTGTTATGATTGGATTACTAAACTGAGTTTACATTGTCTTTTAAGCATCTCCAAAGATAACAATTCTGCCTCTAATTGGCTCATAACTTCAGCTCTATTTCTTTTACTCTTTCTTTAGGCTACTACTATGAATCCTGCCTGGCAATTTGACAATCAGAACCCAGGTTGCACACTTTGCAAAAAAATGAAATTCAAGTAAGTGAAAAGCTTTGATATAAAGCCATTCGATCTTGATTTATTGACTTATAAAGAAATTTGTATTTAGGATTATTTAGCTTATTTTAAGAAATATTGTTAAGTAACTTTTGCTTACCATATTGACTGATTTTTTGCCATATAGAAGCAAAAGAACTCCCATTTTTTTAGTAGATTTTACCACCATCAGGGATAATAATAATAATAATAATAGTTTACATTTATATAGCGCTTTTATTACTACTCAAAGCACTTTACATAGACAGAGAGGAACCACTTCAACCACCACCAATGTGTAGGTAACCACCTGGATGATGTAACAGCAGCCATTACTGTGCCAGTACACTCACCACATATTCACTATTAAGTGGTGAAGGGGTGAGAGTAATAGCCAGAGACATGGCATGATTAGGAGGCTAGAATGGATGAGGCCATGATGGGTAATTTAGCCAGGACATAAACCCTACTCTTTTCAAAAGATACCTGGGAAGTTTTAATGACCACATAGATTCAGGACCTTGCTTTTACATCTCATCCAAAGGATGGCACAACTGACATCACTACACTAGGGCCCTGGGATCCACACACAGCCACATGTTATGCACCCCTGTTGGCCTCATCAACACCTCTTCCAGCAGCAAACCTAGCTTTGCCTGGACAGTCTCCATTCCAAGTACTGGCCAGGCCTGACCATGCTTAGCTTCAGTGGACTGACCTCTTCTAAAGTGCAAGTGTTATGGATCTCCATCTTTTCTCAGAAAGCCACACAGGTATAATTTTGGGCTTAAGTTTGAATGTTAACTTCTGCTGATTAACACATGCCATAATGACCCTATAAATCTATTTCCTGAGTAGAACTCTTTTAAACCCGTTTACCCTATTCATTCACAGTAGAATGTCCTTCTTCCCAGATGGTAGCAGAATAGAGTTGGTTTTCATTTGTGCCTTGTGGAAACACAGGTACCTAGACTGGTCAATAGCGTAAGAGATCAATTTACTCTGTATTTCACATTTCATTTAGTATATGCACACCAGCATCATTTTATTTCATATTTGGTTGATTTTAGGAATTAGAACTACTTGGCTCCTTTTTTGTAAAAAGGTTCTTTTGCCCTGAATTCCCATGTTTACAGCTTTGCAGACATATAATACAATACATGAATTATATAAATTAAAGCTACTTAATGCTTCTTATTAAACACAGAACTTGTTTTACTGTGCAGTGCACTTGGTGCTGGTGACTTTCATATGCTCTATTTTAGATGATTGGGTTTCTTTCTAAGAAATCAAATAGCATTAGAAACCTCAGACGGCTGGTGACCTGGCGTAGCCTGTAGTGTGGATGCTGTTTTTGACAGCAATTTTACAATTACAAAAAACTACCTTAGAGGCTGGATCAATTGTTTCAGTCTACCAGAGGGGACTTCACCAGCAATTTCACATTGCAATATGGGTTGTGAAAGTGATGGACTGTATATTTGAAAATGGAGTTAAAATAAAACTGAAATGAACAGAACAGAATCTGGCATTGTCTTGTATAAAAATATATTGAATCAATTGTATCACTGTTCCGACATAGAAAACTAGTTATATTTAAAATTAATATTGACTATTAATATACTGTTAGATAATTAAGCTGCACACATTTTCTTTATTTAATGTTCTTATTGAGAGTTTTTGTGTGGAGATTTCTATTTAGAGTGTGCTAAAGTAGTACGCTTCTGGAAAAAAAAGAACTGCAAACCATTACTATGTCTGTCACCTACTGACATTCCTGATAGTAGGAAAAGTATTGAAATTTTTAAAATTCTGGTTAAACTGACAACTTGTTTTCTGAAGCTGCTTATTTCATGACAAGAACATGGGCTGCTTTAGCCTATACTGGGATCATAAGGCATAAGGCTAAAGTCCTGGCTGAGACTCTTGTGTTTAGCAAAATACAGTCAGGTTTAGTCTTATGGTTATTAGAATGGCTGCCTAATCTATCTATCTATCTATCTATCTATCTATCTATCTATCTATCTATCTATCTATCTATCTATCTATCTATCTATCTATCCTTATTATAAAACATGGCGGCACCTGCTCCTCAAAGTTAGTTAGTCAACATTTTTTGATTATTTTTCCATCATTTACTTTTAATGTAGCGTTTGTGGTCTGCTGATTCTTACTGGCTGTGCAATGACTGAGATGGCAGAATTAGATGCATGGTTTACATAAATAACAATTGTGATTTTCTGGAAGGTTTTATATAATATTAAGTCCTTAGACCTGCTTAAAAGATTCATTTTTAGTATTTTTTTAGATGTCTCACTCCATTTCTATGCATTGTGTAAAGAGTTTCATTATACTTTTAACATTAGGAGCCAATAGATAAGTCATACTTGTATATTTTCAAGATGTCTCAGGAGTTTTCTGTTCCCTTTGAATTATGAGATTTGCCAGGTACTGTTATCCATATTAATTAAAACGTTTTGTAGATTAATATACAACAAAAGGTGAGTGGCTGTAAGAGAAATCTAAGGGATTCATTAAATCACAATAGTGATCATTTTTCCAGTACAAAGATACTAGCAAAATCACATTGTATACATAAAACAGTGCAAGGGGAGAATGGTGATCCAGTGGATAGTGGTGTTCCCACCACAATTTTAACTCTGGTTCAGTTCCCACAAGGGAATATCCAAGTTCTTTCCAGTGAGTTTGCTTTTGCACCTAATTTGTTTTGATCTACTTGATTATTTAAGCAATTTATTAACTTTTTTTCAGTCATTGCTAAGGCCATGTCTTTGCATGAGTTGACTTCAGTGGTATTATGACTTCTCGTTTGCATTTTTATGGTCATAAAGTTTTAAACCATAAAATATCTTACTCTACAGTATCACTTTTTGAAATCAGAACAGCATTCATTTTAATGCTTTTATATTTTTAACTTGACTCTCCAGTCCCACTTTCACACTGTACTGATAGTTGTTGTCCTATTATAATGAACTGATTATTAGTATTGCATCCTCTTCAATAACAAACTGGTGCAGGGAAAGGATAAAGATGTCACCCAACACAGCATCCATCTAGTCAGGGATATCATCAGGGCGAGCATTTTAGGCAATTTTGTATTGAAAAGCTGTTCTAACTCAAGCCTCCATAACAGAAAGTGCAAAACCCACAGGGGCTGGCAGAACATTCATGGATGGTTCAAAATTTGTATGCTCAAAATGTACATCAGGAGCTATCAGAACATATGATATCAACAATAAATCTTCTCTGAGGCTTTGAATTTTAGGGAATCTTACGGAATTATTATTTTTAAGTTTTATTTTAAAGGTTTTTAATTTTATTTCAAGTTAATTTATACACATTCCTTGCTGCCATTTTATTTTTAGTTGGTATCTCCATTTCATTAAGCCTTTACTTGATGCTATGACCTGTAGCTACTGTGCGTGGTCATTGAAGTCAACTGTAATGACATCATCAGCACAACCATATAAAGGTGATAAAGGCCAGTGTTTCCCAACCTCAGTCCTGGGGGCCCACTGTGGCTGCAGATTTTTGTTCCAACCAACTTCTGTTTTTAATTGGACTCCTGGGCCAATTAAGTGAACTGATATTTCCCAAGTTCTGTGTTTTGGGAACAATATAGAAATTAGAAAACTAAGTTTGGTAAAAAAATATATATATATATATATTAAAATGTATCAAGCAGTTATAGGGGAATAATGTATTTTTTCCTTTTTAACAATATTTTCATCTTGATTTTCATTCTATTTTTCTAGGTATTCTAATTGTTTAATTAATCCATTATTTACTAATTAGTGGGTCTGATGCTATGGTAGTTGCAGCCTTTGATTATTCAGTGTTGTTTGCCAGCGTGTCTGCTCTGCTCATTTTTAATTGTCATTAATAATATACAACAAAGGGAAGGGGAAAAGCTGCACAGAGAAATGGCAAAATATAATGAAAACAAAACAGAGTTAAGCATTTAAATCTATAGCAAAAGCAGAAATATTTCTAAATGTCTTATAAATGTAAAAATCATGCTGCTGTGCTTTTCTGAAAGTTGAATAAAAAGAAAAATACCAGCTCCTCCTGTGCCCCCAGGACTGAGGTTGGCAAACACTGCTGTAGACAACATTTTGTGCAAGATTGTAGCCTTCAATTACAAAGCTTCTTAGTGTCTTTCTATAGATCCTTGTGTAACTAACATCTTACAATATTTTTTTTTTGTTTTTTCACTTGCCTTTGTGTGTTTGATGAAAGATTAGTTTTGAATTTCCTTTGACTTTGCTCCTCCATCTCCTTAAAACTTTCTTTAGCTAACTTTTACTCAAACTGTTTTAGCATATTTTAACAGTAAATTGTTACAGATAAAATGAATGAGGCATACCTGGAGAACTGAGTCCACACTGTATCATTGAACCCTGTGAGAGCTGTAAACATGATGTCATGGGTCGCTAGTGACCCAAGGTATGCATACAAGGGTTAGTCAGCATTGGAATGGTTTCGCCTTGCTTGCTCTTCCTTCCATTAAGATGTTTTTTTATAACTGTGTACAGAGCGGCTACTTACTGCCTCTGCCACTCCCATGTTACTTCATGGAAACTTTTATAACAAGCACTAGCTCTATTTTTACAGGCTGTGCCTCAGAATTGTGTTTTTTAATCTATAGAATACCAGGAGCTAAGCATTAAAGTACTTGGAAAGCAGTCTTTTACTGTTATGCACCAAAAATCTGGAATGCTTTACCAATGGAGATACAACAGTTTAATACATGTGGAACATTTTCTTAAACTCCTAAAAACCTACTTTTTTAAGTTGGCCTTTTCATAGCTGTATTTTTTTTTCTTTTGTGTTAGCTCTAATCTTATATATAAACGTCTACACATGGAAGTGTGTGTGTCTGTCTATCTGGCCCGGAAGGCTAAAGCTCAAAGAGCTGGCAAGATGGCAACAGTTAACGAGTCGGAAGAAGAAAGAAATACAAGGCTACAGCAAGAAGCTGAAAGAAAGCGACTCAGTCTCCAAAGTGAAACTGCCAAGGAAAGAAAAACGAGAGAGAAGCTCACTTAGCTGCTAATAGACAAGGGGGGCGAGCAAATCCACAAAATGAAACCACAGATTCTGCATTTCCATTTTTTTCTGACAATTTCAATAGTTTCTAGGAGCCTGGGCTTTTTACAGCATGGGCTTAAACAGCTAGTAGATTATAATATGCATTTAAATCTTACACACTCTATAGATTTCCAATTATTACTAACTTCTGCTACTCTCTGTTTTTTTTCCAGTTGTCTGAGTTGGTATTTTGTGCCACTGCTGTCTGATAAAAGTGCTCTGTAGCCACCTGTGATGCTGGAAGGAACATTGACACGACAATCTTCTAGGACAGTGCATCATCAATAATCAACTGCTTTAGCATATTTACATTTTGTAGAATGCTCAGTGATGGTTGGCTGTTTATCTTCTCCAGCATCTCATCTTCTGGAGTTTTTACTTTCCTGTTGCAAGACTATTACTGTGTAACCATTAGAGACTTAAAATATTAGTTTAGCAGTTTAATCCATAATGAAGGGTTTTTAATATTTATTTGTTTTTTCATTTTATGTAAGTTTGCATTTATTTATTTATTTATTACTAGCCATGTTTCCTGTGGAAGACACATAATAAAATAAATTAAAAAAATTACTTGCCCTACATGCACCTTCAGCGCATTTCATTAGCATCCTTATGTGTCTGACCGGCATTCCCTCACCCATATTACCACACTCTGTCATATTGAGATGCTTTGCTCACCTTCTGTCTGCTTTCGCACTTCCCATCTTTGAAGGTGACTCTCAGTGTGCTTCCTATGCCTCAACTCCTACTTGTGTGTCTCACATTTGCACTTCCACTTTTGATTTTGTCACCAAAACCAAACTCAGATTGCTAGGAGGAACTGGACACACCCACATAGATCTTAGCGTTTTGTTATATGGTAGATTTTTTGTATTTAATTTTATTTAATGATTTATCCTTTGTAATCATGTTTTGATGCTTATATTCTTGTCAAGCATTTTGAGCTACATATCTTGTATAAAAAATGTGCTATAGGAATAAATGTTCTTCTTCTTGTTATATGTCTCTGCAGCTCCAGGAACCATTTAATGCACCATTCCTGTTTAAGACAGAAAGCTGGCACGTTTCATTTTCTTGGAAGTGATGCACTGCCCTCAGGTTGGTCCCCTTGAGTCTCTCTGTCTCTTTCTCTCCTTATGGTACCCTTGGAGATTTTTTTAATGCACAGTGCTTTCTATGCTTATTCAGGATCAACAGCCTCTTGTTACTACCTTTCTCACAAAGGCATTTAAAGACCACTAAGAAACATTACCTACCTCAGTAATCTGTGCTGGTGATTCCCCTGTTCCCTGCCACCCTGTTGACTCTTGCATTTTTCTCTTTCCTTGCCAAGGAGTAACCTACAACATGGCACTCCTGTGAGCTTCAACACAGGAGTCCTTCCATCCTATGCCATTAATCTCCATACAGAAGGTTGCTTTCCACCTTTTCAGTCAGCACATGATTGTCTAGGGTAGAGGTTTATTTATTTGTTTTAATCATTCAGGCATTGCCTTTTGTACAGGGAAAAAACAGATAGGAATGGCAGTGCCTCAGTCAGTCTACCCTACTTTTCATTTTATTACTATCTCTGGAGATTACTCTTCCACCTATAGCCCCAATTAAAACAAAGAAAAAAATGTAATCATGTTCTGATTTTGAATATTTATTAAATATTTGTGTGCAATGAAGATGTTCATCATAAGAAAATGAGAAACAAATCACTTTTATTATAAAACACACATAGCATTCAGCAGTTATTTCTAAGTTGACAAGTCTTTTAATAGAGCATAATGTTGTGTAACACATCACTCAGTCATCTCAGGGAATATGACAAGGACATTATAATTTGCTGTTACCTGTAAGTGTTTTAATGTTTTTGCTTCAAGGAGAAAAAGAAATACTGTGTACCCAAGATGACACAGTTTAAAATGTCCCTGGCCTTATCTTCATTGCAGTGAGAGCTACAGTTAAAGCTGCTTCTTAATTAAAACAATAATATGCTGTTGCAGTGAATTTGTGAAGTATGTTCACAAGTGAAAATGTGACATTGATTATAATCTTCTTGGCGAACTTGAGAGAGCAGCAGGTGCCATCGCCATCTGTGCAGTGCTATGGCACATCACAAAAAATGATTTGTTTATGGGAAAAGACAAAATAGTAACCTTCTAGCACTGACGGTATGTCATTTTCTAATTTTTCTATGCATATTAAACTTTGGTATCTTAACCACATGCTTTCTTCTTGCCATTATCTGACAGATATGTCCAAATAAAGAGTTGAGAAATATAGAGAAAAGGGGAACAATCATAATAAATGAATTTTGTGAAAAACCTGCATTTTATAAACACACGGTGTCCAATAATCCTGATTAAATATATGTTGTTTTAATTGACACTTCCAATTATATTTGCTCAAAAGTGGAAAAACACATTAAAACTTCCTCATCAGGTAGATTCTTTGCATACTTTGTTCTGAACAATCATTAAACAGCTACAAGAGGTTTTGTCTCCACAACGTAGGCAACATATTATCAGGGATGGGTGCTATCATTAATAAACAGATGCTATAGCACTCTTTATGGGTGATAAATGACTGAAACGTACATATACAACCACTCTCTGTGCAAGTGTAAATGCAGGCAATATATATATATATATATATATATATATATAGTATGTCAGGGTCTCCAAATGTAATGGACAATTACAGTACATGTAGATAAGCAGTATATAAGTTTTAGAATGTAAGTTATAAAGTGGGAGAAATGAGAATAGGTTTTTCCTCTGTGATTAAAATAGAAAAATAAATAAACAGAATAGAATAAAATGTCTTTTATTGTCATTGCACAGATGTACAATGAAATTGTAGTGTGTTCACTGAATAGAACATATACTATAATAAAAAACAGAATCTTAAATAGATTCAACATATGTTCTGCATTTTAAACTACACACATGCATTAACATAAACCAATAAAACAAAAAAAAACAATAAAATGTTGAAAGTGGAAAACTGTCCATCCATCCATTATCCAACCCACTATATCCTAACACAGGGTAATGGGGAACTGCTGGAGCCAACCCCAGCCAACACAGGGTGCAAGGCAGGAACAAATCCCGGGCATGGTGCCATCCCACCGTAGGGCACACACAAACACCAAGCACACACTAGGGACAATTTAGGATCACCAATGCACCTAACCTGCATGTCTTTGGACTGTGGGAGGAAACTGGAGCACCCGGAGGAAACTCATGCAGACACGGGGAGAACATGCAAACTCCACGCAGGGAAGACCCGGGAAGCAAACCCAGGTCTCCTTACTGCGAGGCAGCAGCACTGCCACTGTGCCACCGTGCCACCCAAAAGTGGAAAAATATGAATAGCAAATAGTGGTGTAATGCCATTTTAGAGTGATTGCAGTGAGTCTCTGAAATGTTGCACTTTTATCCCATTGATGCCATGAGTGACAGTGAAAGACATATGATCGAAAGCACTTTACAGATACAGTAAACAGTTATTTAACAAAATTTATTTTTCCAATAGCGCTCAGATAGAGTAGTCTGGAAGTGTAATAGAACTACAACACCTTCCAGAAGGCAGCAGAGTAAAAAGGTGGTGACCTGGGTGAGATGGATCCCTAATGATTTTGGCCCTTTATATTTTGCATACAGTATGTCCTCTAGTGAAGGTAATTGGGTGTTGGTATTTTTTTTGTGCTGATATGATGACTCTCTGAAGATCATTCTTGTCAGCCACTGAGC
This sequence comes from Polypterus senegalus, assembly GCF_016835505.1. Taxonomy (NCBI): domain Eukaryota; kingdom Metazoa; phylum Chordata; class Cladistia; order Polypteriformes; family Polypteridae; genus Polypterus; species Polypterus senegalus. The sequence continues at coordinate 71,090,127 of NC_053168.1, read as the reverse complement.
AGCCAGCATGCCAAAGCTCTAAACCACAAGGTCACTACTAGCTCTCTGCCACATTATATGACCTCGACAGTTGTCCTGCCTGTGCCAGATGTCAAAATATGTCAACCATTGTGTCATATTCTGATCTCATCTTGGACAAGAGCATCACCTAAATATAAAAATGTGATGTTTTCCATCAGACACTTTTCCTTTCATGACATTGGTTGTGAGTCTAGCCTCATTTTTACAACCTGTACTCATACAGTTTTTTGTAATAAACATTATCCTTTTAAAATGTACAATAATTACTTTCTTAAGAGTAGAATTATCTTTCAAATATATGACTTTCTTTTTTCTCCCATTAAGTGTCCATCTCAATGTACATTATAATACTATTCTCTACACTGCTGATCTTTTATGGCTTAAGTAACATCTCTCTCTGGTTTATCACATCCTTAGTTATAAAGATTCTGGCCAGAAGACTGGGTGGAAAATGACACCCTCAAGTTGTTGTGAAATATACAGGTCCTCCCAGGGCAGTTGAGATATAATCCCTCAGTTTGTGCTGAATCTTCTTTTGGTGTTTGCCCAGTGAGTCGGGCCTTGTATGTCTCCTCTGGGAAGCAACCAGTGGGCATCATAAATGCATGCATAAACTCAATCAGCTGACTCTTTTTCATTCTGAGTTGTAGCAGTTCTACTACTAGTTACTCTCAAATTGCTCATCTCCTTAATCCCATCATGATGAGTGAGCCCGAAAAGCCTGAGAACGAACCCCATTTTGACCACTATCATTTGTGATTTCTTTCAGTCTCTATCCAAAACATTGGCCTTTGATGAGAGGATGAGAATGTAAGCCAGTGGTTCTCAACCTTTATGTCCACAAGGTCCCCCCAATGTACAGTACATGCCAAAAGTTTGAACACACCTCCTCATTCAATGTGTTTTCTTTATTTTCATGACCATTTACATTGGTAGATTCTCACTGAAGGCATCAAAACTATGAATGAACACATTCATTTCAGGTGACTACCTGTTGAAGCTCATCGAGAGAATGCCAAGAGTGTGCAAAGCAATAATCAGAGCAAAGGGTGGCTATTTTGAAGAAACTAGAATATCAAACATGTTTTCAGTTATTTCACCTTTTTTTGTTTAGTACATAACTCCACATGTGTTCATTCATAGTTTTGATGCCTTCAGTGAGAATCTACCAATGTAAATGGTCATGAAAATAAAGAAAACACATTGAATGAGGAGGTGTGTCCAAACTTTTGGCCTGTACTGTACCTCGAGAATATGTGAGGACCCTCCTACACAGACAGACTTTTAATAGACCATTTCAGACAGAGCCTCTATATTTTTATTAAATAAAAGTTATTTTTACTAGTGTCTGAATTTCTTAATCAAGTTATAAAATCTGTTGCCGTTTTTAGGGATATTAACCAGTAACTACCAAAATAAGGAATCTGTCACTGTAAATATTTTATAAATATATAAAGCTGCTCACTACTGACAAGACTTGAGTATTAAATTTTAAATTAAACATAGAATGATTAGGTATTTCTGAAAATAAAAATTAAAAGTAAATTTTTAAATACACGATTAGTTGCTGCAGACATTTTCCATAATTTAATTACAGATGCTGCTTTGCTCTCCTCAGAATTTAGCAATGGAGCATTTCAATCAGCAATAGCCAGTTTCAACGCAAGTGTAAATGTAAATTCATTTTCACCCCACATATATCACTCAAGTAAGTGGAAAAGACAAAAGTGCCGTGTAGAGTTGTGGCAGTAGTCGGGTAACCCATAACCTAAGCTCAGTGGCAGCAGTGGCGTGTGTAAAACCAGCTATCATTTCCTTCTTACAACTGTCACATCTTTGGCATCATGCCGAAACACTGACATTCCGTAATAACAGTCTTTTATTTAGGCACTGTTAAAATATCTTCAGCAGGTATTCAATGCTAGATATTATATCACCCCTTGTTCTAAATGTCCTGTGCAACCTACTAATCATAATATTAGCATAAAACTGCAAAAAACAAAAAATAACATGATGTGAACAAAATATTTAACAACCCATTCAAAAGGTAGAAGGCTATAACTGTAGTAATTTCCCCAGCTAAAACAGAAAATAAAATAAAACCCCAAGTTTATTTAAAACAACCCAAATAAAATAAAAATATGAAATGAGCTTGATTCATTGTGCTTCAACAGGGAAACCAAAGAGTGCTATTATTTTAACTGATTGCTTGCAAGTCCTACAAGCCGCCACAAAAGAGCAATTGTCTTTCCAGAGCACTGTGTCTGTCTGCTGCCCATAGGCTCAATCAAGTGGCTCTTCTGTTCTTATTACATGAAATAAATAGCCTTGACACACAGAAAAAGGTTTGGGGCAGCCACCCGTATCTTGAGCCCTGGCTGCAAAAGGCAAAATAAGTTGCAAGAGTAATGAATGGTATTGAGTCCAACATTGACTGACTAAAAACAGGAAGTGGTCTGGGATTTAAGGTGTCTTTCATGATGTGATGTCTTCTTGGCAGAAACCGGAAGTGATATGGCCAGAACCGGAAGTGGCATCTTTGTGTCCAGAATCAGGCAGAATTTCACATGTTTGATCTGTAGGGATAAAAGAGAAAGGATTAGTGAACCCTGCCACCCACTGGCCTGACGTGGAATTACCTTCATTTGGTCCTTTTAGCTGCCTCCCAAGCGCATATGTGTGACAAGGCCCCCTACCTGAGAGGTCGTGAACCTGAGAAAGAACATCGGTGTTGGCGTAAAGAGAACCTTGGCAATGAACAAGCAAAAACTTGTAAGGTTCTGGGTCAAATCGCCACCATTTCACATTCTCTACCTGCCAGTCTAGGGAACCCCCACGTTTAGCTAAGAGTTCTGCACTAGTGGCTGTTCAGACACAGTTGAAATCGTAAGACTCAGTCTCCTCATTACCCTTCAGGACCCTTTATTGTCCAGGCTCGCTCTGCACTCTTTCTCCTAATCCAGCTGTCTCTCTTTCTTGATTCCAGCTCTCCTCCTGTACTCCTATATTCCATTCAGCACCTGCATTACTCAGACCTAATCACAGTCCCATGGTGAAGACACCCCTTTCTTTTGCAGTCAATTCCCACAAACGTCTGCCAATTGCTGGTTCGATAAATATCGTTCATTACCTTCTTTTTACTTTTTCTTATTGGATTATTATGAGCAACCTGTTCTCATTCTAACAACAGCTAAATGGTGGTGATCTATTGTACTTTACATAGTTTTTTTAGGGTAAAAATAATGCTGATAAAGTTAAGCTTGATACCCCTACTTCAGTTTTTATTGAGTATTTTGCTGCTATTTACTGTTTTAGGTCACCTTGTCACTCCACTGGAAGTTTAATAGGACCAGTGATGTAAACTGACCAGTAAATCAACAGTTTTGTCTGTGGACTTACCACCAAAGTGTTTTACCACTAATGTCTGGTAGAACATTCATAAAACGCCTTTCATGACCTTCTTAGTATGTACTAGGAAGTTTAAATCTCATGAATTGTGTTTTCCTTACTTCACAATCTCTTTCTTGTGTTGTTTAACTGCAGTATTTACTGTATTAAGTAATTTTATTCCTTTCTGAGTGTCCACCTTCTTAGGTTGTCCTTCAGTTAATCTCATTAATTATGTATATTTTCATTAGGAAAACAACACATTTTGTATAACAACTTTACCTCAAAACTTCTGTCTTGCTTACCTAAAAATCTCAAAACAATTTACTCTGTCTACCATTAGAAAACCTATTAATTTAGCAGATGTAAGAAAAATGATTGTATCATAACAGTAATAAAGATAAATATGCTCACTGGCCACATTAGTGTAACAAATTGTTATAGGGGTTGCAGTAACTATCCCTATTGCAGGTTTGAGTAGCACTACAATCACATTTACAAGCTTATTTCCTTGAGATTTTGCTATTTTTCTTCTGCTGTTGAATTTTGTTTTCATTACATAGCTGTTACGTAATCATAGCTGTTAAATCTTGGTCTTGGATTATTGAAACAAATTGATTTGGAAGAAGACTACAAGTGGTGCAATGGTAGAGCTGCTGCTTTGCTGTAAGGAGATTGTGGGTTCTCTTCCTGGGTCCTCCCTGTGTGAAGAGAGATTTGAGTAGTGATAAACATGCTACATAAATGTCAAAAATGATTATCATTACCTAGTACCACATCATCTTTCTATATTTCTCTCCATCTTTTTTGCTGATGTAGCCTACAATGGAGGAATAATCTAAAATATTCTATAGTTGGCAGAAATCGATTTTGTAAAGGATGCAGATTGAGGGAGGAAAGATGGTTCCAGAAGATTTCTCTTTGATCCAAATAATCATCTCTGGTGCATAGTAGTGAAGCCTCAAAAAAGTGTCTGCTGTTATTCTCACAATTCATAATTCAACATGGTTGGGCATTTTTCTATACCACCTTGATCTTCTTACCCAACAGGAGAGGCTGTCAATTGTTAAAGGCACTGGAAAGCAAAGCAAAGAACACAATCTTGAGTATAGTGCCGGCTTTATATAGGTGTCCTGAACATTATGGTGCCCAGAAATGAGGGGGCCATGTATTAAAAGTGTTGTAATTTCTACATGAGACCAAAATGTATGCAAATACCTTTAAATTAAAGTCAGCCATGTGCACTTTAGTCACGTCTGTATTGTTTGATTTGTAATTTTAAACTGTGAAGCAGAGGGGTAAATCAAGGAAAAATGTGTCTTTGTGTCAAACATTATAGAAGGCACTGTAGATCAACCAGTCATCCATCCCTATTTTTACCTGGTAGGTAGCCTGCAGAGTAACCAGATGTACCCTCTTGTTTCAGGACCAGCCTCTGAAATGTCTTCATGATGTGTGATAGTAAATCTACAAGTTTATAGTCTTTAAGTGTACCAAATTTTAGGGAGTTGTATGCAATTGTGACACCTTCACATAGGTAGACAACATTGGTCCTGGAGGGCTACAGTGGCTGCAGGTTTTTGTTCCAACCTTGTTTCTTAATGAGATGTTAAATATTGCTAATGAAGAACTTATTGTTCAAGTGACATTTTTCTGGTTCATTTTAGTGATCTCACTTGTTAAGGTTCCCCACCCTTCATTGCTTATTTTGGTCTTAAACAGCCATTTTAATGGCTTCTTATTAGCAATAAGATGCAAATGACAATGAGCCAGTAGTTCTCCATCTTAGTAGTTTCCCTTTACACCTGTGTGGATTCATCATGCACTATTTGGTTTCATAAAACACTTAAGAGAAAATTGTCCATCCATCCATCCATTTTCCAACCCACTGAATCCGAACACAGGGTCACGGGGGTCTGCTGGAGCCAATCCCAGCCAACACAGGGCACAAGGCAGGAACCAATCCTGGGCAGGGTGCCAACCCACCACAGACAGAAAATTGTGACAGACTGAATATTATCCAACTTATGCTTCATTGGAAAGGAAAAAAAAACTACAATATAAGAACATTACTTTGCAGACGAACACGCCATAAAATTCAATAAGGTCTGAGATCTGAGAGGCAATCGTTGGTTTCTAATTAAGCATTTGGGTTGGAATAAAAGCCTGCATTCACTGTGGCCATCCAGGACCGACAATGCCTACCCCTGCTCTAGAGGCTCAGGCAAAAAGTGAATAGAAACTGAAGAATATCGCATAACCATCTAGCATATGCCACAGGAAACCTTCGACTGATGCCATCAGGTCCTACTGCCTTAATAATGTAGATCTCAAACAGCATTCTTGTCTCCTGATAAGCTGAGGTAGACAGTTTGCTTTACCATATGAAGTCATGTACTGATTAACCTAGAAAACTGTTGTAAAGTGGGGTGCATATCATTCAAAACAAGGCGTGTTTTAAAATGTGCCTGCTTTGGCAAGGTTGAGAGCCAAATTAATAATTTTGGTTCAGTGAGCTGAACTAAAGGAACCTTATTAGCACTTTCACTTCCTCTAGTAAGTCAACGTTGATCATCTGGCTAGGAATGGCCTTGATCAGGCCCAAGTGGACCAAATAAATGACCTCTGATTCGTTAACCCTTTAAGCTCAGCCCCATTTTTTTGGCCCTGACATTGAAAACGTTAAACTGCATAAAATCATCTTTTCCTCATTGCTCTAATTAAAATACACATTGTATTGCATACCCCAAACCAAGCAAAATTTTTCTTTCTTCCCTCAAAGATAGCCAAATTGTAGCATGACGGCAACACCAACACCCAGTGGCTTTCTTGAAAATCCTAAATTCAATTGTGTACAATTTGACGGGCAGACTGTTATGTGCTAAATGAGAGGGGTGATTCAACATTCAAATGTTACCAGATTCCACTTTCTAGATTTCTGATGTATTTTTTTTTTTGTGAAGATGTTCTTGAATCTTGCAAATATAGGTTTTGTAATTTGGATGCACAATATAATTTCTTTTTCCACTGTAAAAGATCTGCCCTTTACAATGATGCATAGGCCATGGGTCTTCAATAATGGATATGTATGCTATGAATAGCTTTTTGAAAGTAGTAAAAGCAGAGTTAAACTTTTGTATTGATTCAAAGCAGTAAAGCAAGACATATTACTTGCAAATAATTAATGACAATGTTTTTCTGGGTGTTCCTGACACATTCATTGACACTTTCATAGTGTTTAGAAGCTTATTCCAACATCTATAGAATTAAAAATAATATTTAAACTGCATTTTTTGGTTAAAATGTTACTGAATTTTGCAACTATAACATGTCTATAACATACTTTTACTCTGAGGAATAAAACATGAATACTGAGTGAAGGATGAAGAGGTTATAGCCAGTTAAATCAAAGTAGTAGAAAGCGGACAAAAATGGCAGTTAAACTACCTCTCCATCAGTATTGATAGGTTAGGTAGAAGGGACAAAGTCTTAATCAAAATATTATGACATGCAACACATTAATTGGGTGATAATTGTAATGGAAGAAATGAACACAGAGAGCCGTCTGCTCTGTTGTAGGGCCAGACAAATTGAGGAGGTGTTTCGGCTGTTTGAAGTGCACACTGAGATGTTCCTGTATGTGCAAGAAAAAGACAAAGAGAAGGGAGTGGGAAGAGAATCTGACAGTGAGAATCTGAGATGAAGAAGAGGAGATTAGAAAACCCAGAGACGCATAACAGTTGAGTAGATGAAGACTATTGTGGTAAGTGACAGAAGGAGGACATGGTAATACAATGTTCTGCAAAATTCCAGTTGTGGTTTTGTTATTGAAAAATATGCTAGAGGCCATGTGGATTTTGCACTCTATATATCTCCTTACTTTTCTTAAATAATTTTCCCCTTCATCTTCTAGAGTCGAAAAAGCAAACTTGTCATTTTGTATTCTGCTGTATTTTCTCAAGTGTAGGGGTTGAATCATTCACATTCAGAAAAAAATGGATTTGTTCTCATTGTTTTATTTCCCCTTTAATGTTTCCTCATGTAATCCCACTAGTTGGAAACTCTAAACAAATTTAAGCAAATTCATTATCCATTTTAAGATTCAATAATGTAAAAGAGAATATCCCTGCATAATCACTATGTATTAAAAATGTAATCTTTTTTATAATTTAATCTTACCCTGAACGCATTAAAATATAGCTAGTCGGTTTATTAATGAGTTTAGTATTTATAGATTATACATTGTACTCAGAGAAACTTCAAATGACAAATAAAAGTTGATACATTTTTGAAAGAAGAAATTAATTCATTGGTAAATCCTACAGTATAAAATTATCCAATTTTACTTGAAATTTTACAAGTATGTAATCCAATACAGGCTAAATAATCTATTTTATATAATGTAAGTTGCTTATAAAAATAGAATTAAAAGATCCTTATGAGGTTTTGGAAAAAAAAAAACAACAATCAAATTGCCTAAAGAAAAATGACTGTGAAATTGGCAGCCAGATACTGAATAAGAATAAATGTGGGATGCTGGCAGAGCAGTTGCAAATAAAGACATTTTTACTAACCAAGCTGATGTTTACATACAGTGCCTACGCTATAACCCAATTACTTCTTCCAAATCGGAATGTTTTAAACTTGCCTTTTTTAATAATCATCAATCATAGTCATTAATTGAATCTAATTATACAGTACAACAAGGTAGTAAAGGAGATTATTTTCCAAAGAACAAATATTCTTATTCTTTAGTGCAATATGTGCCTTGAATACATTATTAGATAAATCTGTGTTATCTGGTGCATGGTAGACCCTGGAATATAGACTTCACATTAAATTAAATAATACATGAATCACAACACATTATATGAAAATAATATATAAGAAAGTGTTCATTTAATGCTTGCTAGTTTAAATTAAAGTGAAAATCATATTATTTTAGTGTATGGTTATTTCACATTTTTTTTTATAAAAATCACTAATTAGAGTTACAGAGAATCATGTATAATTTTCTTCTTTATTGCAACTTACATGATCTGTCTTCTCATTCACTATTACAAAACAGCTAGTCGAGAGCTTCCTAGATTGTCAACTGCTGTGATTTGGCTTTATGCAGAAATAAAGAAACTGTGAATCCCAAAAATACTTAAAGATTATAAAGTACAGTAGATCTAATTAGGAATTTATTATTTCAGTCATCTTTAATGAAACATCCAAGTTTAATTACTGGATATAGAGCTAATAAAACTGAACAAGAGATATAATTGAATAAAAAGGTTAAGTATTCTGTCCTCTAAACTAATTGCTAAAAAAAAATGACAGCAGAAAGTCAGAAATGTCTATCAAAACTAAGGCTACTGTTAAAGAAGGAGAACTAAGCTAATGATCGGGATCACACAAAGTTAAAAATGTAAAGCAATAATCCTTAAATTAAAGTACTGCTGACTTTTAGCTATGTCTTTTGTCCAGCGTAGGAGTGATCCACCCCTTAGATCCTATCAAGCTTTTCCTCAAGCAAAACTCAAAGAAAAAAAAATAGATATTTTGCTTTGGTGTTTACTTTACAATTACTGTATTTGTAACATTAACTTTTTGCATTTATTTCCTTAAAAATCTGACTTCAAACTGGCAATTTTTCCTGTGGTACTAAATAAAGACCTAATGGAAAGCTGTGATTCTTATCTCATTATATATATATATATATATATATATATATATATATATATATATATATATATATATATATATATATATATATATATATTTTTACATGTAACTTGTCAAAAAGAGAAGTAAACTACAAAGAAACATCATAAGGAAAATGATGAAACAGCCTGAAATAACCTTCCAGTACCCCTGGGTACTAGCACTTAAGCTCAATGGAAAAACGAAAAAGGTGCGATATACTGCGATTTAGCAAAGGAAAAGTCTGTTGGCAAGCAAACTGGTTATTCACAAATAAGGTTCATCATTCTTTGTTTTTTTAATCATATGATATTTTGCAAAACTGAAAAGAACTGTAGAAGTGAATGGAAGCAATACTGCAATAATGTTAATGATACCAACAGTAATAATAGTCTCTTATTTCTTTCATTAGCTATTATGATAAATATACATCTGAAATGGCAAGTGGCAATCCATCATCAACTCCTTGCAGGAAGTTTATCACAGGAGCTTAAAACATACATTCATCAAGTGGTAAACACCACTGAAAGAAGCTACACAGCTAAGAGTGTCTAGCTCCATGCTCCTTTTTTATATTTAACCCTCCAAAACAGAGAAGACATTACCTTCTTGCTTAATATGCACAGGCAGTAAGATGATGAACAGTACAGCCATTTAATGATATTATAGAGATTCAGCCTTTGCAATAATAGTAAACAGATGGTAGATACTCTTAATAAAGCCAACAGAGCTAGAGGTCTCCTGAAGCTGGAAACAGCTTCTGACACATTAGTTCTAATGTTTGCAGTATAGTATCAGTTAAACCTGGTAAAAATATGTGGGAAAAATGGGAGGGCTATTTCAGGAATTTAAATTTGTCTCAGCCTAAGTAAAAATCATTATGACAGATTGACGACTATTACTGTGAACACTGTAGCTGGCTCTTTTTTTTGGGATCAACTTTTTATTAAGTAAAGACAAATTAATAGGATATATCAATAAGCAGACAAAGCATACAAACTAACCCAACCCACACATTGCTAAGCCAAAGGAGGACTAATTGGAGGAGGAATACATTTAGAGTATCGAGATCACACACATCTTTAAATGAAAGTGGTATCTTCTTCTACAGACTGGACAAACATTCACTTCCAGGGCCAACAAAAGGCTGCCTGTTTGAAATTTATACTGTTAGAGAATCTTAAAGATGTTAGGGGGCTAATATCTGATCAAGACTGGCATTTTGGCACCAGAAATGGAACTTCAGATGGGTAAGGATGGGTCTGGACCCACTTAATCATGATGGATATTTTTGTATCTTCTTATGTCATTAGATATTGCTATTATTTTCAAAGGGAGTCCTGAAAACCCATAGGAAAAATTAAAAAAAAACCCATAAAATTAACTTGATCTTGCTGCTTGCATTGTATCATGATCTCTCCTTTGACATTACGTTTGTCAGTTACGGTATTACCTTTGATACAACTTTCTCCTTGTTTAGAGATTTGTGGCTTTGTTATCAAGAAGAAAAGCTTGTGGAAATACTCCAACAAGAAAACCTGTTTCAAAGAAGAAAGGTTTAATGTGTATCCTGAGCAAAAGCCACTTTATTATCATTGAGCCTCAAAACCTGCTGAGATATCACCGGCTCAGACATCTACACTAAACATGGCAGGAGAGTATAAATGACCTTTGCCATCTAATCTTTCTGTGGTGGATGAGCCAACCATTCAAATGAAGTTCATTAAGTCTGTAACAATATGGTGTTTGTCTGAACAGAGCATACTAATAAATTTTGTTTTCTGTAAAATGGCCAGACACATTCAAAGAATATGTGCCAAACCACAATTATTAGTGTGAAATATGGGGCTTGCTTGATTATGATATAAAGGTCACATCACTAATTATAACAGAAAGTTAAATTTTCCCTCAGTTATTTTGTCAGAATTCATTTAATAGTAAATCTATGCATTTTCTTATATTCCTCTTTTAAGGAAATATTACACGGCTTATAGCAAGTCTTGTAAGGCAGACTTAGACAGGGTCAAGTCAAAAGTCATAGTATGGAATTTAATTGTATAGAATGCATTTAAATTATTGAATGGTGTGGCACTGTGTTTTTTTTTTCTATATAAAACTGTCAAAACCTTCATTGGGAAGAATGGTTGTAATGGGAGCTTTAGGGGGAATGTATCACTCCAATATGGCAAGTTGAAATTCATTACATTTTGCATATATATTACTGCTGATACAACTTAATATCTAGATTTTAAGGCCTTTGAAAAGTTCCAGCGAGAAATAGTGTTATAAGAGTGAAAGGAGGGTAAACCCAAAACCACATTACATAACCATAGTAATAAATTTAACCTATTTTATAGGTTTGGCTCTACTTGCATTGAAGACTATGATCCACATCAATAATTCAAGGGAAATTATGGCAGGGTTGCATGGGCGTGGTGTGATGTGGGACCAACACAAATACCATGCACCACTTTAGGCGGCTATATCTACTTTCATGAAATTTTGCATTTACATTATTGTTTGTGCAAATTAAAATACAGGCTCCATGCATTATTCAAAATTATTTGAGTGATATTCATGACATTTTGCATGTACAGTATAGGAGAATCAACACAATTTAATATACTGTATAGAAGGAACACTTAGTCACAATCCTGGAGGTCTGCAGTGGCTGCAGCTTTTCATTCCAAACAGTTTTGTAATTAAAAACCAGGCCTAGCAGATAATGTTTGTGATGCACCATTTGTTGGAATGAAAGATACGTAAGCACTGAAAGGACACGAAGATACACAGGCACTTGTCCTTTAGATTAAAAGTGTAATTGTTGTTGGCTGTAATTAAGTTGTTAACTAAGGTAACTTAGTTGTACCTATTTTAAGCACCCACTGTAAAACATTTATGAATATTTCTGTTGCTGTTTTGAATCATATGCTCTGCTAACTCATTTTAGGGCTATTCCACTCATTTTCCTTGATTTGCTTAGACTTACACATGAGTTGCATGTCAAATAGTGAAGATTTGTATAATATTAGATCATTAAATATATGCTTCTGTTACTATTGATTTTGCTAGGGAACAACTATAGTTATGGGTGGCATGGTGGCACCAAGCAGGTTAGGTGCATTGGTGATCCTAAAGTGTCCCTAGTGTGTGCTTGGTGTGTGTGTGTGGGTGTGCCCTATGGTGGGCTGGCACCCTGCCCGGGGTTTATTCCTGCCTTGCACCCTTTTCTGGCTGGGATTGGCTCCAGCAGACCCCCATGACCCTGTGTTAGGATATAGCAGGTTGGACAATGACTGAGTGACAACTGTAGTTATTGAGGAGGTTTAAAGCTGTTTCTAACACAAACTTTTTATCTTTTAACTTTTGTAAAGCAACCACAAGTTAGCTCCTGAAATAAGTGATATTATGATGCACAGAATAGGTACAGATAAACAGAGATGTTAATTGTTGGAGGGAATGACGCTGATCACAGCAATATTTTGTTGTCATTTAACTCAGTTGGAATCCCAATTAATTTTACTGAATCAGCCCGCAATCTAGGAGTTATCTTTGATTCTAGCATGTCATTTAAAGCACATATTACAAAGTTGTCCAAAACATGTTTCTTCCATCTTAAAAATGTTAGGAAATTAAGGTGCTTTCTAAATAAACAGGATTCGGAGAAATTAATTCATGCATTTATCTCTAGTAGGATTGACTACTGCAATGCGGTGTTCACTGGCTGTTCAAACTGTTCTTTATACAGCCTCCAGTTAATCCAAAATGCGGCTGCAAGAATTATTACAAGAACAAGAAAATACGAACACATAACTCCAGTTCTTAAATCCTTACACTGGCTCCCGGTTAAGTTTAGGGCTGATTTCAAAATCCTCCTTTTAACATATGAAGCATTAAATGGCCAAGGTCCGGCTTACTTGTCTGAACTTATCATGACTTACAAACCTGAGCGCACATTAAGATCTCAAGATGCCAGTCTGCTTAGGATTCCAAGGATTAATAAAATAACAGTGGGAGGTCGAGCTTTTAGTTACAGGGCCCCTAAACTGTGGAATGGTCTTCCTGCTTTTATAAGAGATGCCCCTTCGGTCTCAGCCTTTAAATCCCAGCTGAAGACTCACTACTTCAGTTTAGCATATCCTGACTAGAGCTGCTGATTAACTGTACATACTGCATCTCTGTTGTTAGTTATTAGCACTAAAACATAAGTAACATGATAGTTAGAATTGAATACTAACCCTCACCTATTCTGTTTCTTTTCTCGGTACCCAAATGTGGCAATTGGTGCCACGGCCCACCTGCCAAGTTGTTTGCCTGCCTATGGTAAAGTCATCCCTGATGCAGGATCACAGGAATCATAGGAAAGAGGGGTCCTTTCATCGGAGCAACGTTTCAGCCGTGGAATGGCCAAATGGGGAGGCAGCTTGATGGATGAGGTCTCCAGGACTCTAAAAATATCCAAATCTTATTATGTGATATCATCTACTGTTAAATTCTGCTCCGTTACTTCTAAAATTTTTATTATTATGCTGTATTAAGGATTTGTTCTGTTCTGTGTATTGTGTTGTATTGACCCCCTTCTTTTGACACCCACTGCACGCCCAACCTACCTGGAAAGGGGTCTCTCTTTGAACTGCCTTTCCCAAGGTTTCTTCCATTTTCCCTACAAGGTTTTTTGAGAGTTTTTACTTGTCTTCTCAGAGAGTCAAGGCTGGGGGGCTGTCAAAAGGCAGGGCCTGTTAAAGCCCATTGCGGCACTTCCTGTGTGATTTTGGGCTATACAAAAATAAACTTTATTGTATTGTAATATCCTTTGATGAAAGTTTAAGAATGCTTTGTTCATTTTTTTGAACTCGCAAGTATGGATTGTCCACCAGGTTAGGGCCTAGGTAAACCCCTTTGACTTCTTTGGGTCCCCCCATGTTTGGAGCATAAACCCAAAAATGCAGTACAGATTATCTTTTATTATTGTGGCCTTCTGGCCTCTGAAAAGGCAAAATATAGGCCAATTCATTTGTTTATTTACTTGACATGTCATTATTTAACCCGCTCAATCCAGACCAGGTTTGTGGAGGCCTGAAGACTAGCCCATCTACCATAGGATGCAAAGCAGGAAAAAACATGGACAGATCACCAGTCCATCGCCCTGTGAACACACACACACACACGCATACACACACTAAACCCAGACTAGGGCCAGTTTACCGTCAACAGTTCACCAAATTTGCATATATTTGGCCTGTGGGAGGAAACCAAAGCAGACACAGGGAGAGCATGCAAACTTCACACAGGGAGGACCCTGGGTGTAAACCAAGGTCTCCTTACTGTGAGGCAGCAGCACTAACTCTGCACCACCTGTGATCCCTTGTTTAATTACTTAAAAATTAAATGAAAGAAGACAGCTGTGCATTGGCCTTCATATTTTGGCCAGTATTCAGGTTAAATCAGGTAGAGTCTACAATTATCTCATTTTATTTCCAGCAATTCTGGCATAGTGAAAGTAGAATACTGTCATTTTTCTTTACTATGACTCAGAAAATTACTTATTTCTTTCTTTCTTTCTGTTTTATTTATTTTTAGGGAAAAGCCATCTAAAACATAGACTATCTGTATATTAACTACATTTGATAATGGAAGGACAAATACATTATAACAACAGAAGTAGCTGACATCTATTTCAAAGTCCATCCTTTACATGATACCCAAAGAAATCTTTCAAAAACTGAAGATAATGCATGCTGGAAGAAAATTTCTGTTGCCCAGGGTTACAAATGAGATGCGTCTCTAAAGACAATCTTTTTTGTAGTTCTCTGGAATAATCAACCTATGGACTGGTAGGACAGAACATTTATGCTATTGTCATCGGCTGGCTGTGTACTCTGTTGTGTTTCTGACATTTCGTTGTCCTCTTGAACTTTAAGGACAGTAAATCAAACTATGAGAATTAGGGGCAAACGTTTTAACTTTAGCGATAGCATCTCGCAACCTAATTTGTGAATTTCTGTCTTTATTCCTATTATGTACTTCTTGTTATGAGGGGCATGTTTAAACTGTCTTGTCTGTTAATATGTAAAGATACAATTACAATTAATATTGTAAAGATGCCTTTTTTCCATTTTTATTAATACTTTTCATTATATACTGATTTGGGACTTATGGCGAGTGGGTTAAATAGGACAAGTATTGATCACAGAACCATGAAAGATTTCTGTAAAGTATATTAAGTACTGCTGCAATTAGTATAGCGGTGTTCTGATTGTGTGGCTGCTCTGGGCTTAATTGTTCTTCCAGGGTAGCAGTACAAAATTAAACAGCTTTTCACATCTCACACCCATATCTGTGACAGAGGCAATACTGGTTAGTCTTGATGAAGATTCAGACAGCAATTTAACAACATATAAAAGTATCTCAACGAATCTGCCATTAAAAGGTCCTAAGTGTATGGAAGATGCTTTAACCTTTTCATCTGACAGATTTCAGGTAATTGCCAAGACCTAAAAGAACTGTCATACTGAACAGGAGTGCAGTGTGCTCTGGGAGAGCTGAAAGCCAATGCTGGACCTTAGAACATGTTGCTTAGCCTGCGTTTTGAGAAACTGTAAAATTTCTAGCTGCTTTGGTGGTGGATAGTAAGCCAGGAATCTTTGCTTAGTTTATGTGAAGAGATATCTAGTTTTTAACAAAACTTGTTTCAATTACATCATCGGCTCGGTTGTCACTTCAGTTTTAGATTAGGTTATTTGGTGCTTTGTTGTAGAAAGTGTTCATTCACTGCATTTTGACAATCTGAGATGAGCTATGTACATTTAAATGTTCTGCTGTGCCACATGCAATACTTTGGCCACTCCATTCAGGTCATGTCATCAACACCAAAGTCTGTCTCTTCACTGTCACCTTCTGTCACTGGAATTGTCAGACATCTTGACCCTCCCAGAGCCCCTGTTTAAATAACCTGCTCTGTGGGATAACCAGCCTCTGGACAGTTCTCCCTAAAATGCAGTGCAACAGACAGGATGCTTCTAGAGAGTTTCCTGTAAATCAGGTGGGTCTGTATTGCCTCTAAGCTCCGTCCCCCTGCAGAAACATTGCAGGTACTTGGCCCCACGTGACTGATAAGTGTTTCTGTGTGGTATAGCACTTTACAATGTCGTATACCTGTAGTTAAAAACATAGTCCAGTTAGGTTTATACTGGCTCAACAACTTTCATAGACAGCAGATTTCGTTTTAGTGATGTACAAATAGCATCAATTGATGTCTTATTTTTAGTTGTTTGTTGTTAGGGTCTGTGAGTTATGGTAGTTCTGATTTCTTAAACATAACAATTTTGTAAGACATACCCAATTGATACTTAAAATCTTTGCTGGGGTCTCAAGGTAAAACATGTTGTCTGCTTAAGACTATGATGGAGAGCAGATCTGGAACTTTGCTGATCAGTTATGGCGCCACAGAAATATATAGAATCATTATAATGTGCAGATAATGCAGTCATGAGATTGCTTGTTGTGTAACATAAATACTAGGTACATATTTGTTCACTCTGTGCTTACATAATTCCATTCCTCTTATACCCATTTCTGTATAACTGACATTTGTTCTTATTTACTGAGGAGATGCAAGTTGCTGGAGCAGCGGCTTGCACGCATATGTATGTCCAGGGTTTAACTAAAATATACTTGGAGTCCATTCTGCCATCAACAATGACTCTTGGATGAGTAAAAGGGGAAAATATACAATATACTATATTTGGTCCATAAATATTTGGACAGAGACAACTTTTTTCTAATTTTGGTTCTGTACATTACCACAATGAATTTTAAATGAAACAACTCAGATGCAGTTGAAGTGCAGACTTTCAGCTTTAATTCAGTGGTTGAACAAAAGATTGCATAAAATGTGAGGCATCTAAAGCATTTTTTAACACAATCCCTTCATTTCAGGGGCTCAAAAGTAACTGGACAATTGACTCAAAGGCTATTTCATGGGCTGGTGTGGGCAAGTCCGTCGTTATGTTATTATCAATTAAGCAGATAAAAGGCCTGGAGTTGATTTGAGGTGTGGTGCTTGCATGTGGAAGATTTTGCTGTGAACAGACAACATGCGGTCAAAGGAGCTCTCCATGCAGGTGAAAGAAGCCATCCTTAAGCTGCGAAAACAGAAAAAACCCATCCGAGAAATTGCTGCAATATTATGAGTGGCAAAATCTACAGTTTGGTACATCCTGAGAAAGAAAGCAAGTACTGGTGAACTCAGCAACGCAAAAAGACCTGGACGTCCACAGAAGACAACAGTGGTCGTTGATCGCAGAATCATTTCCATGGTGAAGAGAAACCCCTTCACAACAGCCAACCAAGTGAACAACACTCTCCAGCGGGTAGGCACATCGATATCCAAGTCTACCATAAAGAGAAGACTGCATGAAAGTAAATACAGAGGGTGCACTGCAAGGTGCAAGCCACTCATAAGCCTCAAGAATAGAAAGGCTAGATTGACTTTGCTAAAGAACATCTAAAAAAGCCAGCACAGTTCTGGAAAAACATCCTTTGGACAGATGAAACCAAGATCAACCTCTACCAGAATGATGGCAGAAAAAAGTATGGAGAAGGCGTGGAACAGCTCATTATCCAAAGCTTACCACATCATCTGTAAAACACGGTGGAGGCATTGTGATGGCTTGGGCATGCATGGCTGCCAGTGGCACTGAGACAGTAGTGTTTATTGATGATGTGACACAGGACAGAAGCAGCCGAATTAATTCTGAGGTGTTCAGAGACATACTGTCTGCTCACATCCAGCTAAATGCAGTCAAATTGATTGGGTGGCATTTCATGATACAGATGGACAATGACCCAAAATATACAGCCAAAGCAACCCAGGAGTTTATTAAAGCAAAGTGGAAAATTCTTGAATGGCCAAGTCAGTCACCTGATCTTAACTCAATTGAGCATGCATTTCACTTGTTGAAGACTAAACTTCGGACAGAAAGGCCCACAAACAAACAGCAACTGAAAGCCACTGCAGTAAAGGCCTGGCAGAGCATTAAAAGGGAGGAAATCCAGCATCTGGTGATGGCCATGAGTTCAAGACTTCAGGCTGTCATTGCCAGCAAAGGGTTTTCAACCAAGTATTAGAAATGAACATTTTATTTCCAGTTATTTAATTTGTCCAATTACTTTTGAGCCCCTGAAATGAAGGGATTGTGTTAAGAAATGCTATAGTTGGCTCACATTTTTATGAAATTGTTTTGTTCAACTCACTGAATTAAAGCTAAAAGTCTGCACTTCAATTGCATCTGAGTTGTTTCATTTAAAATTCATTGTGGTAATGTACAGAACCAAAATTAGAAAAAAGTTGCCTCTGTCCAAATATTTATGGACTTAATTGTATATGATGAAATGATCTCTCTCAAGGAAAAATGTGAAAGAGAGACAGGCAGATGTGGCAATCGCATTAGTTATTTTTCAGATAACTATGAAAATGCACCTAAGAATGTCTCATTTCCTTGAATATAGTAGTAGGATCAAAAAAGAATTTCAATACTTTTATTATTGTTATAAGATGATAAAAATACAGTTTTCTTGAAATTCCAAATGGATCACTGCTATTATTTTTTCAAGCAGAGAGTTAACTTAACACACTAAACAGACTTGTCAGCAACACTTAAAGCAGGAGTTGTTAATAGACAGGTCACAAAAACTAACATTATTTATACACAAAGGAAAAACACAAATGTTTCATCAGAGACTTGTCATAGTCAAGTCAAGAAATCTCCTATATCAAAACACAGTAGAGCTGTTAGGCTGAATGACCTGTGGAAATCCACTGTCCACTGTGACAGGAGAAGCAAGCAGGTACTAAGTAGGATGTGCCGGCTGCAAAAACTAACAAAGAAAAAAGAACAGTCACTGTTTTTTGTTAGAGTCAGCATCTGTACAGAAAAAAATGTAGGACATGTCAAATGTTAAATGGCTGAGGAACTGCTGACGGCAAAGAAGAAACAAAGAGACCACCAATGGGATTGCGTTCACAGTCATGAAATACTGAAACAAAAACCTGTCCCTTTTTCACTGCCGTGCAACTAAAAACAAAGAAACACCAAAAAACCTTCCGTTATTTAAAAGGCTAAAATTGTCTAATGATGGTCAGAAATTCACTAGATGTGTGCTCCTAAAACTGTGTGACATTATAGGAACTATAGAAGTGAACAGAAAAAGAATAAACAAAAAACAACAAACGGTTTAAAGCTATCAATATTATACTATTGTTGGAAGAATAGCTACAGTACTCACAGATAACTCATCCCCTGTTCTAAGTATAAAGAAAATTAGAATTAGTCATAACTCATCCCATTTTAAAAACAACAGCATAAGTATGATTAATTCCCATTTTGGCCCCCTCACTATCAATAGTTAATTTTTGGAATATGTATGTGACTATTTTTTGTTAGTTATTTTTTCATTAGTCAGTCACTACTTTTTTGTAACTGTTTTTGCAATGGTTGCTGTGTGCTTCCTACAAACACACTGTGTTATTGCTCTGTGCTTTTGAAGAAAATGGTGCATATGCTTTAGTTATCTGAGTATGCATCAAATGTTATTAAACACACACACAAACAGCAATACTTTCTAGAGCTACTTAAGGACAATATAAGCAAGTCTGAATAAGCATTTTGCACCATTTGTATTTTACTTCAACTGTAGGAAAGGATTATGGTGCACAACTAAAGTAATCTTCCTGGTTCTGACGTTTGCTATTTTGTCAGTTTCAACTCTTTGGCTATTTACACCTCCTTGTTTTTCTTGTAATTATGCTATCATTTATTTACCGAATACAACAACTCAAAGTGGCATTAATAACAAGTATTATAAATTCTAAGTAATGCTGAGCATTATCAGTACATACAGTATGTACTGTAAAATGGATCATATGAGGCCTTTTGGTCACATAGAAACATAAATGTTCCTAATACTGAATTTTGAGGAATGTTAATGTAGCATGTAATGATGACTTGCATGGTGCACAACTACAGTAGACCATGCATAGAAATGCGGTGGTAACCACAAGCAGGCACTTAAAAAATGGTAATGACCTTACAAAACAATAATTCCTTTGCAGGAAAATCTACTATAAAATTAAACTAATACTATAATTACATGTTATAAAATGTTCTTAAAAGGACACAGGAACAATTTATTAAACATATGTCATAACAGCTGTGACGGACAGCCGGGTCCCATGCCCGGCCGGGACGCCTCTGATGCATACGTCCCGGGGGAGCCATCATGGACTTTGCAATACCTCCCCCGGGGCGCTTGGGGGCAGTCTCCCTGGCAGTGGATTCCTCCTCAATCTCCCCCGTGGCTCCATGGGACATGGAGTCCACCACAACAGCCCGGTTGGGAGATGGGGTGGCCGCTAGGGGGTGTTGCAGAGATCCAGCCACCACACTGGACGGTTTATCAGCCCCACCCGGAGGTGCAATTAAGACCAGCTGGTCAGGCACCTGGATCACTCCCGGGTGGGGCATAAAAGGGCCTGCCTCCCAGCAATCGAGGCCAGAATCGGGAGGAAGAGGACGAGGTTGCCTGGGAGGAGTGGTGGAGCAGGAAAGTTTGGTTTTGTGTTGGTTTGGTGCTTGGGACTGTGTTTGGGCTGTGTGGCACGGGGAAGACGTGTCACACGGCTGAAGAAAAAAGAAATAAAAACCTTTGAGTGTGAACACGTGCCTCTGTGTAAGTCTGTGCCGGGTCGGGCGCTATATAGCGCCTTGTTTACACAGCATAGACGTTAATATTCTAAAAGAATAATTTAAAAATGTTATGAAATAGAGGTAATCAGAATAAAGTGAAATAAAGAAAGTATGGATACTGATTGTTTGCATACATATATGAGAGAAAGAGATTGAGGGAGACGGAAACTGATGCCTCAAAGTCCCAATATCCTTGGTTCAGTCCCATGTCTGATTGCTGGTTTAAGTAGACTTGAGGATATTCACAATGGATTCTGAAAGTATTCAGACCCCGTCACTTTATTTGTACTCTATTTTATTGTAGATTTGATTTTAAATGGATACATTTTCCATTTTTGTCTATCAATCTGGTGGAATTAGCCTAATTGATTAACCTTTGGTACTGATGATTAGAATGTATTAGTATTGCAAAAGCTGCTTGTTTTGAGAATTTAAACATATATATCAATGCACTCTTAAATTAAAGCAGAATGTGTTGTATTAGCAAGCTTTAGGTCATGTAAGACTTCATTATAAAAGACTTGTTTGCCGGCTTGTTTGAACATGAGGTTGTAACGGCCGACTCCTTACCCAGCCGGCAGTCACACTACCAGGACCTGTGGCCTGGATGAATTACTGAGAAAACCTATCAATACCAAGCCATACCTCTAACAAATAATAATTTTTCCTCCTCCTCAATCGATGGTTAAAGACTTGCAAACAAAAGCAAATATGTAAAATGAGTATAGGATTATGTCAAATATAATACAATGACAGATACAAGAAAACAAATCCACAATGTAAAATATATCTACAGTATATGCAGTATATATCCCTCCACCAAAGTGGCTAAGTGAAAACAACACCTGTACAATAACAAAACCTCCCTTGACCCTAGTGGAGACCAGAGATGTGGAAAGGTTTGGGGCAGCCACCCGTTTATTACGGTTTCCCGGCTGCAAAAGTCTTTGAGGCATTGTAACAGTTGTTTACACAACAGAGTCCAAAACAGAACTGCCTGCCTAAGCAATGGCAGTGAGCTTTATAGCACAGAGGGCGGAAATGATGTCGTCCTCTGGGCCGGAACTGGAAGTGACCTCATCCTTGGGGCCGGAACCGGAAGTGACCTCATTCTTGGGGCCGGAACCGGAAGTGATGTGTCCTTCCTGGAAATGGCGGCTCCTGGTGGGATTTCCCGGGTAAGACCTGCAGAGAACTCAGAAAGAGCGTCAGTGCACCCCGCCCCCCCCCTGGGCAGATGTATAAACAGTATTTCCTAAGCCCTTCAGCTGCTTCCCATGCACACGCAGTGTGACAAGACTCCCCTCTGCCCAGACCCGTCGGGTCGGGCGACCTGCACCGAGAGGTCGTGGGCCCGGGAGAGGGCATCGGCGTTGGCATGAAGAGACCCCTGTCGATGAACGAGCGTATACTTGTATTGCTGCAGATCAAGAAACCACCTCGTGACCCGTGGATTCGACTCCCTGTGAAGGGCCATCCACTTCAGAGGTGCATGATCCGTCACCAGAGTGAACACGCGACCCAAGAGGTAGTACCGCAGCTGAGTTACCGCCCATTTGATCGCCAGAGCCTCTTTCTCCACCGCCGCACCTGGTCTCCCTGTCCAACAGTTTCCGCTCAGGTACATAACGGGTGTTCAACACCGCCGACGCTTTGGCTCAACACGGCACCCAAGCCTGTGTCCGGCGTCCGCCTGGAGGATAAAAGGGAGAGAGAAGTTAGGGGAGATCAAGATAGGTGCTGAAGTCAGAGCCCTTTTTAAGTCACTGAATGCAGCCCCCGCTTTATCAGACCATACCACCGTATTAGGAGCTCTTTTCTTTGTCAAATCGGTCAAGGCCGCCTCTCGGAGAAGCGAGGCACAAACCGGCGGTAGTACCCGCCAAACCGAGAAAGGATTGGACTTGCCGCTTGGTTTTGGGACGGGCCAGGCCATTATGGCTTGCAACTTGGAACACTGTGGCCTCACAGTACCCCGGCCCACTAGGTAGCCCAAATATTTGGCTTCCTCAATCCCAAAGAAACATTTCTTGGGGTTGATTCGAGCCCGCCTCCCAGTGTCCGTAATACTGCTGTGACCTGCTGTATGTGTTCCTTCCAGGTGCTGGAATAGATGACGCGCCATCCAGATAGGCAGCACAGAACGAGTTATGGGGCCGGAGCACTTTGTCCACCAGACGCTGAAAAGTCGCAGGCGCCCCGTGTAACCCGAATGGAAGGACACGATACTGCCAGTGTCCGCTAGGAGTGCTAAACGCGGTTTTTTCCTTCGCGGACTCCGTTAAAGGAACCTGCCAGTACCCCTTTGTCATGTCAAGTGTAGTCAAGAATTTGGCTGGTCCCAGTCTCTCGAGGAGGTCATGGGATAAGCATCGAATCTGGAAACTTGGTTAAGCCGACGGAAGTCATTGCAAAACCTCCAACTGCCGTCAGGCTTAGCAATCAAGACGATGGGACTGGACCAGGGACTACTACTTTCCTCGATTACTCCTAGTGCCAGCATTCGCTTGATTTCCAGTTCCACTTCTACTTTCTTTGCCTCCGGGAGTCTGTAGGGTCGCTCACGGACGATCACCCCCGGGTCAGTCAATATGTCGTGCGCAATCAGAGAGGTCCGACCGGGTTTTTCACTTACCACCTCTGGGACAGAGCGGATAGCTGCTTCGAGCTCTTGTTTCTGCCTGGGGGATAGCTGCTCACGAAATTAAGGGAACTTACTTCCGCGAAGAGAGAGCAGGGCTGTCCGGAGGAGGGATCGGGACCCCTCTCCTTCCACGGTTTCAGCAGGTTTACATGATATATTCGCCAGCTGGTCGGCGATTGGGCTGTTTCACCAAATAGTCAACCAATCCCTTCCTTTCCTTAATTTCAGAGGGGCCTAGCCAATGGGCGAGCAGTTTAGAGTGAGAAGTTGGTACCAATACCATGACGCGATCCCCGGTTGGAACTCCCGAGAGTCGTGCCACGGTCATAAAGGCGGGCCTGTGCTGATTGCCTCCTCTATATGACTTTTAGAATCGGTCTTATTGCATCAAATCTACGCGCAATTGGGCTATATATTCCAAAATATTAGTGGAGGGCTGTGCCTCCCCTTCCCAGCCCTCTTTAAAATATCCAATAAACCCCGGGGTTGTCTTCCGTACAGTAATTCAAATGGAGAGAACCCCGTAGAGGCTTGAGGAACTTCCCGATATGCAAAGAGGACAAGGGGGAGGAGTTGGTCCCAATCCCTCCCATCCTTGCTGACTACCTTACGTAGCATTTGCTTGAGAGTTTGATTAAATCTCTCCACTAGGCCATCGGTTTGAGGATGATACACCGAGGTCTTTAAATGCTTTATTTTCAGTAACTTGGCAGTCTCCTTGAACGCTTTCCGAGGTAAAAGGCGCTCCTTGGTCCGTCAGGACTTCTCTAGGAATGCCTACTGCGAAAAGACTCCTACTAGTTCCCGTGCAATATTTTTGTGGTAGCCGAGCAACGGAACGGCTTCAGGGAATCGGGTAGCATAATCCACGAGGACGAGTATATATTTATATCCTCGGCTGAGGGTTCTAGGGTCCTACTATGTCAACCCCAATCCTATCAAAGGAACGCCAATAAGGGGAAGGGGAACCAGAGGAGCACGGTCCTCCTAGGAATTTGCCGCAGTTGACATTCCGGACAGGAAATGCAAAAGCGCTAACCTCCTCATTAATCCCGCCAGAAAAACGGAGCTTAATTCGCTCTAATGTTTTATCGGAGCCGAGATGGCCTCCAAGAAGGTGGGAGTGTGCTAACTCGCAAACCTGCCGCCGTAGGTCCGCTGGATTAGCAACAACTTCCGGACCTTCCCTCATGTTCAGCGACCCGATACAACAAATCATTATCAACGACAAAGTGAGGTCCCTGTGGCATGGGCAAATGCGTGCGTTGGCCGTTAACGAGAACCACTGCATTCTTTATGTGTTTCAGAGAGTCGCCATTCCACTGTTCTCTCTTGAAAGAAGCCGCGTCGCTCTAAACTGAAAGTGCAACTCAGAGAGCGGGTCCGGTCTGACCTCAAGGGCGGAGATTCCTCCTCGCTGCCGGGCGCTAGTGGATGACGTAGTAGCCCGCGACGGTCCGGGAGTGTCTTCGTCACTCTCTTGGCCTACCGCCCCACTCCCTGTCGGCTGATTACACGGTGTGGAAGCCACTTGAGATGAATCGTTGTCATCTATAACGAGGCCATAAGTTTTCGGGAATGCTTTCTAAACTACCGCCGTTACTATCAGACCAGTCTCGCCGAGGATTACGGGAAACGGAGGATCCGGATGCACCGCCACGGTAAGCTGTCGAAGGGTTCCTCCGAGACATACGTAACACCGGGCGGTATTGTATGTGCGGATATCTCCGTGTATACATTTTAGACTGGTCTTCTTTTTAATCCACTGTTGCGGTAGAATAAAACGGCGAGCAACGACAGACACGTTACTGCCGGAATCGAACAGCGCTGTTATCTTATGTCCATTAATAAGAAGCTCCCCCGTATGTTTATCCGCCAGGGATTGCTAAGGGCACACAAACAACCCCGCCATTGTCCCCTACGGTCCGCCTTGTTCCCGACAGGTCGCAAGCCAGACGGCCCGGCGACTTCGAACAAGCTCTGGAATGCGTGGAAGGGACTGCTTTAGTGGGACATAGCTCCCGGTAGTCCACAGAGCGGCTGTTCTGCCCTCCCAGGTTTCACAGCCGGCCTCTGGGTTTGCAAGAGCTGCAGCAGCTCGTCCATAGAATGGAATTCCCCCAGGCCGGCTGGGCAAATTCCTGGGGTAGTCTTTTAGCAGCAGAAAACAGGCCACTTGCTGCACTATTTGTAAGGGGTTAACTCAATGGCCGTAGCCACTCACCCACCTGTTGCCAGAGAGCCATAGCCTGCTCTGACAGCCCTTTGCTTGGGTTAAACTCCCAGTTTATGATTTCCTTCACCTGCCGCCTGGGGACAACCCATCGTTAACTGGGACCTTGGTCCCGATGGGCAGCTCGGCTTTCCTGCCAAGGAGAGCATACTGAGCCACTCGTGTGTGTTCCCCAGAAGCCAGCCCACGCCTGTGGGTCCCCTCTACGCTTCTCCACGAGATGGGTGGTCCCCACCGAGTTATGCTCATGGAGCAGAGCCTGCACCGCCCTTCCTGACCCTCTGGCGCACTCCCGCCCAAACTCGGCCCCGTACTCACCCACCTGGTTCCGTGATAGTTCGTGTCCCGGTTCATCGGGACACCATCCTGCCGGCTACGCCACTGTAATAAGTGGAGACCAGAGACGTGGAAAGGGTTTGGGGCAGCCACCCGTTTATTACGGTTTCCCGGCTGCAAAAGTCTTTGAGGCATTGTAACAGTTGTTTACACAACAGAGTCCAAAACAGAACTGCCTGCCTAAGCAATGGCAGTGAGCTTTATAGCACAGAGGGCGGAAATGATGTCGTCCTCTGGGCCGGAACTGGAAGTGACCTCATCCTTGGGGCCGGAACCGGAAGTGACCTCATTCTTGGGGCCGGAACCGGAAGTGATGTGTCCTTCCTGGAAATGGCGGCTCCTGGTGGGATTTCGGGTAAGACCTGCAGAGAACTCAGAAAGAGCGTCAGTGCACCCCCCCCCCGGGCAGATGTATAAACAGTATTTCCTAAGCCCTTCAGCTGCTTCCCATGCACACGTGTGTGACACCCTGCAAACTTATAACAAACACAAAACACAAATATCAATGTATGAATACTGAATGACAATGAACATGAAATTGAGTCCAGGTAAATCACTGTCCAGAATACGGATGACTGATCAAAAATAGATGTGTTTGAATCTCCTGAGTAAAACAGAACGACCTCACCATGCTTCCTCGGCGAATGGTGGATTATAATGTCCAACCCCAGGGTTTCTGCCGATGATGGTGTTGTCGTGATTTCGGCGGAATGAGAATCAAAGTGGAACCAGGTGCGATGTAAATAATAGCAGAATAATGTTAGTCGGTTGTCGGTACTTGAAATCTCCGTCTCTCTCCTCCCTCTTTTTTCCGTCCTGATGGTTTAAAAAATGACGAGCCGGATGTAACTGTTAAAATCCTGGTCTGACATGTCCAGGGGTCACTGCCTCCAACACAACACCCTTCCCCGTTTCTTATTACAAGGACGACATTTAAACAGACACACATTAGTTAAAACGGGGTGTTGAGACGAGATGCGACTGGGTGCAACACAATAAACAATAATACTATGTGGCCCTGCTTCAAGGGGATGATACGTTAAGGACACTGCAATATAAGAACACTTATCTCATGTGTGGGTCCTCCTAGTCTCAACTCTAATAGTCGAAATTCATCCATAAATAAGTTTCAGATACCTGCACAGGGTATGAAGTAAGAATGGCCAATTTCTTTCAAGTGATAGAATTAGGTAATGGTGGGAAGAGCTATAAGCAGGAGAACATTTTTCACAGATGATAAGTAATGTAATATAAACCGATGCATCTAGTTTAAGTGCTTGCACCATGATGAAGTCTCTTTATTGCATTGCATTGCTGTGCAGTAAAGATTGTGGCATATGATTTAAATTTCCTCCTGCCTGTCTTTGCTTAATGATCATTTTTACCACAATCTACACTCAACAACCCATAATGACAAAGTGAAAACATATTTTTAGAAAGGTTTACAAATGTTTTAAAAATTCAAAACTAAATTCTGTCACGTATTTCAGTATTCAATCCCTATCTAACTGCACTCCAGATTGTGGTCAGGTGTATCCTGTTTGCTTTTAATTATCCTTGAGATGTTTCTAGAACTTGATGGGAGTCCTACTGTGCAAAACTGAATTTATGGGACATTGTTTAGAAAGGCACACACCTGCATATAGAAGGTTTTATAATTCATACTGCACGACAAGACAAAAACCAAACTGTTAAGTCTATAGACCTGTGCAATCAAATTGTGACGAGGCATAGATCAGAGCAAGGGTATAAAACCATTTCTACAGCTTGGTGTGTTCCCAGAAGCACAGTGGTCTCCATTATTGTGAAATGGAAACAGTTTGAAACACCCAGGACTCCTCCTTGAATTTGTCATCCAGCCAAACTGTGTAACTGTGCAAGAAGGACCTTGGTCAGGAAAGTAACTGGTAACCCAGTAGTCACTATAACAGAGATTCAGTAGTTGTCTTATGAGATGGGAGAACCTGTCAGAAGGACAATCATCTCAGCTGCTCTCCATCTTATCTTAAATAAAATGCATATGATTATATCTAAATGGCTCTAAGAGCATGAGAGAAAAGATTCCCAGGCCTGATGTGACAAAAATTAAACTCTTTGGGTAGAAATCCAAGCACTCCGTCTGGCAAAAAAACCACTAGGCACTGCTCAACACCATCCTAATACCATTCCTGTGGTAAATCATTGTAGTGGCAACATCATGCAATGGGCATATTTCTCAATGACAGGGACAGGGAGAATGGTGAGAACTGAAGGAAGGATGAATGCAGCCAAATGCAGAGGTCCTTTAGAGATCCCTATATAATGTCATTCCTACTCAACAATTCAATGCACTACCACTGCGCCACCATGCCGTCCAAATGTAATATTGTTACAGTAAACGCAATACCCATGCAAGACAGTTGTTATCTAAAAATGATAGGGGGCTTTGTCCCCTGCTTGCTTCACTCGCCAACCCCCAGACCTGCACTTTGCGCTAGCCTCTTTGTGGTTCAGCTGCTCGTGTATGGGGATGTGGATGTAAATTTAAACAGATTGTTATTTTCATGGGAATTGTTACATATGCATAATAGAACTAACTATTTTACATTACAGTAAGTAATTAACCATATTAAAAAATAGTAAAATGTAATAATTTGAAAGTAAATTATGTTTTATTTTGCGTTATTCGTTGCGTAATATGATTTCATTCTGTTTGGCTTTGAATTACACAAACACTTTTACTGTAAAACTTCAGTAAAAACTATTTTTTTAATAAACTTTTTGTCAATATAGCATTGAATTTTGATTCTGTGTTTGGAATTTCATCGTGACAATGCAAAGTATAACTGCCTGTGATTGAATTTTGTTTCTTTCTCTCTATTAAATAAAATTACTTTTTTGAATGTTTGGCTCTGACCTTTGTTAATTTTCTTTGCAAAAACTATTCTAACAGGAAACTGTTAATGTTTGAATACAAATAACATATCAAGATCTCCTTTGTTGTCTAATGTTATTTGCAGAAGATGTACTACATTACCTTTCTGGAATACATCCTTCTTTCTACAGTAATTGATGCGGAGGAAGACTGAACAGTGTTAACGGTTGTAGATATTCTTCAGGATAGTGTAATTTGATGTTTTCATCTTCCACATGATCACCACCAACTGTTTCAGCATAGTCTATTGATACACATTTAATCAATTTGCCGTGTAACCGATTGACATTTTGTGCATAAATTCGTTTGACTTCATCGTTTCTCTGTGCTAGGATTGCCTGTGTACTTATTTTATCTGCTGATAACCCTTCATGATGAAATTCTTCAATAAGATCTGGACATGATACATCTTCTTTAATTATGAATTTAAAGTGAGGAAAATGTTAAAATTTATAAGAGCTGAGAAAGAAGGAACTGTGTCTGTCAAAAGCATTCACACAAATGAGAGGTGAGATTACCGTGTGCATGTTTGAGTATGGTTGAGAGGAGGGCATGACTTTTAAAAATCTCATGGCCAAAGTCTTGTCTCGCGGGACTTGAAAAAATCTCTTGTAAAAACTCTCTTGAAAAAAGTCTCATTTCATCCCAGGATTTTTTTATATAATAGAGAGATATACACACATTTATCCATGTGCATGCATCCATGTGTGTAGACATTAATATGTTTTCTTACATAAACAGTCTTTTACATTTTTAAGCCCCTTATTGTACTAACATAATATCAGTACCAGGCAAGCAGCATGTACTAATACAATATAGAACCACAACATTTTCTGGACTGAGAAGACTATAGTTACAGCTTTTGTACTTTAAAAAGCAGTTTTTAATTTGGTATAAGGGCTCTATAAAAGCAGAGTGCCAATGAGGCATTTCAACCTTCAAAACACATTGAAGTTTGTTAGAGGCACGTATACCCAAGAAGATCCAGTTGCAACAATACTTTGCAAAGGTCACCTTTAAAAAGGTCTTAATTGAAAGCTTAGGTCAAGGCCGATAGAAGGCCACACTTACTCAGTTTTCTGTATATCACATATTATCTGGAGTGTTACCAAAAGTAAGGGATGGGGTCATTATCATGATGCAGGCAGGAGTTTTATGTGCCGGTGTCATAAGAAACTGTGAATTAAGAGTCAGTGGACTCGTCAGCAGTGCCATCAGGTCCTCTTCACTGATAATGCAACATACATTGTTGGCTTTTCCTGGATTGTGTTATTCAGAGTCATGAATCTCTGCCTGGCAATGGCCAGTAACTTCATTATGCCCTACTGCATTAAATAACCGCACATTCAGAGGCTCTTTGGCTATGTGCTCCAGAGGTGTCAATAGCTGGAATAAGCAGACACATAAGATACTTAAGAACTACAGGATGGCTACTTTTGTTTTTCACAGTTTTATTGTTTTGTGGTTTATATATTTGCAGTTGTTGTTTTGCTGTTTTGTTTACATATTATTTACAATTTGTTTAATAGTACTTCATTAATTAAGGATGATATTTCACTCAGTTAATGAGTATTGCATTTCTCTTTCCTATCAGTATAAATAACTAGCAGTTTCAGTCAGTTGAGAGCCAAAAGGCTGTTCAAATTGAACAGTTTTAGAACACTTGTTTAATTTAAACAGACATTGATTCAAAAATGAAAGAATACATGTAGTAAGCATATAGACACAGCAATCTTATCTACAGTGTTTGTATAGAAAAAAAGAAAAATAAGTAATGATTTAATCGCAGCAATGCACATTAACTGTCAAAATATATTTTGTATTTTCCAGCATTCTGAGTTTTTATTTGGAGTAAAAGCTCCAGGTCAATTCTACAGTGTATATAAATGGAATGAGCCTGATCATATCTTGCAACTCTTTCTATTGAAGCCAGAGGATAAGAAAAATAAAGTGAAAGTAGTTATCAGTACTATATAAATAAACAAAAACAATTTATGAAACAACCTTATGAGAAACCAACGGAAATTACCTAAGAAATGTTTTTTTAACCACCTCTGCCTCCGCCATCCCCATCATGTTTGTTAACTCGGTTTCTTTTTCTCATTACTTGCTCATTTTCTTGTTGAGTTTTTCTTTTTGGCTCAGCATTTTTCAGTTTTGCCTTTTAACAACTACAGCCATTTATTTCTATAGCACATTTTCATACAAGGGATGTAGTTCAAAGTGTTTTATAAGATATCAAAGAAATAGCTACAGCCAAAGAGAAACAAATTTATATTAGATAACAAAAAAAAATGAATAAATGTTATGCAAAAACTAATGCACACTTACTGTATATAAGATAGATATATGAAAAGAAGCATAGTCCTTAAATAGAGCATTATTTGTTAAGTCTCTAAATGCAAATCTGATGGCAAATGAACTGTGCCTTGTGGAATACAGCTGGGGCCCTTGCCCAGCTGGTATGCCTCCATGCTGGATGGACCTGGGGAGGCAGCATAACCAAAACAGCACCTCCCCTGGAGCGCTAGGTGGAAGCCCCCAAGGGTTGCAGCGGTGCCTTGGATTCCTGCAAGGCGCCATGGGAAATAGAGTTGGATACTGCCCTGTTGGGATCTGTGGGTGCTGCCAAGGGGTGCTGTAGCTACTGCTGAGCCCTGGAGTGCAGCTCTTCTGCCACACCCGGAAGTGCTGCCAGAAATGCACCAATAAACACCTGGTGCACTTCTGGGTGCCTTACAAAAGGAGCCAGCAGACACTACTCCAAGAGCCAGAGTCAGGAGACAAAGCTTGCCTGGAAGTGTGGAGGAGGAAAAAGAGAAAGAGAAAGAGAAAGAAGAAGACTTGTGTTATATCGTGTTGTGCTTTTGGGACTGTGTTGTGCTTGTGGGAGACAGGGAAGACGTTTCCCACAACAGAGAAAGAAAAATAAAAAATTTGTGTTTGCACTTGTGCCTCCTGCATCTATTTGTGTTGGGTTGGGGGTGGCGATGCCCGCCTTGGTGGTCCACAGCCTTTATTTAGCACTACCATTACCAGGGCCCATTTTTACCAGGCATATCAGAATTATTCCTAGGATCTGGACTAAAAGTCTAACTACAATAAGAATTTGTCTAACCTCAAAGTAGGACATGAGAAGTATTTATGAAGTGCCCTAAAGCCACTCCTAGTTTGGAGTAGGAGTTTACACTTGAGAAAGAATGATGTCCTGATTTTACTCTAACCTGTGCTGCAAACTGGCACTTGTTAAGATGTTTTGTAGTTTCCTTGGAAATCATGATACAATTCATGTATATATTATTTCAAAAGTAATATAGTAATGAGCACCTAGTTGGAAAGACCAAGACACACACAGCAAATGAGAGTTAATCCCGATAACAGACTAGTTTATTTTACAATGAATCACCCACAGCTGAACTTTTAGAAGAATCCTCTTTCTGCTGTCATGGCGATGGGAAGTGCCTCGTAAAATATAGTTACTGAAACTAGCAATGGCTTATGCTCTTTCTGAACTCACATTCACTTTCCCAGTGTTCCCAATTGTCTTTCCAGTGTCACATGTCATGCCTCTCTCTGTGATCTTCCATTTTCTTCTATAAGGCTGTATTTTTCCAATGTCTGAGTCTGAACCTGCCTTCTTGGACCTTTATGGGCTTATAAAGAGTAATATTTCAGGGGTTCGTGGAATACAAAGCGCAGCTTACCTGTGTGACATTTCACTGTCATCACCCATTCAGCCCCGTCTATGTTCAGATTAATATGGTGACTACTACAGTACAATCTGCATCTAAGACCACCTGTAGTCTGATGCTGAGATATTGCTTGTGAATCACATGTACATATTCATGCACACTTGTGGAAATGATTTTTTAACTCCAGGAAAACCAGTGATTGGCATGATTGCAGCTTGATTTAGCATTACCTCTTGTGGAGTGGAAGTAAAATGTATTAATCTGTGTATATGTGTTAAAGTTTGGTGTAAAATTAGATAAATGGTTGGTTGTGACATCATTGCTATTGATACATTTTTCCTGTGTTAACAAATGCAGCTTTACCTACACTGCTGCCTATATGGAGTAATCATGTAACATACTGTACAAGATTTGTTAAGAATACTATTCTATGTCTGTCAGATTATACAAGTTAATTATTATCCACCATTATTAAAACATTTCATCTTTCCCTGGTATGCGTCCCGATCTCTGCCTGAATGCCATCATCTGGTCACTCCTAATGAGTAAGGACAGCTCAAAATCTCCCCTAAATCCTGATGAAGTTAGGAGTTCTTTCCTATATTAGGAAAATTGATAAAAGGCTTTTAATTCTACTCCTGAGAGTAGGTCTACTTTTTTTTTTTGATTTTATTAAATATATAGTTTTTCCAAACATAAAAAAACTGTGTAAGTTTGAGAGGATGGAAAATGGTGGTTATCATGTAGAGTTGCAACAGATAAAAGCTTCTCTATCTTGAAGTGCTTATTCTGAGTGAAAAAAGAACAATTGGATTTTTGATATATTGATGATAACCTCTATTTACCAGGGTACAAAGCAAGTAATATAACGAAGTACTGCAGGATTTTAATTCTATTTGCAAACCAACCTTGTATGTGTTCATCAATTTGTGTCAATGTCCGTGTTTTTATAGCTTATATATTTGCAGCTCAGTAATAAAAGAGAATGTTAGGTAATGCCATGCCACCATCTGCTTTAGGTCATTATAGGGTCGCCCTTTAAAGGCGTGGATGTTTCGAATTCCAAATAAAAGAGGTTATAATTGAACCTAATTTCTTAAAAAAAATTATTTGTTAATATATACGGGGAAGCTTTGAAATAGAAAAAGAAGCTTAGGAAGGAAATTCATCTTGACAGTGTTTATTGTCCCTGCTAAAATGAGGTGGAGGGTAGACCATCTATGCACATCCTTTTTAAGTTTTTCCTTGCAGACAGTAAACTTTTGTTGAGAAAGAGCATTATATTTACTTGTGATGTTTACCACTAGGTGTTTAAAATGTTTTGCGATTATAAATGGGAAGGAGTCCAATCGAATATTGTGTGCTAGAGAATTCACTGGAAAAATTAATTTTGAGTCCAAATATCTTTTGAAATTCTGCTAGTGCTGTTAGGACTGTTGGCACGGAATTTTATGTGTCTGATATATTCAGTACCATATCATCTGTATATAGTGATACTTTCTGTTCAAGTCCTTCTCTGTTAATCCCCTTTATCTCAGATGCATTTCAAAAGTGAACAGCCAATGGCTCAATTGCAAAGAGCAGAGGTGATAGGGGGCATTCTTGTTGAATACCACGTTCTAGTTTGAAGTATTCTAAAATAATGTTGTTAATAAAAACTGAAGCTTCTGGACTGGTATACAGTAGTTTGATCCATGCACATATGTTCGGGCCAAACCCAAATTTGTGCAATGTGGTGAATAGGTAGTCCTATTTAACCATATCAAATACTTTTTCTGCACCTAAAGATATTAAGATCTCTGGGGTGTTAAGACTTTTTGGTTGAATATATTACATTAAACAGGTGTTGAAGATTGGAAGCTAAGTGTCTACCTTTAATAATTCTGGTTTGATTTTGTGATATCAGGAAGCACTTTCTCAATCCTTATAGCTAGAACATTGGAGAGTATGTTGACATTGTTATACAGAAGTAAGATTGGTCTGTATGATGAAAATTGTTATAAGTCCTTATTTTTCTTAGGAACGATGGTAATTACTGCATGGTGAAAAGTTTGAGGTAGAATGTTATTGTCTCTGGCTTCTATAAATGTTACTAATAATAAGCGAGCTGACTTAATTTCATTTTTTTATATAAATTCAATATAAAATTCAGCAGAGTAGTCATCAGGGCCTGCTGCTTTCCCATTCTGAAGTGAGTTTATAGCATCTAGTAATTCTGAGAGTGTCAGAGGTTTATCCGTTTCTTTGCCCTGAGAGTTTCTAGCTGTGGTATCTGTAATACACCCAAAAACTCATTAGATTGCTTTTGGTCTTCTTTAAATTGAGTAGAATACAAAGACTAGAGTAGGACCAAATTTGCCCCACTCTGAGATTTTTGATCCAGTTAAGACAGTTTTCAAGCTCTGAGATGCTTGGTAAATAAGGGAACTGCAGTCAAAAGTGCAATAAAAATACAAAAAACCTCTTAACCGGCCATACTGAACAAAGAAAAATTAAAGCTCTTTTTGTATTAGTTACACCTGGGTTATCTGTATTCCAATCAATTCAGTTAAGAATATAAAAAAAAGTTTGTTCTCTTCAGTGAGTAACCTATTATGATCTCTTCACTTTGAAATGCTGTTTAACCTTCCTTGGCATTAACCTCAAGCTTGACTCAGGGTTGTAATTCTATTGAAATACAGTTAGGTCAGAAGTAGGCACCATATAATGATTCGCTTTACGGTGCTGAGCCCAAATAACTCTCAGATGATATCAGTGGATGAAATAACATCATGTGCAAAAAAATCATTAGTATTTATTTCTATACATTCTAACAGGTTATGGTAACTCTATGGTAACACATGTATTCATGACAGGGGCAAAACCTTCAGCCAAAAACAAAACAGCTAATGAAAACCAATAAAGCCAATTTAAGAACAAATTGAAACTGATCCATTGCTTGAATCGAGTGTTATTGATGACAATGTGAATTGATCATCAGATTTTGACATGGATAGTGAAACTGTTCAGTAGATTCCGACCTGCCAGATTTCAGTGATTTTCATATTCAGTGTCAGCTTCATACTACTGCTGACAATCCCACACCTCCTTCCTGCCCATTTCCTGGTAATCCCAGTCTAAACATATGTGTTAGTCCAGACAGTCAGTTTCATTTACAATTTGTCGATGATAATCTGGTAAAGAAAATAGTTGTTGAAGTGAATTGCCATGCTGAGCAGTGTCATACCAGTAATAGTAAAACATTTGCCATTCACTGGCAGCCTGTCGCTGCTGACAACATGTGGGTGTTTTTCACCTGTTGATACTGCAGGGCATAGAGGTTAAACCAGTCCAATGAAGGTACTGGTAACCCGATAGTCACTGTAACAGAGCTAT
This sequence comes from Polypterus senegalus, assembly GCF_016835505.1. Lineage (NCBI taxonomy): Eukaryota > Metazoa > Chordata > Cladistia > Polypteriformes > Polypteridae > Polypterus > Polypterus senegalus. Next base: position 71,054,090 of record NC_053168.1, on the reverse strand, counting down.
GTTATGGTTGCAAATGCCCATTTTTAGTGATGTTATGACTGAGTGTTGTTTTTCACTCATTAAGAAATACTTCATTTTCCTAATAATGATGATTATGATGAAGCAAATTTGTAAAAACTGTGGAATATGTATCAGGCAATCATCAAAAATAAGCATAAAGTTTATGTTCCAGATCGTGATATAAGTATTGCTAAAAAGTCTTATACTGTAGGTTAAAAGGAAAGGCTGTTGTGGATACAGTGCATTGCACACAAATGGGTGCAATTCGATATAAAATTCTACATATTGTGCAAAGCAAATTACATATGGAATATTACAAGAAAATCTTTCGACATCTGCTCGAACAGTGTCCGGGTGTGATGGTGACTGTATCACATTAACTAAATCTGCAACAGTGTACCAGTGGACACTAGACATACTTTTCCTACTGTGATTATGTTGATGTTTTGGTATTTACATGTATCTGTTACACATAATAACATTTTTTTGTTTGTTGACTATCTTCATTTTTATACTTTATAATTTATATAGTTTATAGCATTTTATTTGCTTTAGTCTATTTGTATTAAGTGACCGTATCATCTTTGCTTTTATTTTAGGGTGCACTTTAATTATTAATTCAACCATAAGATACTGGATATTAATAATGTCATACTCAAGATTAAAGCTTAATGCTTATCTGAACTAATCATAATTTGTAGATCATATTCTTCTTTCTAGTTACCTGTCAAATTTGAAGTTGAAAGTGAGTCTCATGTTTTTTTTCCACAATTACTTTCTTCTTCTATCTTCTGCTATAATCAGTCCTAAAGTCATGTGGGGTCCCATCAGCCTTTCCTTATATGATGCACTTTTTCTCAAGCTATAAAAAATTGTTTCTGGACTTTAAGCAATCCTAACCAAACATCTCATTGTTCCTTTCCAAATTACTCTATTTGGTCTTGTCAGCTTTCCTCTGTTCTCCATCTATCATGGAACTGTCTATTTAAAAATATCTGCTTGCCCTAATCGTAATTGCCAAGATGTTCAATTCAAAACAGTTAATTATTCGTATTGATCGTATCTTACAACTTGGACATGTTTTGCTGTGGGGTTACTGCCAATCCTTTGTGTGATCTGTGCTCATTCAAAACTCCTGGCAGATTCATCCATATTGTTTTGGGACTGTCTTCCTTTTTTTCTATCTGCATCTTTGTCTGTAACTCTCTTATCAAGTTCCTGTCATTGCATGTGCCTGTCTTTACACATATTATTTTGCAATTGGAACTTTCTTCTCTCTCCCAATCTCTCACACCTTTCCAAGAAAGGCTTTTTTCTGTGAGCACCTTACTGACAAGTCTGCAGTAGTTTCTCAGTGGAAAAGTGGAAGAACCCCTGGCTGGGGTTCAAACTCGCATTTTATGTCTCATTTGTTCATTTTCAATTCTTTTATTTATGTTGATTATGTGCCTCATTCATTATTTTTGTTGTGTCTATGTATAAAGGTGCCTTTCTTATGTTCTATGTATTTTGTAGATAGTTCCCCAAGCAGTAGGGCTAACTGCCAGTCACTGCTCGGTACTGCCTTCTGCCTTATAAATCCAGAGGGTCTGCCATAGTTCTAAGTGGTTCATTGTGATTTTGCTTCACAGTGGTGAGTTCTTGTATTTTGCTTGTGCTTAACAATATACTGGACATTTGATCTATTGCACTGTTTTTTGACATTTCTTGGGATTTTATATTGGGACTGTTTGATTTTGGACTTGACTTTTACAGCCTTTTGTGCTGTTTCAGAGCTTCACAGTGCTACAGAACATTTTTCTTGTGAAGAATAAATATTTTTATATATGAAGATTCTTGTTTGCCCTTGTTACTAAGCGGGTTTGATGGTTTCTTCCTCTAGTGGACAATTTTTGGAGTACATGTTTAGGAACTCTTTAGTTCTTGGGATCTCTAGTGGACAGCACCAGTACCCATTCTCCTAATCACAGGAAATCTACATTTTATAATTAAGTTTTATATGAACTTTCTGCATCCCAGATTAATGAGTTGTCCCACGCTACCATCAATGAATAGACAGCTGCTATCCATTTGATGGAGGGCTCAGTTTATGCCTCAATGATTATCTTTTCTTTCTAACTCTTTCTCTGGGCTAGAGTATTTGTGCTTCTATGCCCTCTGGGGGCCATTGTGGTAGCACACTTTAAGCTTGACATTTAATTCAACTGGGTCTCCAATTTTGTGTGTCTGCATAGAAGGTAATGAAATTGTTTCAAGGCACATGGCAGTAAATGTGTATCTAATGCAAGGATCTCTCTTAAACCAGCTCTAAATCCATCTAAGCATCTATGTTATGAGATAAAAAAAAGATTCAAAGCATATATTATCATCATCAGCATCACCTCACAATACTTATTCTGTTGAGGGTCATGGTAGCACATGCTGAGCTGGGCTGACCAGACCACCTAATCCCAAACAACATCTTCAAACACCTCCTGGAGAATTCCCTTGAAGATCAGAGGTCAGCTGACAAACATAACTAGACCTCAACTTGTACTCCTCCATCGGGAACCTCACAAGGGAGGGGGGCTCCAGAGTAATGGAGGGAGAGATAATGCGATCAAGATGCCTGGTTCCATAGCCAATGCTGTACACATAGATGAGCCCAACTATATCAATCCAGCATTGTCATGTTCTTACATGAGCTCCATCTTCCACAAGTGAAGTTATATTCCAACAGGGAGTTTTCATTTCCAAAGTCTGTTATTCCTGCATTCGTTCTATTCATATGCTGGAATTGTCCCATTCTTGCCTGTTGACTGAATGACCTTTTATTCAACTATCATCCTTTAGTTTGCGGGTGGTGATCCCACATAACAGATGTATGTAATTTTTTTAGACTGACTGAGCCCTATATCAGGCTTTTACTGGTAGACAACACTCCCAAGCCTGACTCCAACAAAGTGTCATGGTATGCCTCTACTGGACAAGGCTTTCTTTGGTTTAACAGAAACTATTATGATTTATATCAATTAATTCTTCTTTATCTTGCTCCTCCTATATAGACGAATATTCCTCCAGACAACATAGTTGCCCACTACACAAACAAAATTTTGAGAAAAGGTTATACAGTATACCCACATTGTGCAAAAGTCTTAAGTGACCAAAAAATATTTTTAAAGCTTGTTATCTGGGCAATAAGTGTTTATGACTTGTGAAGACAATACAGTGGATTCAGAAAGTATTCAGGACTCTTCACTTTCTGCACACTTTATTTAGTTGTAGATTGTTAAATAATAGTAGAGATCACCATTATAAATGTCTCCAAGATGGACATCCGTTATTACAACAAGCTTAAAGGAGCTTGTCATGTGTACAGACTGAAGAATATAACAAAGAAACAATGCTACATACACAATTAAGGAGCACACCAACCATCATACAGATAAATAGTATAATCTTTAGCACACCAGTATCTTTTGTATATCTAAAGGTCCCAAAATAGTTGAATAGATTACATTTTTTGGCAAATATCTGACCGTTAAATTGGACTTCAGTGTATAATACCATAGTTAAAAAGTTCAAATATATTATCTCAACTCCTTAGTAATGTGCTAGGTACAAAGGTACAAAATTTTTTAGTTAAACAGGCAGGCACTATCAGAGGCACTTTACAAATTCATACAGAACAGAAAGTGATTTAATTTTAACTGGATACATTTGCCATTTTTGCCACCAAGGTACATTCAGTAACCCATAATGACATAGACACTCCAGATGGTGGTCAGGTGCATCCTGTTTTGTGCAAATATCCCTGAATTGTGTTGAGATCTTAAAAACTTAAGTTGATTGATTTAAGTTAGTTTAGAAAGGAAAGCACCTATTCCCCTACTCACATTGCATGTCAGGACAAAATTAAGCCATGAAGTCCAAGGAAATTTTATGTAGTTCTCAATGATAACATTTTGGTGAGTCATAGATTATGTAAGGGTGTAAAACCATTTTTAAAGCACTGAGTGAACCCATTAGTACAGTGGCCTCAAAAACTGAATTAGAAGAAGTTTGGAACCACCAGGACTCTCCCTAGAATTGAACATCTGGCCAAACTGAATAACATGGCAAGTAGAGTCTTGAACAAGGAGGTCATCAAGAACCTAGTGGTCACGCTAGTGCAGCGTCAGAAGTCCTCTGCAGAGTTGGAAAAAACTTTCAAGCACTTCAGCAAAACTCCATTAATCACGTGTCTGTGGTAGAGTGGTTAGAACGGAGCAAATCTTAAGTAAAAAGCATATGACAGTTTAAAGGACTCTGAGAGCTCTCATGAGATAAAAAAATTAACTCTTTGGGCAGAACTCTAAGCACCATGTCTAGAGAAGACTTGGCGCTGCTCAACACCTCCCTTCAGAGGCGTCCTTAGTGGTGTGCGTGGCCTAGTGCTGACCAATCCCATGCAGGGCTGGTTATGTCAAACACTGTTACCGGTTTATATGGACTGCATAAATTTGCATTTAATACAAATAATGTTAATATACCCCGGATTTTCTCATTACAGTATTCAGCAAAATTTTTGCAAGATAACACACGGAATTTATCAAAATATAACTGGAGAATATAACTTGACAAATCCACTCGAACAGGACACACAGACCTCAAAAGCGGGACCCCCTTAGGCAAGGGGCCTGGGGCAGTCGCCCCACTTGCCACCCCCAAACGCTGCTCTTGCCTCCCTGATTCCATCTCTACAATGAAGCATGGTGGTGGCAGCATCATGCCATGGGGTGGTTCTTAGATCTGGGACAGGGAGACTGGTGAGAATTAATCTTTTACAACATTAATGAACCAAAGCATAGAGCCAAGACAATGCTGGAGTGGCTTTGATATAAGTCTCTGACTCTCCTTGAGTGACCCAGCCAAAGCTCATACTTAAACCTCATAGAACAACTGTGGAGCAACTTGAGGATGGTACTTTACAGCCACTTCTCATCCAATCTAACGGTGCTTGAGAGGAACTATCAGGAAAAATGGGATTAAGTAGCCAAATGCAGGTGTGCAAAGCTTGTTGAGACTTACCCAAGAAGAACCAAAGTTGCAATTGCTGCCAAAGGAGCTTTTACAATGAATTAAGGGTCTGAATACTTATATGAATGAGAGATGTCAGTTTTCGATATTTAAGACATTTGCAAACCTTTTTGAAAACAGGCTTTCACTTTGTCATTATGGATTATTGAATGTAGACTGCTGCGGTGGGCTGGCGCCCTGCCCGGGGTTTGTTTCCTGCCTTGTGCCCTGTGTTGGCTGGGATTGGCTCCAGCAGACCCCCGTGATCCTGTAGTTAGGATCATAGCGGGTTGGATAATGGATGGATGGATGAATATAGACAGAAAAAAACAGATCTATATAAAACTAAATCTACAACAGAATAAAGTGTACAGAAAGTGAAAAGGTCTGAAACTTTTTGGAATAGAATTAGAATTAGAATTAGAACAATCTAGATGAGAACAGGCCATTCAGCCCAACAAAGCTCGCCAGTCCTATCCACTTGTTTCCTCCAAGAAAACATCAAGTCGAGTTTTGAAAGTCCCTAACGTCTTACTGTCTACCACACTACTTGGTAGCTTATTCCAGGTGTCTATCGTTCTTTGTGTAAAGTAAAACTTCCTAATGTTTGTGCGAAATTTACCCTTAACAAGTTTCCAACTGTGTCCCCGTGTTCTTGATGAGCTCATTTTAAAATACAAGTCTTGATCCAGTGTACTAATTCCCTTCATAATTTTAAACACTTCAATCATGTCACCTCTTAATCTTCTTTTGCTTAAACTGTAAAGGCTCAGCTCTTTTAATCTTTCCTCATAATTCAACCCCTGTAGACCTGGAATCAGCCTAGTCGCTCTTCTCTGACCTTTTCTAGTGCTGCTATGTCCTTTTGTAGCCTGGAGACCAAAACTGCACACAGTACTCAAGATGAGGCCTCACCAGTGCATTATAAAGGTTGAGCAGAACCTCCTTGGACTTGTACTCCACAGATCGTGCTATATAACCTGACATTCTGTTAGCCTTCTTAATGGCTTCTGAACACTGTTGGGAAGTTGATAGCTTGGAGTCCACTATGACTCCTAAATCCTTCTCATAAGGTGTACTCTCGATTTTCCGACCGCCCATTGTGTATTCAAACCTAATATTTTTACTTCCTATGTGTAATACTTTACATTTACTGACATTAAATTTCATTTGCCACAAATCTGCCCAAGCCTGTATGCTATCCAAGTCCTTCTGTAATGATATAATGGATTCCAAATTATCTGCTAATCCACCTATCTTGGTATCATCTGCAAACTTAACCAGCTTGTTACTTATATTCCTATCTAAATTATTTATATATATTAAAAATAGCAGCGGCCCTAGCACTGACCCCTATGGAACACCACTCATAACATCGGCCAGTTCTGATGAGGTTCCTCGCACCATCACCCTCTGCTTCCTGTGTTTGTGGTCTGCAACCATCTAAAAACATCACCCTGAACTCCCACTTCTTTTAACTTGATGCCCAACCTCTCATGTGGCACCTTATCAAATCCATTCAAGTAATCACAAAGAAACACTGATAAAATCAAAAGTAACAAGGTTGTATTGTGTTTTCCAAAAACAAATTGATATCTTTTGAGTACAGACATTTCATGTATGACTATTGTCATAAAAACGAGTCCAAGACATTATAAAGGTTTGGGGCAGCCACCCGTATATTGTTTTCCCAGCTGCAAAATGTTTTTTCGGAGCCTAAATGGCCTCCAAGGAGGTGGGTGTGAGCTAATTCACAAACCTGCCACCGGTAAGTTCGCAGAATTAACAGCAGTTTCCGAACCTCTGCCCATGTTCCGTGACCTGATATAATAGATCATTTTCTATTACAAAATGAGGTCCTTGTGGCATGGGCTGGCGTGCTTGGCGCTGACAAGGACTACTGCATTTTTTGCAAATTTTAGGGAGTCATCGTTCCACTGCTCCCTTTTAAAAGAAGCCGGTGTTTGTTTGAACTGAAAGTAAATGTTGGAGAGAGGGTCCGGTCTGACCTCAAGGGGAGGGGATTCCTCCCGAATCGTCGAGGCGCGGGTGGATGACGTATTCGCCTGCGACGGACCAAGAATCTCCCTGTCCTCCTCGTGGGCTTCCGTATCTCTCTCCGCCGGCTGTGGAGACAGCTTGAGATGAGTTATCCCCATTTACAATGAGCACTAAGTTTTTATCAGGAGTAGTCAATAGTTTACCGCATTTATTTTCTGACCAGTCCCGTCCTAGAAGGGAGGATTAGGGTGGATCACCATGGGATGTTTTTTTAGCAATCCTCCCTGACTCACGAAACACAGGGTGGTGTTGTACATCCAGATGTCTCCGTGAATACATTTAATACTGCTCTTTTTAATTCTCTGTCGTGGTAAAACATATCTGCAATCAATCTACAATGGAAACGTTGCTGCCGGAATCAAACAGGGCAAGGAGTTTATAACCATTAATGACTACAAATCCTGTATTTGAACATGTCAGAGGGTTGGCAAGACCACACAAATTATCTCCCCCCCTTCCACCTACATCCCGCCTCGCTCCCGGGTAGGTTGCATGCCCGGTGGCCCGGGAACTCAGAAACAGGCTCCGATGTATGTGCAAAAGACTTATTCAGTAGGACGTGACCTCTAGGAAATCCACTAGAGGGCTGTTCTGCTCTCCCAGATTTTGAGACTGGCTCGGGTGTTTTCAAGAGCTTTATAAGCTCTTCCATAGAATGGAATTCACCCCAGTCCGGCTGGGCAAAGTTTTTAGGGAGGCCTTTTAAAAAGAGGAGACAAGCTACCTGTTGAACTATTTGGCAGGTGGTTAATTCAAATGGCCTTAGCCACACAGCCACCTTCTCCCAGAGGGCCATAGCCTGCTCCTGAACTGATCTCTCTGCATCAAGTGTCCAGTTTTTTATTATTTTTACCTGCTGGACTGGGGATAGCCCATATTTATCTGGGACCTCAGTTCCAAAGGGCGGCTCAGCTCTCTCCTCCAAGAGAACATAATAAGCCCTTTTTGTTTCATCCCCAGAAACCAGCCTACGCCTGTATATCCCCTTCACATTCTCCATTTGGTAAGTTATAAGCCCAAGGTTGTATTTGAGGAGCAGAGCCTGTACTGAGTCCTTCCTGACCCTCAAACGCACTCCCCCCCCAGAAACTCGGCCCCGGTACTTTCCTACCTGGTTCATTACTTGTCCGATTCCCGGTCTCTTCTGGGACTTCATCCTGCCGACTATGACACTGTCATAAAAATGAGTCCAAGACATTATAAAGGTTTGGGGCAGCCACCTGTATATTGTTTTCCCAGCTGCAAAAGGGTTTTCTTTATCAAACAAACGATGTGCATATCAGAGTCCAAAACAGAACTGCTATAGTAGCCTAAGATGGAGGCTTTAAAGGTCTTGAGAGGAACTGATGTCATCAAAGGGGCCAGCTTCTGAAGTGACGTCATCAAAGGGGCCAGCTTCGGAAGTGACATCATCAAAGGGGCCGGCTTTGGAAGTGATTTCTTCAGAGGCGCCGAAACCTTGCAGGATTTCCCGGGAAAGGTCTGTAGGGAACTGAGAAAGACAGTCAGCGCACTCCACCGCCCCCTGTTCGGATGTTTTATTACAATTACTTGAGTCCTTTAGCTGCCTCCTACTCACACGTGCGTGACACTATTTAATATGCAAAATACATTAGGCTTTGTTTTATAAATAAGAAAACACTTAATTTTCTACTGTTACTTCAATTTTGTGTATTTTCAGGTAATATTTATTCACCAAGGATTTTCAATATGAATTAGTGACCCCTGTAATGTGTTATTTGCACTTGTACAGTATATGCAAGGAAAGGAAGTTTCAGTGTATGCATTGTGTTAGTCAATTTTGCATGTTTTTAACCTCCTTGGCACATTATAGAGCTTTGAGAGCTGGATTAACTGTTCTATCATTTATCTGATATATGGTAGCAGTCCAAAATGATTGGTTTATTTATTTCATCTGTATATTAAACTGTATTTCTATAGGTACAGTATATATTGCATGGAAGAAGGCATAGGCTGTTCAAGGTAATAATATCTGGTCTAACAGAATTTCTGTTGTGGATCAGCAACTGTGATGCATGGCATCATTTAAACTGCACTCCATTTAATTACAAATACAGACAGAGAGCATGGTAAAGAAAAGTAAGGAAATACATAGGAAATACTACTAAAACCAACCAACAGCAGTTATTTTCATTACAGGTAGATCAGCATATTTTCTGACAACTGAGGTCAGTGAATTCATATATTTTGCAGCAGTTAAGTTTTAAAGTATGTTTTTTGCACTGAGCTGTTTTGAAATACCACTGCTGTGATAAGTAACACGTTCCATACATGTGATTTAGTAGTTTATGATTATTTTTTTATTTTTTAGAAGTCTTTTTCAGATCATTATTTTTAATCTGAATTTATTTTGACTCTTTGTCATTCTTGTATTATTATTCCTTGTTCATGCAATGTGTTTAGATGTACCATATGACTTCAATTCACATATTGATGTTAAGGAAGTGACAGTTGTAGCAGACGGCCGGCAGTTCAACCTGGTTGGGACGACCACAGAGTGGAAGGATTGGGGAAGGCAACCTCATTGGCACACTACTTCCCCACAGACGTTAGATGGCAGCTTCCCTGCAGTGTAGCGGTGCCCTGGATTCCCTCAGGTCACCATAGGACATGTATTTTAATACCACCACCCTGCTGGGTACCGTGGGTGCCGCCAGGGGACGCTGCAAGAGAACCTGGGGAGTCATGTCTCACCAATAGCCCGAAAGTACTACCAAGTAATGGGGAAGAAAGCCCAGAAGTACTTCCAGGCTGAAGAAAACTCAAGTTGTCCATCTGATCACGTGGCCGGTAGGACAGAAGCACTTCCGGATCGGACCATATATAAAGGACTATTGGGAACCCAGCAAGCAAGCCAGAGTTGGGTGGAGGTGGGCAAAGCTTGCTGGGAGGGTGTGGAGGAGAAAATAGAGAGAGAAAGAAGAGAATTGTGATCACTGTGTTATTTGCCTATTTATTGTGGCTGTGGTGCTTAGGGCAGTGTTTTTGGGAAGGAATGAATTAAAATTACTTCTCAGTGCTTTTACCGTGTATCTGTCTGTTGGGTTTAAAGGGACAACAGTGATCCCCAGCATCCACACAGTATAAATTGGGTGGCAGGTTCAGTTTCCGTTATCCTTCAATAGATATACAACATATTGAAATCTCCGGGGCAGTTTACTTTATTTCCAAGTAGGCTCTGGTGTCTGGCCTTGTTTTTGGTTACAACTTTCTTTTTGGCACTTGTAATAAGAATATAAGCTTAATGTTACTGTGCTCTGTACAAAAATTAAGTTATAAATCCACTCACATGTACAGGCCAGGTCACAGTTAGCACACAGGGGCCTTCAGCATTTAGAACTGATAGGCACGCATTTGAAGAGAGAAGGGGACAACTACAAAAATGGGCATTGTACTATTTCTGTATGTTAGAAATGAAATTGAATTCTCTCTTTCCCTTGTTAGGAACCTAATTAAAGGCCTGCACGTGGAGAAACCAGTATAAAAGACTTGGACAGCTGCCAAACCGACGAACGGATGGGTGATAATGTCATCTGTCCTGAAAATTCTTCCATCACAGCAACAAAAATGTCAGACTATATACACTGAGATCCCATCTGGGTAATTTCCTTACTATGGCTTCCTTCGTTTGTAATGCCATGTAAATTGTCATTAAAGAAAGCTAAGTTATTTTCTCTTATGTGATTTCTTACCGCCATATTACTATGGGAGAGGTATCGCCTTTTAATATTATATCTTTATAGCTTTGGGTTACTTAAAAGGCCGCAATTAAAAAGAACTTATTCCAACTAGGGAGCTATCACCCCCTACAGGAAAGAGCACTCTCATTCGATTCTTGTTTGTTTTATTTTTTAGCCTTTCATTTTCAATCTCCCTGCTTTAATTTCCTGCTGTTCTGACCACAATTAGGACCATGTTTATTAACTCCTGGTCCTTTTGTATCTCACAAGAATCCTGTGACACTGACGGTTCTTATAACAACTGCATGAAAAAGAAGACGCCATATACTTTTTGCTGCATGGGCTAATACAAGTTATCTATATCGCCTGAAAGATTTTGGTGGCAAATCTTTTTTCATTTTTTTGGGAAATGCTTATATTTACCTTTGCCTGCATATTTTGGGACTATTTTCATTATTAACAAGTGGTTCAATACAAACCCAATATTAATATACAGTATTTGTATATGTGTTTTATGAGTGTAGGAATTATTGTTTGTCACTTTAATGAATGATGTTTTGTGATGCTATGTTGTTTAAAGTTGAAACGTGTCTTTCTTGTCCTCTTTTACTACTGTTATTTAATTTTTTAATTAAATACATTTTTTTGTATTGTTCTTTATTTCTGTCATGGTCTTGGAGGAAAGCAAATTTAAGCTAAAACTGTCACAGTAAAAGGACCAGTAGATAAAAACACAAAGTAGGAATGATCAAAAAGAGAATAAGGCTATAGGTAAAAATGATCAAAAAGAGAAAAAGTCAAAAACAAGAGAGGGACACTTCAAACCCCTACATTCTAAGCCTTTCTTTACTGTATATAAATTTTGAACCAACATTTGTTTTTTTAGAAGTTGTGACTCATAAACTTGGATATTAACCTCAATCAGGTGTCAAAATGTAATACAACAAACTAGCAGAGGGTCCGAAAAACCATAAACAATATGAGCATGGTCATCAAAACAAAATCATGGCAAATAACAGAAAAATTAAAAACTCTTCCAACTCCTTTGGGGAGATATTAAAACGTTCCCAGGCCAACTGGAAAATATAATCCCTCCAGCATGTTCTATGTCTGCCCTGAAGCCTCCTCCTGGATGGACATGCCCAACACACTTCCAAAGGGAGGCATCATAATCAAATGTCTAAACCACTATAACTGGCTGCTCTTTGAACTCCTTTCAACTATGTGCTTTCCTCAAGCTGTCTATAAGGCTGAGCCCAGACACCCTTCGATGGAAGTTCATTTCTGACGCTTGTTTCATTCATGATCTGGTTTTTTGAGTACCTACTCAAAGCTCGTGTGCCATAGGTGACAATAGGAACGTAGGTTAATTGACCTTTAAGTTCAGCTCTGTCTTCACCACGATTGAGGGGTACAACGTCTGCATAATGCTAATGACGTTCCCATTCACCTGCCAATCTCTCACTCCTTTCTTTCTTTGTTTATGAAAAAAACCCTGAGACACTTAAACTCCTCTGCTTGAGGAAATACCTCCACCTCAACTTGGAGTGGGCAATCCAACCTTTTCCTACAGAGAATCATTTTCATCCTGACTGTTTCACACTTGGCCACAAATTACCCCAGTATGCACCTAAGGACAACACCCGATGAAGCCAACAGGTTCACATCATCTGTAAAAAGCAGAGTTCGATCCAGAGGACACTGACTCATTGATTGTTGAGTCAATGCATTCAAATTGTATTAAACTTTTTAAATCAAATTTTCACTTCTCAGACTGGCCTGTTGTATTTCTGATATGTTTTTTCTTTAGGTGTTTGCCACAATAACTGTAAGAACATCTTAACTCATTTTATTATTATTTGTAGCTGATAAGTTTATTACAACTTTGCTTTTTATTTATAACGTTATTTTAGTGATGTCATTCCATTAACATTTTGTTTTATCGTTAGTTTTAATTTGTGTGCTGTTTTTATGGGTGTTTTCATATCGTTGTTAATTACGACAAATTGTTATGAATCGCAGAGGCACAGCTAATGACTTTTCATTGGCAAGCGGCATGATATCATCATGCCAGAATTATAAAAGATGGTAGCAAACACACAATGATGTCTACTTTTTCACTTAAAATTAAAGGAAAGGCCTTTAAGGCTTGAGACTTAAAGAACGTCTTTGGTTTATTTCACTATTTAGTAATTTGGTTTTATTTTATTTAGGTATATTGCCTATCTTTCTATCATACTTTGACCCCAGCTTGCTCTTATTCTACTCTTTTGAACATTCCCTTTTGAAAAAAAAAAATTCCCAGTCCATCCCAATTCCATTTCTCCAGACGTGATCTTTACATATTGGCAAACCTAAACAAAATTAAGAGTTTAACACTTGACTAAACAGAGGCAAATGCAAAGATGAATGAATGAGATTATCCAAAATTACATTGTTAACAAATACAGGCTTCACCCAAATTACAAACACCCACTTTACGAATATTTCTAAATACAAAGAAAGTCTTTTAATACCCTTTTTCATTTTGTGAACTATAAAAAAGCTGAATTTTGGATGTTACAAAGACTGTGTCTGGAATGAGTTTGCATTGCATTAGTATTAGCAGCCAATCATCTTCACAGTCATTCCACATAAATGTCACTGCAGCACGAGAAACTGAGTGTGGCTGGATGTTTGGGGCAGGGCTGGATGTTGGCAATCAGGCCCAGCCATTCTCACAAATGCTGTCCTCACTACAGCCTGCCAAATGGAGTAAAGCTTGACCAGACCTGAGATGTACGAGGGTTGTTCAATTATAAACAGGAATTTTCATGCTCTGTTCTTATAAATAGTACAAGGTTGACCTGACTCCTTGGACAAACACATGCATGTTTGAAGTTGTTGTTATTAGTGCTAGCTGCTTTGTCCCCCCATCCTGTCTATTGTAATCAACATGTCGGAGCAGGAGGTACACAGTAGTGGTGCATATTGCATTATTATTCAATTTTTGACAAATGAAGGAGTCATTCCATCTCAGATTTATTTGAGACTTAAAAAACAGTTTGGGGATGAGTGCCTCTCTCTCTCAGTCTAGAGTGTATGATTGGTGCAAATCGTTCAGAGATGGACTATCATCTCTTCAGTTCACTTAGGGAAATTTTAGGAGGGAAGAATTTCAAGTCGAATGCGGAGGTTATTGATGCTGTGCAGGAACGGGTCAACATGCAGTCAAAAGACTTCAACTCTTCTGGGATTTAGGAGCTTCCTGAGCACTGGAACAAGTGGATTGCAGTGTCAGGAGACTATATAGAAAATAGTGTGTAAGTTGTTTCATTGTATTCAATGAATAAAGAGTAGTTTGTAAATTCCTGTTTATATTTGAATGCCCCTCGTACTTGTTTCTTCACATGCTGTGATTTATTCTACTTCTCATATTCTCTTCTTGTTGCAATATCTGGAACATTCTGGGTTAAAAAAAGACTTTGAAATAGTTAGAATAGTCCAAAAACAAAAATTGAAAGGTCTTTCTTGTGAATGTTTAGGAAAGTTTAGTTAAAAACCGTTCTTACAGTATTTATTGAAGGTCAATGTCATATTCAAGTTTGTTTTTATGACAGATGTTAATCAAGTAATTCTGTCAATTTAAATTTATTTTAGTGGATTTGAACAAAAATATGGGTAGTTTCTTAGGCAAGGGAACAGTCAAATATGTTACCAACTTACACTCACTAGCCACTTTATTAGGTACACCCATTCAATTTCTTGTTAACGCAAATATCTAACCAGCCAATCACATGGTAGCAACTCAATTCATTTAGGCATATAGACATTGTCACGCTGACCTGCCGAAGTTCAAACCAAGCATCAGAATAGGGAAGAAAGGTTACTTAAATGACTTTTAACATGTTATGGTTGTTGGTGCCAGACGGGCTGGACTGAGTATTTCAGAAACTGCTGACTACTGAGATTTTCACACACAACTGTCTCTAGGGTTTACAGAGAATGGTCCGAAAAAGGGGAAAAAAATCTCGTGATCGGCAGTTATTTGGGGAAAAATACCATGTTGATGCCAGAGGTCAGAGAAAAATGGCCAGACTGGTTTGAGCTGAAATGAGGGTAACAGTAACTCAAATAACCACTCGTTACAACTGAGGCATGAAGAAGAGCATCTGTAAATTCACACTGAACCTTTAAGTAGATGGGCTACAGCAGCCGAAGACCACACTGGGTGCCACTCCTGTCAGCTAAGAACAGGCAACTGAGGCTACAATTCACACAGGGTCTCCAAAATTGGATGATAGAAGATTGGAAAAACATTGCCTTGTCTGATAAGTTTCAATTTCTACTATGACATTCAGATGGCAGGGTCAGAATTTGCACCAATAACATGAAAGGATGGATCCATCCTGCCTTGTTTCAACAATTCAGGCTGGTGGTGCTAATGGTGTGAAGGATATTTTCTTGCCACATTTTGGGCCCCTTAGTACCAACTGAGAATCGTTTGAATGCCCCAGCCTACCTGAGTTTTGCTGGTGACCATATCCATCCTTTTATGACTGCTGATTATTTTATTACTACATTATTTGAATTTTATTTATAACAATATATTAGTGCTGTTGCTGCGTTGACATTTTAGCTTCATGGTTAGTGTTAATTTCTGGGCTGTTTTCATGGGTGTTATCATATTGTTATTAGTTAAGACAAATCACGGAGGCATAGCTGTGATACCCAACCCAATTGCTTGACATTACAATTATGACAGGCGGCCTCAGACATCACTCAACTGGGACACAAGCTGGATGGAAGGACTGGGGAAGAGAGTATTGATGAGGCAATACCTCCCCTGGGCTACTACAGGGCAGCCATCCTTGGGTGGCTGTGGCACCATGGATTCCCGCAGGGCACACTGGGAGCTGGAGTTTGGTACAGCCCTGTTGGATTCCCTGGGGGCCACCAGGGTGAACTGCAGAGCGCTATAGAGGACTTCCACCCCAGATGGGAGTGATTCCAGGTAATAGTAATGGGCCGCCTGGAACACTCCCAGGAGCTGAATTAAAGGAGGCGCCTCACTCCATTTGGGGAGCCAGAGTCAGGAGGAGGTGGACAAAGTTTACTGGGAGAGGAGTGGAGGTGAAGAAAAGAGAGAAAGAGAAGAAGGAAAAGGTCTGTGCTTTATGTACTGTGTTGTGGGGAACAGATAAAAGCGCTCTCCAGCTGTAAATACTGTAAATGTGTATGTTGTGTGGCAATTCATGTGCTGCTTGTCTGTGTCGGGGGTTAGGGTGGCTGCATGTACCCCAGTGGTCCACACAAGCTTTGAATGTACTTTTGTACCACTTCATATTGCTGGCTATTTATAAAGAGTTAAGGTTTTTGTCATTTTGGAGTAGATGGCCAATGTTTGTTTGGGTCTTTACAACAGTAATAATGGCACTTGAATAAAATTAATAAATTGTGCTAAATTGATATGAGTTGTTATTTTTATACTTGCTATGCTACACTTTATATTTAGGTACATTGCAAGCCATCTGCTTTCCTATGTTGTATTTGCATTGTTGGCTCATGCATATGACAATAAACCTCTTTTTTTTTCTAATAACATGTTGGTATAATACAGCATAAAAACAAATCTGTAATTCTCAGCAAAGAGTGGATGCTTCTTTTTTCTACTTTGGAAAAGCAACTCCCCAAGACTTGGTGTTATCACATTCAGGACTCTGCAAAACATACCTTTGGAAATCATGTCAATATTTTTGTACCTTCTGCAGGCCGAGATAAAATAAATGACATTTTCTGTGTAAGCTGTCCAATCTTGTGTCATCAAAATTGTCTGCATCATACATATGCAATTTCTTCAGATATTTCTCCTATTTATTCATAGATGTGATTCAAAGCAAACATTCAGCACTTTTACAGAATTGCTCAGTGTCCTTTGAAGTCATTGGTTAGCTCCTGTTCAGGGTCCTTCTGCAGTTTTTTTTTTGTGCAGCTATATTTTCAATTGAGTCATTATGTTCCAAACTGGCACACTATACTGATAAAGTATTCTGCTTTTTTTTCCAAAATGGTACTCTTTACTCAGCTAAAAGCCTACTTAAAACTGTACACTCAGCCAGAAATTGCTGTTTTTTGTGAACCTCATTATAGCTTCAGGTAAACATAAAAAATGGGTTCAATTCATTTATGTTACTCTAGGAGGAATAAAAAACATATTATGTAGAATCAGATTTAAGCATTTAAGTGATTCATTCATATGAAAACAAAGCAACATGTAATGTAAAGGCACAGACATGGTAGTCATTGTCTCATTAAACATGCACAGGAAAACACTCTATATAATGCACTGTGCGCAGTGTTTAATTTTTTTCTTAACAGTAAAACATTTAACCTACACACTAATTAAACTTGTGTATACCCAAATGATACATTTGAAAATAACATTTTGTTTAGCACTCCTCTTGGCTTACTGCTTCATAGCATTATATAAAAAAGCAGTGCATCAACCCATAGGAATGAAAAATGAAAAAAGATCTTATTAATACATTTTTGGTTTTTACAAGACAACAATGAGATCACAAAGAAATAAAAAAGGAGACATTTTCTTTGTCTCATGCTTTTCAGATTTTTCTCCTGAGAAAATATACCCTAAGTATTCTCATGTGTCCCCTCTAAGGAAAAAACAGACATCTTAGTGACTGGGAAATAAGGAAATAATGAAGGTCTTCGAAATAAACCTGATTCCTTAGGTTTAAAAGTCTATTTGGAGGTAAAGAATTGACTCTGACCTTAACTTTAAATCGCAAATTAATCAGATTACTATGACTGCATTTTTTCACTTAGCAAAGGTTAGATCTTTTACAACATTACAAGATGCTGAAAAATTAGTTCACACTTTTGTTTTTAGTTGACTAGATTACTGTAATGCACTCTTAACAGGACTACCTAAGAAAGACATTAATCTGTTGCATTTTGTACAGAATGCAGTTGCCAGAATCTTAACTAGAAAAATTCATTCAGAATTGTCTTTAAAATACTGCTAATGTTATAAAGCCTTAAATAATTTTGCTCCTTCCTATATTTTAGACTGCCTGCCCTCCTGCACTCCAAGTTGTAACCTTAGATCTTCTAAAGCTGGTCTTTATATATAATACGCTACCGTGGTGGTCCGTTTGTTTGTCCAGGATTTTAAATTACCTGTAGCTCACAAACCGTTGGAACTATTGACCTGAAATTTGGTATACATATACTACATGACGTCTACTGTCTACTTTAAGGGTGATGATTGACCTCCAAGGTTATTCCTCTTTTTTATTTTATTGTAGAATCAACTCTCGGCATTTGGCAGCAGGACGGCTGTGTAGCACATGTGCACGGGTGCCTTTCTCATCCCTACCACCTTTGCCGTCACTTCCCCTACCTCTTCATATCTTAAATCATTCTTGAGGCAGATTGAAGACTTAAGTACCCGCTTAAGTGAAAAATTGAGGAAAGCGTACTAAGTAATTGCAACACAAAGACTAACTTAATCAGTTTTAACGCAAATAGATGCCAAATAAAGAAGATAAGAAGCGGGGTTGCACCCAACTCCAATTCCCATATAGCCCTGCGGGAATCCGAGGCACAGCTCCAACCCAGGGGGGCGGCTATCTAGCGTCCAGTGGGAGGTATTGCATGGCTGCTCCCCCGAATATATAATGAAGGGACTGCGGCCGTCCGCCACAGTATGTTGTGATTCAGCATCGCAGTCCCAGTGTTCATTGGGTTACTGTGAGAGGAGGAGAAATTGCAGTGCTGTAACAGTCATTTCTTTTTATGCTCTCAGTTTTAATGTTTCAGTTCAGTCTGTTAATACAAAAAGCATTGAGAAATAAAAGAATCCATTGTGGTTACATTACTCCTTCATGGCGGTTTGTATGGAACATACAAATCACAAAGCAGAAGCTTCGAGTGTTAACCGGTATCAAGGCCGTGGCGCAGCAGTGCGGTACGTGCAGTGGAGACTGGTAACATTCAGTCCATCCCAACCAATGACATCATTCTTTAGGGCTAATTTGATGGCTCATAATTCTCTGTTCCTTAGGTTTATGTTTTTATTTTGAAAATTCCAATGTCTTGTCCATTATTTTCAGGTCTTTCTATTGCCACCAATTTGAGAGATGCCATTAGTGTTACATCACATATTTCTAGAGGCGTGGATTCAAGGTTCTTGACCCATGGGTAATCAGTGGAACAGGATAAAAGGTTGGGTAGGGGCTCCTTTTGTTTTGTGCTTCTTGTCAGTTTCCTTCGGTTTGACCTCTTTACCTGTTTTCTCAACTTCGGTTCTTGTCTTTTGTTAGGATTTTGCAGCTCCACTAAATAACATATGGATGAAGTTTTCCAGCATCTAGGAACTTCTGAGACAAAATGGATAAAGAATGCATTTACCATTCATTTGAAATAAAAGATGCTTTCAATAGCGAAAAGGTTTCCTTTACTTCAGAAAGCCAAACAAATATTTTTGCACGCTTCTTAGTAAGAGAAGTACAATATTAGGAGAAATACCAGGACTAAAGTTTTCATTGAACATGTACTTGGCAAAACCAAGTAATCATGGCAACTGTTTAATGGCTGCAGTTGATTTCCTGTGTTGAATGGAGTTAACCTTGGCTTCGTCACTTTGTAAATGAGAATGTGAACATTTATATCCTAGAAAATGTGATGGATGCCGTGTTTTTTTTTTGGCTATACTTGAATTTCCATTTACTATATGTGTGCAGACATCTCTAATGTTAACATTACTTTACCTAATTAACATATGTGTCCCTTCTTTGCTAATGACTATCAATGCATGCAAGTTTACACACACCATTAACATGACAAAAAAATCAGTTAAACAATAGGATGGTGGAACCTAGTCTGTCTCATTTGATATTACTGTGATACCTTCTGACACAGTCATCAACTGATAAAATACACCAGCATATATTTAAATGTTAACACACTAAGAGCCTGGCAACTACCTGTTGCAGAGAAAATTTTTTGACTATGACCTGCCTAAATTGATTCACATTAAGCTTAAAATTGAACTGTTTTGAGCTGAAAAAGGACAATCCACAATAAAACATAAAGATCATGCAAACCACACAGACTGCATTAGTCGAGCACAAAACACTGGGCCTGTCTGATAGCAGTGCTGTTTATTGTGCAGTTGTTTATGGAAGGCCAGTAATTAATCAAAAAAAGAATTTGTTTCTGCCCCAGGATTCTGTGCTTCTTTGAAACAGAAGAATCATGTGTAGGAAGCTCACGTAAGTATCCTTGGTGACTTTTTCAAATTTAATGCCATCAAATAGTTAATTTCAGTGGTTGGTGTTTCTAACCAGAATTATTTCTTGTTCTTGATACATTTCTTGCATTAATCTGCTTTCTTTACTTTACTTTTACTTTTAATTACTTTAGCTACCTTTAAAGGAGCAAATGGTACTAAACTTTTTTTATTTTGTTGCAAGCTTTTGGTGACTAGTCTTGAGTGGAAAAAGTTTAAACTAGACATGGAAACACACGATTTTTTTTAAAAAGGTCGGTCCTCATTTTACTTCAGAGAATGAGTGGTTCTAACCTTCAACTGGAAAGTTTAGCGTTAGGCTCTAGAAAGTTCAAGTTTGGGCTGTGGCCTGTACTGGATAGCTCAGGTTACACATGCGTACACAACCAAGGCTAAACCTTGCACACTGTACGGCCGGTAGAGATAGCCTTATTAGCCAGAAACAGGCTTGCAGTACCTGGAATAATGAGATATTTTATAAATAAGTAGAATGGACTTAGTACAATTAAATTTATAAGACAGGGCTTTGAGGCAACTAAATAAGCTGAGAATGCCCGAGAAATAGCAAGATGTAATCAGCATAAAGGGAGATTTTGTAGTGGGAACTGTGCACAATGGGAAAAATTAAATCTGTATTAATAAGGTCAACCACTAGAGGCTCAATGGACACATTGAACAGAAGTAGAGAGAAGGTACAGCCATGCCTGACACCTTTAAAGAACTGAAAATGTCATTTTGTAAATTTCTATCTATCTATCTGTCTATCTATCTATCTATCTATCTATCTATCTATCTATCTATCTATCTATCTATCTATCTATCTATCTATCTATTATATTATATCAACAAATTAGTGAACATGACTGCAGACAGATGTAAAGAGAGCTTTTTGATCATCTTGACATGTGTCAAGACCCACCTGATGCCATACTTTCCAGAGGAACTTCCAATTACTACAATCAAATGCCTTAGAGCACTGGTTCCCAAACCCGGTCCTGGGGACCCACTGTGGCTGGAGGTTTTTGCTCCAACCAACTTCTGTTTTTCATTGGACTCTTAGCCTAATTAAGTGAGTCATTATTTCCCAGTTTCTGTTTTTTGGAGTTGATGTAGAAATTACAAACTAAGTTTGTTAGATTTTTATTAAAATACAATAAGCAGTTATATGGGGAACTTGTAATTATATTGGGAATATGTAGTTTTTTTTAAGTTGTTAACAGTATTTTCAACCTAATTTTCATTCTGCTTTTCCAGGTGTTCTGGTTATTTAATTGATTATTCACTAATTTGTAAGTCTGACTCTGAAGCCATTGCTGCTTTCATCATCCCGGATATCTTCTGTGATAGCAAACTACACAGGAAAAGGGGAAAATAATAGGAAAATGACAAAAGAGAGTTAAGCATTTATAACTTTAGAAAAAAACAGAAATATTTCTAAATGTCTTATAAATGTAAAATTCATACTGTTGAGTAAAAAAGACCATCTAGTTAAATGAGATCAGTTGTTATCGATTATTATCACGGTTGTGAATCTGGTTGGACCAAAAACTGCAGCCACAGTGGGTCCTTAGGATTGAGTTTGGGAACTACTGCCTTAGAAAAGTAGAGCAGGGCCCCAGGAAGAGATGGGCAAGAGATGTCTTGCATTATCTGCCAATGATGAGAATTAATGAAGTCTGACTGATCTAGGTGAATTAAATTGGAAATTAGTAATTGAAGACAATGTATCAGAAGCATGGACAACAGATTTGAATCTGAATTCAGTAGGGATATTGGGCGATAGCTTGAACAATCAGTGGACTTTGTGCCTTGTTTCAACAACAAGGTGATTACTGATGTTTTAATGGAATTGACAAATCCAGTGGAGGAGAAAGCAACTTTAAACATTTGATAACGTGGTGGAAATAGGTTTATTTTCCAAAATCTGGAGAGAAGCTCTGGATGCAGCCAATCTTGACCAGGAGCTTTTCCAGAATTTAAAGAATCTAAAACCTCCTTAAGTTCAGTCACAGGAATCAATTTTATCAAGGAATGGATTGTGATATGAGAATATAATTGAGAATAAAATTCCAAAAAGCGCTTTTTAATTTTATTTGGGATACTAGTGAGGTGCCTGCTTTATTGTGAATGATTGATATGTTGGCAAATATATAACATTTGCACAGTTTAAGAGCCATTTGCATACTAAACATAACTCCAGCTACATTGGGCCTGGTTTGTGTGTGATAAACTGGAAATTCAGAATCAAGTTTACTTCTGCCCTCAATTTAGAAATCAGCATTTCCCAAGCACAGCTACATGAGACTCCAGATCAGAAATCTTTTGTCTGTGGACCACTGGATTGGACAGCTAATAGCTAATGGGAAAATCATGAATTGCCCCTTTAACTGACAACCAGACATAACCACAAATAACCACAGAACCACAAATAATTTTAATAAAATCTTGCAGAACAGAGGGTATTTTCTGGCAAAATACAGGATCATAAAGCAGCAATTTGTTAAACTAACAGAGAGCTACATGATGTGGTAAACAGGAAAAATAAATATCGGAGAAGGCACATTTTTGGTCAGTTAGAGATGTTGAGACCAGCCAGACATTAGACAGAAATGAAGCAAGTACACAAGAAACACAAACTGAATTTAGCCTAGAGTCAGGGTAGTGTCGGGCAGAGTTAAATGAGAATTCCTTAATAGCAGGACTGTTCAACTGAACAGAGTCAGTCAAATTTAAGTTAGATACAAGCTGAATGAGGGACACATTGATGCAATGGGGAAAATTGTTGATCTTATGTCAACGTTTTCATTCATGCCCAGAATAAACTAAACTTAGAAACTGGTTTGTTAGAGAAGGAAAAGAAAGGAAGGTTAGAAAGGGGAGGGAATGCACTTAGCACAAAGTTATTCACCTTCAGTTGGGCACAATTTGTAAACAACAAAACCAACCACTATCTTCAAAACCAGATCAATCAATTTTAATTGGTAGTTTGCTTTGTAATAGGATGGCCGGAAATGAACTTCTGAAACCTCATGTCTATCTCCTTTTCATCTCAGTGTCCAATGAAGTGATTCTTTGGGCATCTCAGAACCTGGATTCTAGCTCCTGTTATCTCCTTGGCCTTTCTGGGCATGGTCTGCATGAGTGTTCTTCAAGATCTCCATGCTAAAAGAAAAAAGAACAAACTTTGAGGTATCCACAGCCCCAGCCATGCTTCCCAACCTGGAAAAAGTTGTTTACTCTCTGCTGATGAAGGAATAGTAGCTGCCTCAGATAAAAAAGAGTTTAAATAACAGAGCCTCTTATCCACAAATTAATATAGAGATGATAATGAACTTGACTAATAAATTGGTACAGCAGTGGCAGTAATGCTGGCATTTTGAAGGGCAATGGTAGTGAAGTAGGAGCTTCTGTACATCCCCAAATAGCTGCAGCATTTGTTGTCGTAATGACATTGTATTGGATGAAAGTGAGTGGTAAAGTGGGAGCTAAGCCTTTAGATAAAGGTCACAATTTAATAAAGGTCACAATCTGCATCCCATCCTCTATAAATGGCAGGTTCACAGGCAGCAAAGTGTACATATATTATACCTTTGGTTAATATCCAGGGTGCTCCTCATTTTTGTGAACTAGTTTTATATGTAATCTAAAATGGTTGACCTATTTTTTAAGTCACTTTGGATAAAAGCATCTCTTACCCCAATACATGTAAATGTAAAATCAATTAAAATATGTTATTCTGATATAACCACACTTTTATTATATTCAATTTAGTTGTGATTAAACTGTATACTTTCCAATAATGTTTATTTAAAAATGAACCTTCATTTGATTAGTTTTTATAGCTAGTGATGTTGTGATTACGACAATGTAAATCCGTGCATTTCAGCTTTAATGCAGAACTAAGGAAGTGAGCATTACTGAGAATTAGAATTAGAGCAAAAGTTGCTTAAAATAACCATTAGCTAATGGTTTATCTGTTATTATTTTTACATCTATTACCTGAACTGCTTCCAAGATCAAGATTGTTTAATGGATGTATGCATTCATTTGTACTGAACAACCGAAATAAATCATATTTTTCAAGCTTCATGGCATGTCTCCATTTTTTCCTGGGGTTTGCATTTTGGTTAATAACTTCAAAGCTTGTCAAGGTATGCCACTAATATTATGCCAAGTGAAAGCCTATGTGTGATAAATGGGTTGTGCTTCTCTGTCATTTAACGCAGCTGGGGTCTATGTGCTAATGCAGTTGTTTCCAAACTGAACTCTTATGAGGCCTTTGAGTAATTTATCATGAAACCTTTTGATCTCTGGATTGTGCACTACAAAAACTATCAAAAGAACTTTCTTCGCAATAATATGCCTGCTGTGGGAAACATTGACATTTCCTGGTAGACGTACACATTAGACAAAAGTTGTACACTTTGATCTCCATTTTTTCAATAAATTGATCCTTATATTCAGTGTTTAGCACTGCTGCCTCCCTGAACATGTGGACATACCCTCTTAAATTTGGCTTTAGTAAATCAAAGTCTTGGGAAATGCTTTTGGGCAGCTCTCATAATTTCTTTGTTTGAAGGACTCTGTGAAGAAGCATGTGTGACTCATAAATAATATTTCTTAATATGATGCAAAAATGTAAAATGTAATAAAAAGTGCGGAGGCAGATACCTTTTCACCTGACTGACTATCTCCGTATTAGAACACTCTAAAGTTATGGGTTTCCTCAGATTGTCTGTCTCTTCTTCTGAATCTGTCACTGAGATATTCAAGGATGGGGCAACAAGAAGAAAATCTCAGCAAATCCCTGAAATACCATCATTGTTGTCATTTTTAAAAAGGAGTAGCAAATCAGATTGTAGTACATACAGCAGTATCTCCAAATCCAAATCAAAAGCCAATGTTATGATTCCTTATTCTTAGTTAATTTTTATTCTGCTTAATATTTTTATTCTCTTAATTTTTCTATTTTTCTTTATGGATTTTGGACATTATAGTAATCAGATTCACATTCATTTTCTTTTGATACTTTCAGTATCAATGTCATGCAGGTGGTGGGTGTAACAGAGCAAGATGCAGAAGACAGGACGATATGGAAGAAAATGATCCACTGTGACAACCCCTAACAGGAGCAGCCGAAAGAAGAAGTATTAATTTTATCATTCAGAATTTTGGTATGCCACAGCACAATTCAGTTTTAAGTCTTTGCTGGCATTTTAGCGTTCCTGTCATTGAGATGTAACCATCTGGCCCCAGAAGTCACAGGAGTGACAATCTATAAGCCAGTGCCAGCAATAACCAGCAGTTATCAAGACAAAGTCTATCTATCTATTGTGGACCCGGCCCGGACACAGACAGGCGGACATGTTGTTAATCACCACCACAGGTTTATTATATACAATATTTACAATGTTTTTACGTGCACCACAAACCCCAACACAGTCCTGGCCACTCAATGCCTTCTCTTCGGCCATCTTCCACAATCTGTTCTCCTGCCTCGTCCTGCTTCCACCCGACTCCAGCCTCGAATGAAGGGAGACGGCCCCTTTTATATGGTCCCGGATGAGCTCCAGATGTTTCTTGGCATTCCCCCCTGGACACGCCCCAGTGTGTCGGAAATGCCGGCTGTTCTCCCGGAAGCTCTCCGGGTGCCCCTCTTCTTCTTCCCCCAGCACTTCCTGGTGTGGCGGAAGTGCTGAGGTCCAGGGTCCCCAAGGCATTGGGGCACCCCCTGGTGGTGACCATGGGTCCCTTCAGGGTTGGGCTTCCAAGGCTACCCGTGTCCCCCAAAGCAACCAGGATGGCGGCCCCCACATGATCCCAGTTGGGCGCACGCCCACTTCCGGTCCCTGAAGGTGTCCCGGCCGGGTCGTCACCCCTGGCATCCTTGACACTGCCCCACAGCCAGCGAAGACCACTCGGGAGGAGCGGCACGTCCCGCGAGGGCAGCATACCCCCGAAGCGGGTCCTACTCCTGGGCCACCGAGGTCCGGCCCTGTTCTCCCAACAGGGATAGGAGTGGAGACGCCACCTGGACACCACCAGTTGGTGTCCTCCTGTGCTTTGCACAGGTTGCGCTCCCCCCTCTTACTGGCACCCCGGTGCCCACTCGTTCGGCACCCCCTCCGAGGTTTCCGCACCACTTTGGTAGAAGCCACTCGCTCCTCTGTGGCCTCCGGCAGCCGTGGCGGCACCCCTTGCCAGCGGAGAGTCCTTCCCGCAGACGGCCCGTCTCCTGAGGGCAGGTTCCCAACGAAGTGGGTCCTACTGCCAGTCTGGGGTCCGGTCCTGAAGCAGACATAAAGAAAGGGGCAGAACCACTGCCTGGACACCCTTCCCTGGTGTCTCTTTGTGCCACCCACTGGCAGCGTCCCCCCCTCCATCCAGCACCCCGGAACTTGCCTGTTCGGCACCCTCTCCGCGGGTTCCGTGTCCCTCCTGTCGCTGGAATAGACAGAACCGCCTCCACCCCTTTCCTCTCCGCTGACCTCAAGGGTTCCCTCTGCCCCTGCAGAGGGCGGCCAGCACCCGGACGTGTGCACCCAGCACCACGTTGCATCATATCGGAGGAACCGGCACTCAGCCTCCAATTCCTCCTGTTGCTCTGGGACGCCCTGACTGTCTGAGTCTCCTTATTGAAAAGAAAGAGCCTCCTTCCCGCTGCATCCCTGCAGAGCGGCGCGAGACTGCAGCCAACTCGGGGTGGAGGGCGCTAGGACCTGGGGCACTCAACAGCCCCTGTCCTGCCGGCCGCCTCGCTGTCTCTGCCCTCACCGCGCTCACAGCCCCCTGCGCCGCATCCACTGTCGGAGGGCTGCTTACTTGAAACTGCTCATTAGCTTCACAGCCGTTTTCAGCAGACCCTCCTTCATGCTGTACGGGGACGGCTGTACTCACCTTCCCCGCCGTACACCTCCGACTGAAGAATCCAGCGTCGCGCCGTTTAATCGCCATCAATTGCTCTTCAATAGACACGACCGCCTTCATCTCCAGGAACCGCAAATCCGCCCGGAGGGCACGCAGCACCTGCGACAAACGCTGCTCCTCGGGCTGAAGGCACGCCTCCAGCTCCGACATAGCAGCCGGCAAAAACAGGAAGTTAATCAACGCGGAGCCTACCTGTCCGTCAGCCCCGGATGCCGGCAACTTCCTGTGTGCCTCTTCCTCTGGCCCAATCGGGTCTCCCCCCTGCACGTGATGGAAATTCCTTGGTCCCGCCTCTATACAGTCATTGGCGGGCTTGCAAGACACACCATCCAATCGCGTGCCTGTCAGGGGGAGGGACTGCTGGTCCGCGGCCATTTTGACTCCCCTCCTGCGACGGCGACGTGCTTGCCGGCAGCCTTGCTGTTGCTGTAGCTCCAGCGGCTCCTTTTTACCAGCTCCCGCAGGCACCACCGTGCCGTCGAAGCCCCGCCGACCAGCATGCGTCTGCCACTGACGCAGATCCGGGTTGTCCCTGCCAACAAAATAAAGCACATTCCAGGGCCGGCTGCCTACCAGCAGGGAACTCACCTCCTGGGTCCTGTCCGACCGAGGAAACGTCCTCAGCGTGGCCTCCGTAGACGCGATGCTGTCCCAGGCGCCTCTAGCACCGGTGCACCCACAGGAGCCTGCTGCAGTCTGGCTCCACACACCGTCAATCCGTCCTGAGGGAAAACGGCTCTCCTGCAGACCCCTGGCGGTCCGTGGGGTACTCTTACCCCACGGGGCTGTGTGCACGCCGCTCCTGCGGCACGTGGGTGGGATCCCCTGCTGCGCCGGGCCGTCCACAACAAGATTAATTAAATCAGGTCCCCGTCTTGCACCAGACGGAGCATCCTGCCGACTACGCCAGATGTGGACCCGGCCCGGACACAGACAGGCGGACATGTTGTTAATCACCACCACACGTTTATTATATACAATATTTACAATGTTTTTACGTGCACCACAAACCCCAACACAGTCCTGGCCACTCAATGCCTTCTCTTCGGGCTGCTTCCACAATCTCTTCTCCTGCCTCGTCCTGCTTCCACCCGACTCCAGCCTCGAATGAAGGGAGACGGCCCCTTTTATATGGTCCCGGATGAGCTCCAGGTGTTTCCTGGCATTCCCCCCTGTTCTCCCGGAAGCTCTCCGGGTGCCCCTCTTCTTCTTCCCCCAGCACTTCCTGGTGTGGCGGAAGTGCTGAGGTCCAGGGTCCCCAAGGCATTGGGGGCCCCCTGGCGGTGACCACGGACCCCTACAGGGTTGGGCTTCCAAGCCCTCTACCCGTGTCCCCCAAAGCAACCAGGATGGCGGCCCCCACATGATCCCAGTTGGGCGCACGCCCACTTCCGGTCCCTGAAGGTGTCCCGGCCGGGTCGTCGCCCCTGGCATCCTTGACACTATCTATCTATCTATCTCCCCAAAGATTCTCGATTTTTGGGGAGATTTTTTTTTCTGAGGATTCTCAGAAAATACAGTCTCTGCTGCACCTTCATCAGCAGCTCATTGGCGCTCCAGGTCAGGTCATCCTCCAGCTCAATGCCCAGAAACCTGAACACCGGGACCCTCTCCACACAGGCCCCGCCAATGATGAGTGTCTAGATGTCAGTTTTGTTTTTTTCTAAAGTCAATAACAAGCTCCTTTGTTTTTGTGGTGTTGAGGAGCAGGTTATTGACTCTGCACCACTCTGACAGGTCCAGGTCTGCTGGCAGGCAGGCGATGCTATGACTCCGCACCAGTTTCTCAAAGCACCTCATGATGACAGATGTGAGTGCCACTGGGCGGAAATCATTCAGACTGTTCGTGGTGGATTTTTTCGGCAGTGGAACAATGATTGAGGACTTGAGGCAGGATGGGACAGTGGCCTGGAACAGGGACTGGTTGAAAATCCTAGTGAAGATTCCGGCCAGTTGTTCCGCACAGTCTTTCAGCACCCATTCAGCCACACTGTCAGGTCCTTCAGCCTTCCTTGGGTTCACCTTCCTCATCACCCACCTCATCTCACACTCTTTCGCCATGATTATGTTGCTGTTGTGAACAGGCAGCTGTGATGGAGCTGCTGTTAGTGTTGCCTCAAAGAAGATGTTCAGCTCCTTTGCCAGAGAAGCGTCTCCCTCAGCGGCGGAGGAGTTGCTGGATTTGTAGCCGGTGATGTGCTGGACACCCTGCCACACCTGTCTGGTGTTGTTGCTCCTCAGATGGTCCTCTGTCCTCCTTCTGTACGTTGCCTTGGCCTCTCGGATCCTCTCTTCAGGTTCACTCTGGCTACACTGTAAATAGTCCCATCCCCAGACCTGAAAGCAGTATTCCTGGCTTTCAGCAGACTCTGGACATCCCTCCCATCGAAAACCTCCCAATCGGTTCTCTGGAAGCAGTCGTGCAAATGTTGGGAGGCCTCTCCGGGTCATATGGCAACAGTCCTGGTCATAGTGGGAGCTTGTTTCCTGAGGGGGGTATATGCAGGGATCAGAAGCAAGGACGTGTGATCAGACTGGCCAAGGGGTGCTAGGGGCTTAGCCCTATAGGCCTGTCTGATGTTTAAGTACAGCTTGTCCAGTGATTTTACTCCCCTGGTTGCAAACATTATGTGTTGATGGAATTTGGGCAGAACTGCTTTCAGATTTGCATGACTGAAGTCCCCAGAAATGATGTGAATGGCCTCAGGATACTCTGCTCTGTTTACTGCTGATGATGTCATGCAAAAGCCCCAGAGCCAAGTTAGCATTAGCATCTGGTGCTATATACACAGCAGTTAGCAGTATGGTGTCGAATTCACGGGTGAGGTATATGGGTCTGCATTTAATTGTCATAAACTCTACGTCTGGAGAGCAGTGTCTGGTGACTATGGTGGAATTTCTGAACCAGCTATTGTTCACATATATACACAGCCCCCCTCCTCTTTTCTTACTCGAGCTCTCTATCCTGTCTTGCCGGTGTGCTGTGTAGCCTGCTATCTCGATTGCCGTGTCCGGTATGAGTGGATTAAGAAACGTCTCCGTGATCAGCAGGATGCAGCAGTCCTTGATGATCTTTTCCATTGCGATCCGCAGCTTCTACTCATCCAGTTTGTTTGCCAGCGACCTCACATTTGAGGAGAAAATGCGTGGAAGCGGTGGTTTGTGTGGCTGCTTCTTAGCTTCACTAGCACGCTGCCTCGGCACCCCCTCTTTTGTTTATGTTCTTTGTGCCGCTGCTGGCTCCTTGAAACTGGGATTGTAATCCACGGAGAGCCCGGTGTTCGTGAGATGTCGTCCAGAATGTTGTGGACGCAGAGAAACTCGGATGTCGAACAACTCTCGCTCTGTAAGCTGATAGATAAAATATCCTGCTGGCTATATGTGTATTTATTCAGGTAGGGTGGAAAAACCAAACTCTGAGTTGGAGAGCACAGAGCCACAGTGTCTATATCCCAACTACAGGGTCACGGGGGTCTGCAGGAGCCTATCCCAGCCAGCACAGGGCAAAAGGCAGGAAACAAACTCCGGGCAGGGCGTCAGCCCACCACAGGGTGTGCACACACACACACACACACACTAGGGACAATTTAGAATCACCAATGCACCTAACCTGCATGTCTTTGGACTGCGGGAGGTAACTGGAGTACCAGGAGGAAATCTTCTGAAACCTCAGACCCTTTGCTTCGTTCTTTAACCACTATTGCACATTAATATCTCAGGCTTTGTTTAAACATTATTTGTCTTTCCAGTTATGTGTCTTGCTAGTCTTTTGGCAAAAGTTTTAATATCCTGATCCTTTCCTCTTTTGCCCATATGCCCTGCAAGCAGAATGGAGAAATCAGCATGAGATGGAAACTTTAGACTTCCACATTAGTTCATTTTAATGGATTTCATTAAAATGTCAGGTTGCATTTGATTTCACCTCCTGGAAAGCTCTTTGTAAGATCCTTTATAGACTCAGAGGTTCAAGCAGATACATTGATATCCTAAAACTCCTTAATGACCATATGACTGCAACTGTCATCTGTAGTGAGCTGTTGTGTCAATTAAATATGTTAAAATCCAAACAAGATATGTGGTAGATGTTTCAAGGAAAGAATCAGAAATATGTAGACACTTACATGGAGTTCAGTGTTTGATGTCAAAATGAGGCAGCACAAATTAACAGCTTTAAATTTCTGTACATTTTTGAAAATTCTGCTGAGCACTCCATGTCAAATGAACCACACTGTACCTCTGGTATGTCTGCTAGCAGGACAATGTGCCTCCGCTAGTTATTCCATGTTTTTGCTTTCAAATACTTATCATTTCAAAGCTAATTCAAAGGGGGAAAATACAAAGCCCACCAAATGAGTATTTAACATGGGAATAAAACACAAAAATTCACACAAAGGTTGGGAATACATCAGTAAAATGAACCATTTGCCAAAAAGCAAGATACTAAAACTTTTTAAGTCTCACAGAGAAGATCACCAGGGTTTAAAGGGATGACTAGAAGAAGAAATACAAATTGTTATGTATCAGTGGGAATTTAGTTGCTTTTAGTTGTTTTATTGTTGTTTTTGTTAATTTTGACTTATTATATTTCAGGTTTTGTGTTATTTCTGTAGGTCTAATTTATTTTTCTGTAATTGTGTACTGCCCCTTTAAATTTCTTAATGTTGTATGTGCTTTGTGGGTTGTTCCCCAGCAGCCCACACTGACACGTTGACTCCTGAGTCCACCCTCTGGCTATATACTTCTGCTGGGATAACTCACGATTCATAGATTATTCATTTATTGTGGATTGTTTTGAAGTATTGCTTTCTATTTGGATTTGATGTATTTTTTTCCGATTGTTTTTCTACAATGTGCTTGGATTTGTTTTTGGATTAAGTTATTGGGCAATGTCTTGTTGTGGCTTGCCTTTCTAGGCCAATCCTTTTGACAGTTTTTTCCATGTTGAGTTTTTTCATTTAATTTTTCTGTTTTGGTTAAATAAATCATGTACGTATAAAGATTCCTTGTGATGTATTTT
This sequence comes from Polypterus senegalus, assembly GCF_016835505.1. Lineage (NCBI taxonomy): Eukaryota > Metazoa > Chordata > Cladistia > Polypteriformes > Polypteridae > Polypterus > Polypterus senegalus. The sequence continues at coordinate 71,022,058 of NC_053168.1, read as the reverse complement.
TTTTCCGATTGTTTTTCTGCAATGTGCTTGGATTTGTTTTTGGATTAAGTTATTGGGCCATGTCTTGTTGTGGCTTGCCTTTCTAGGCCAATCCTTTTGATAGTTTTTTCCATGTTGAGTTTTTTCATTTAATTTTTCTGTTTTGGTTAAATAAGTCATGTACGTATAAAGATTCCTTGTTTCCCTTTTTTACAGTTGTGCTTGAAAGTTTGTGAACCCTTTAGAATTTTCTGTATTTCTGCATAAATATGACCTAAGATATCATCAGATTTTCACTCAAGTCCTAAAAGTAGATAATGAGAAACCAGTTAAACAAATGAGACAAAAATATTAAAGTTGGCCATTTATTTATTAAGGAAAATGATCGAATCTATACTAATAAAAGGCAATGCCCTAACTGACTCACTCACTCACTCACTCACTCATCACTAATTCTCCAACTTCCCGTGTAGGTAGAAGGCTGAAATTTGGCAGGCTCATTCCTTACAGCTTACTTACAAAAGTTGGGCAGGTTTAGAAATTCTACGCGTGATGGTCATAACTGGAACCTATTTTTCTCCATATGCTGTAATGGACTTTAGCTTGATGGCCGTGCAGGGCGGAGCTGTGTGTGACATCATCACGCCGCCCACATAATCACGTGAACTGACTGTGAATGCAGTACGTAGAAAAAAAAAAATGCATACAAGCTTATTCATAAGTGCAGCTACTGTGGAAACAAAGCACGGAGTAAACCGTAAGTTTAAATTAAGTTTATGGACACGCTCCCGCTGCCGTTTGTCATGCCTTCGTCGAATACTTTATTCGTGAGATACAAGTTTAATGAGAAGACACAAGGTATAAACGAGACTTTGGATCACTTTGTAACGGAGTTAAAATTGCTGTAGCGAGAAACTTTTAAGTGCCGGGTCTTAGCTAACATTAAATAAAACCGTGGACATCGCGAGATCACACAAGAGAGCAGCTCACGTGAACTGACTGAACGCAGTACGAGTGATCACTTCCATCCCTCAAACCTGTTCAAAAAATGCATTACACAATTGACAAGGTAGGAAAAGAATATGCTCCGAGCTGAGCTCCACAGCTAATGCGGTCTTGTGGAAGCAACTTCGTCACGCTGCCACCAAATACTCACAGAAAAATCCACAAGTTAATACACACGCTGTCTCTAGAGTTTCTCCACACTCAATGTATTCATCACATCCACGTTATACCCTCTGATCTCCCATTTCAATTCAGATGCCTCCAATTTTCAGTAAGGCTCTGCTGCGCGATGACAAGTAATAAGTCTCAGGGACAGACCCTAGAAAAGGTTGCCATTGATTTCAGGCAAGATTGCTTTTCTCCTGGACAACTATACGTTGCATTCTCAAGAGTGAGCTCACACAGCTTCGTCATATTACAACCGGAGTGCTGAACTGACAATGTGCTATATAAAGAGAACTATAACAACTGTAATAAACGAACAATAAAACAGCGGAGAACCCGTGGATTAAATAAAAAGGAAGCTTCCTTGGCGAAGCAAGGAAAAAGGATGGCCTTATATGTCGTTCGTTTATAAAACAGCGGAGAAGCTGTGTAAAGGCTGCCTTACAAAAAACCAGCAGAGCGCCTTATATGAGCAGGCAGTCAGCTAAAGAAGGGAATCAATAAATATCTATAATCGTAATAAACAAACAAAAAATAGCGTACAAGCCATGGATTAAATAAAGGAAATGGGTTCCTGAACAGTAAAGTAAGTCTCGAATAGCTACTCAATAACTATAGCAATCGTAATAAACAAACAATAAAACAGTACAGAACCGCAAAGCAAGGAGAAATGACGGCCTTATATGGCGTTCGTTTATAAAGCAGCAGAGAAGCTGTGTGAAGGCAGCTACACAAAAAAACAGCAGAGTGCCACACTCTGAATGTATTCCTCGCATCACCGTTATACCCTCTGATCTCCCCTTTCAATTCAAATGCCTCAAATTTCCAGTAAGGCCCTGCTTCGCGATGATAATTAATAAGTCTCAGGGACAGACCCTACAAAAGGTTGCCATTGATTTGAGGCAACATTACTTTTCTCCTGGACAACTATACATTGCATTCTTCAAAAGTAAGCTCAGTGCACAGCTTGGTCATATTACAACCGGAGTGCTGAACTGACAACGTGGTATACAAAGTGGTATACATATACAAATGATCTCTTAATGTCAAAGCATTGGTGCTGTCAGAACTCATCCCTGACACCAAACTTGATATACTGTGTTTAATGGGGACTTGGCAAAAACCAAACGAATTGACGTCTCTCATGGAGGCGACTCCACCTGGTTTCACTTTCCATACAGAACCTCGCAGCTCTAGACAAGGAGGTGGGCTAGCGGTAATTATCAGAGCAGACTTAAATATCAAATGAATCCCAATTGACTATCCACTGTCTTTTGAGTGCCTGGCTCTTAAACTAATAACGGAAACAGGTCCTGTCTCACTCATTGTTCTTTATCGACCGCCCAAATACAATGCATCCTTCTTATCTGATCTGATTGAACTTTTAACCCACCTAAGCTCTTACTCTCAGAGAATAATCCTTCTTGGTGATTTCAACATCCATATTGACATTACTACATCTAAACTGAGAAATGAATTCCTATCCTTACTGGACTGTTTTGACTTGACACAACATTTTGATTTTTCCACCCACTCTGGTGGTCATATATTGGATCTGATCTGCACTTCTAAGCTATCTGTTGCCAATATTTACAGCACTGATTGGGGACTCTCGAACCATAAAGCAGTATTTTTCACTGTCTCACTGCCTTTACCTCCTCTTACCTGTAAACGACAAATTTTTTACAGAAACCTTAAAAATATTTGTCCCTCTATCCTTTCTGGATCCATTTCTGATCTTTTACTGTCTGCACCTATTCCGTCAACACTAGATAGTCTCGTTGACCACTATAACTCAGCTGTTCATTCAGCATTAGATAAAACAGCTCCTTTAAAACATAAGGAGGTTTCCTTTAAACGTTCAGCTCCTTGGTATAACTCAGAATTGCGATCTATGAAAGCAGCTGGCCGACGCCTTGAGAGAATGTCACGTAAGACTGGCCTCACCATGCACATCCAGGCTTTCTCTGACCACCAAAGAGCTTACAGAGAAGCACTAACTGCTGCTAAGAACACCCACTATGGCAGAATAATAGAAAGTGGCCACATAACCCAAGGGTTTTGTTTTCTGTAGTTAATAAACTACTCGAACCTGCATCTGGCCCAACTACCTCTTCTACTGAAGTCTGTGAGGATTTCCTCCACTTTTTCCGTAACAAAATTAAAGATCTAAATAATTCAACTAACATAAATACATCATCTGTTTATATCTCTCCCTGTTTTCCCACTCCATCCAGCTCCTTCTCTAAGTTCTCACCAGTCACATCTGCATTTGTTAATAACCTGCTTTGTAAGATGAGGCCGACTACTTGTGTACTGGACCCCATCCCCAGCACACTACTTAAATCCTGCCTTCATGCCATAATCCCGACTGTTACAACAATAATAAACTCATCCCTTGACACTGGCTCTGTGCGCTCACTTTTAAAATCGCTTCTGTAACCCCAATGTTAAAAAGTCTGGTCTTGATGCTGACAATCTTAACAATTTCTGGCCTATTTCCCACTTACCTTTCCTGTCAAAAGTTTTGAGTGTGTTGTAGCTTCCCAGCTCACCAATTACTTAATGTCTAATAATTTGATGGAACCCTTTCAGTCTGGTTTCAGGGTGCAGCACAGCTGTGAAACTGCTCTGCTACGGGTAACCAATGATTTGCTTATGGCAGCAGACTCTGGACAAACCAGCATATTAATTCTGTTAGACCTCAGTGCAGCATTTGACACTGTCAGACATGACATTCTACTGTCTAGAATGGAGAACATGCTGGGTATCTCTGGCACTGCCCTCCAGTGGTTCAAGTCCTATCTGACTGATAGGCAAGAGTTTGTTAGTCTTGGCAACAGCAGATCCAGCTCAGCACTAGTCACACAAAGAGTTCCTCAGGGCTTTGTCCTTGGCCCTCTTCTCTTCTGTATTTACATGCTTCCCCTTGGCCATATTATTCGTAGCTATGGACTGGGCTATCATTTTTATGCAGATGATACTCAACTCTACTTCAATGTTAAAAGTGGAACTTCATCAGAGCTTTCTCAGCTCACAACCTGCCTTAGTGAAATTAAAACCTGGATGGAGCAGAACTCTTTAAAATTAAACTGCAACAAAACTGAACTCCTGCAAATTGGGACTAAAATGCAACTTAATAAAATGAGCTCCTTCCCAGTCAATCTTGATGGTGATCTCATCAGACCTGCCTCTACTGCAAAGAATCTTGGTGTCATTTTTGATTCCTCCCTTTCTTACTCCACCCACATAAATCACATTAAGAAACTTTCTTACTTTCACCTCCGTAACATATCCCATGTTCGCTCCTTCCTCTCCTTTTCTAATGCTGAGAAACTTGTCCATGCTTTTATCACATCCCATATAGATTATTTTAACTCGCTGTTGGCAGGTGCCCCTTCTAATCTTATATCACAGCTCCAGCTTATTCAAAACTCAGCTGCAAGAGTCCTTACTCGAACCAGCAGCAGCGAGCACATCACACCCATCCTGCTCTGTCTTCACTGGCTCCCTGTGTCTTACAGAATCGAATATAAAATCCTACTAATAACCTACAAAGCCTTAAATAACCTCGGCCAAACTACATTAGTGACCTTCTCCATCACTATGTGCCTGCCGCCACTAAGGTCCTCTGATTCTGGCAATCTTGTTGTGCCCCACACTAATCTTCACTCCATGGGTGACAGGGCCTTCAGCTGTATAGCGCCCAGACTCTGGAATGACCTACCGAAATTAATCAGGTCAGCTGATTCCATGAATTCTTTTAAAAAACAACTTAAAACTCATCTGTTCAGGAAGGCTTTTAGCTCTACTTGACTTTATTCCCCTTCTCTCAGTTTACCTCTCTGTCAAGATGCTCATGTAACCTGTATGTGTGTGTGTGCTAGACCATCAATTCTGTTGTCTGTTAGGCTTTCTCTGAATTTACTGTCTTAATCTTCTTTATTTATTTATTTGCTTTGTACTATGCTATATACTGTATACCCTGCCATTCTTTCTTATATTCTGTAAGTGCCTTGAGCATGGGAAAGGCTCTATATAAATAAAATGTATTATTATTATTATTAAAGAGATCCTTAACAGATAATTATTGGTATATTTTCCCTCAGTTTAAAAAGGTTTTCTTTTGTTCTTAATAAAAATTTAAAAGCAGTATTTCGTCGCTGCAAATATATATATATATATATATATACTGCTCAAAAGAATTAAAGGAACACTTTTTAATCAGAGTATAGCATAAAGTCAATGAAACTTATGGGATATTAATCTGGTCAGTTAAGTAGCAGAGGGGTTGTTAATCAGTTTCAGCTGCTGTGGTGTTAATGAAATTAACAACAGATGCACTAGAGGGGCAACAATGAGATGACCCCCAAAACAGGAATGGTTTAACAGGTGGAGGCCACTGACATCTTTCCCTCCTCATCTTTTCTGACTGTTTCTTCACTAGTTTTGCATTTGGCTACAGTCAGTGTCACTACTGGTAGCATGAGGCGATACCTGGACCCTACAGAGGTTGCACAGGTAGTCCAACTTCTCCAGGATGGCACATCAATACGTGTCATTGCCAGAAGGTTTGCTGTGTCTCCCTGCACAGTCTCAAGGGCAAGGAGGAGATTCTGGGAGACAAGCAGTTACTCTAGGAGAGCTGGAGAGGGCCATAGAAGGTCCATAACCCATCAGCAGGACCAGTATCTGCTCCTTTGGGCAAGGAGGAACAGGATGAGCACTGCCAGAGCCCTACAAAATGACCTCCAGCAGGCCACTGGTGTGAATGTCTCTGACCAAACAACCAGAAAGACTTCATGAGGGTGACCCAAGGGCCCCATGTCCTCTAATGGGCCCTGAGCTCACTGCCCAGCAGCATGCAGCTCGATTGGCATTCGCCATAGAATACCAGAATTGGCAGATGCACCACTGGTGCCCTGTGCTTTTTACAGATGAGAGCAGGTTCACCCTGAGCACGTGACAGAAGTGAAAGGGTCTGGAGAAGCCATGGAGAACATTATGCTGCCTGTAACATCATTCAGCATGAACAGGTTGGTGGTGGGTTAATGATTGTCTGGGGAGGCATATCCATGGAGGGTCACACAGACCGCTACAGGCTTGACAAAGGCACCTTGGCTGCCATTAGGTATCAGGATGAAATCCTTGGACCCATTGTCAGACCCTATGCTGGTACAGTGGCTCCTGGTGCACGACAATTCCTGGCCTCATGTGGTGAGAGTATGCAGGCAGTTCCTGGAGGATGAAGGAATTGATACCATTGACTGGCCACCACACTTTCCTGACCTAAATCCAATAGAACACCTCTGGGACATTATGTTTTGTCCATTCAATGCCACCAGGTTGCACCTCAGACTGTCCAGGAACTCAGTGATGCCCTGGTCCAGATCTGGGAGGAGATCCCCCACAACACCATCTGTCATCTCATTAGAAGCATGCACCGATGTTGTCAGGCATGTATACAAGAACACAGGGCCATAAAAGTACTGCATAATTTTGAGTTGCTGCAATTAAATTTTGGCAAAATGGACTACCATCCCTCAAACCTGTTCAAAAAATGCATTACACAATTGACAAGGTAGGAAAAGAATATGCTCCGAGCTGAGCTCCACAGCTAATGCGGTCTTGCGGAAGCAACGTCCACGCTGCCACCAAATACTCACAGAAAAATCCACAAGTTAATACACACGCTGTCTCTAGAGTTTCTCCACACTCAATGTATTCATCACATCCACGCTATACCCTCTGATCTCCCATTTCAATTCAGATGCCTCCAATTTTCAGTAAGGCTCTGCTGCGCGATGACAAGTAATAAGTCTCAGGGACAGACCCTAGAAAAGGTTGCCATTGATTTCAGGCAAGATTGCTTTTCTCCTGGACAACTATACGTTGCATTCTCAAGAGTGAGCTCACACAGCTTCGTCATATTACAACCGGAGTGCTGAACTGACAATGTGCTATATAAAGAGAACTATAACAACTGTAATAAACGAACAATAAAACAGCGGAGAACCCGTGGATTAAATAAAAAGGAAGCTTCCTTGGCGAAGCAAGGAAAAAGGATGGCCTTATATGTCGCTCGCTTATAAAACAGCGGAGAAGCTGTGTAAAGGCTGCCTTACAAAAACCAGCAGAGCGCCTTTTATATGAGCAGGCAGTCAGCTAAAGAAGGAATCAATAAATATCTATAATCGTAATAAACAAACAAAAAATAGCGTACAAGCCATGGATTAAATAAAGGAAATGGGTTCCTGAACAGTAAAGTAAGTCTCGAATAGCTACTCAATAACTATAGCAATCGTAATAAACAAACAATAAAACAGTACAGAACCGCAAAGCAAGGAGAAATGACGGCCTTATATGTATGCTCGCTTATAAAGCAGCAGAGAAGCTGTGTGAAGGCAGCTACAAAAAACAGCAGAGTGCCACACTCTGAATGTATTCCTCGTGATCACCGTTATACCCTCTGATCTCCCCTTTCAATTCAAATGCCTCAAATTTCCAGTAAGGCCCTGCTTCGATGATAATTAATAAGTCTCAGGGACAGACCCTACAAAAGGTTGCCATTGATTTGAGGCAACATTACTTTTCTCCTGGACAACTATACATTGCATTCTTCAAAAGTAAGCTCAGTGCACAGCTTGGTCATATTACAACCGAGTGCTGAACTGACAACGTGGTATACAAAGTGGTATACATATACAAATGATCTCTTAATGTCAGCATTGGTGCTGTCAGAACTCATCCCTGACACCAAACTTGATATACTGTGTTTAATGGGGACTTGGCAAAAACCAAACGAATTGACGTCTCTCATGGAGGCGACTCCACCTGGTTTCACTTTCCATACAGAACCTCGCAGCTCTAGACAAGGAGGTGGGCTAGCGGTAATTATCAGAGCAGACTTAAATATCAAACGAATCCCAATTGACTGTCCACTGTCTTTTGAGTGCCTGGCTCTTAAACTAATAACGGAAACAGGTCCTGTCTCACTCATTGTTCTTTATCGACCGCCCAAATACAATGCATCCTTCTTATCTGATCTGATTGAACTTTTAACCCACCTAAGCTCTTACTCTCAGAGAATTATCCTTCTTGGTGATTTCAACATCCATATTGACATTACTACATCTAAACTGAGAAATGAATTCCTATCCTTACTGGACTGTTTTGACTTGACACAACATGTTGATTTTTCCACCCACTCTGGTGGTCATATATTGGATCTGATCTGCACTTCTGGACTATCTGTTGCCAATATTTACAGCACTGATTTGGGACTCTCTGACCATAAAGCAGTATTTTTTACTGTCTCACTGCCTTTACCTCCTCTTACCTGTAAACGACAAATTTCTTACAGAAACCTTAAAAATATCTGTCCCTCTATCCTTTCTGGATCCATTTCTGATCTTTTACTGTCTGCACCTATTCCGTCAACACTAGATAGTCTTGTTGACCACTATAACTCAGCTGTTCATTCAGCATTAGATAAAACAGCTCCTTTAAAACATAAGGAGGTTTCCTTTAAACGTTCAGCTCCTTGGTATAACTCAGAATTGCGATCTATGAAAGCAGCTGGCCGACGCCTTGAGAGAATGTCACGTAAGACTGGCCTCACCATGCACATCCAGGCTTTCTCTGACCACCAAAGAGCTTACAGAGAAGCACTAACTGCTGCTAAGAACACCCACTATGGCAGAATAATAGAAAGTGGCCACAATAACCCAAGGGTTTTGTTTTCTGTAGTTAATAAACTACTCGAACCTGCATCTGGCCCAACTACCTCTTCTACTGAAGTCTGTGAGGATTTCTTCCACTTTTTCCGTAGCAAAATTAAAGATCTAAATAATTCAACTAACATAAATACATCATCTGTTTATATCTCTCCCTGTTTTCCCACTCCATCCAGCTCCTTCCCTAAGTTCTCACCAGTCACATCTGCATTTGTTAATAACCTGCTTTGTAAGATGAGGCCGACTACTTGTGTACTGGACCCCATCCCCAGCACACTACTTAAATCCTGCCTTCATGCCATAATCCCGACTGTTACAACAATAATAAACTCATCCCTTGACACTGGCTCTGTGCCGCTCACTTTTAAAATCGCTTCTGTAACCCCAATGTTAAAAAAGTCTGGTCTTGATGCTGACAATCTTAACAATTTCTGGCCTATTTCCCACTTACCTTTCCTGTCAAAAGTTTTTGAGCGTGTTGTAGCTTCCCAGCTCACCAATTACTTAATGTCTAATAATTTGATGGAACCCTTTCAGTCTGGTTTCAGGGTGCAGCACAGCTGTGAAACTGCTCTGCTACGGGTAACCAATGATTTGCTTATGGCAGCAGACTCTGGACAAACCAGCATATTAATTCTGTTAGACCTCAGTGCAGCATTTGACACTGTCAGACATGACATTCTACTGTCTAGAATGGAGAACATGCTGGGTATCTCTGGCACTGCCCTCCAGTGGTTCAAGTCCTATCTGACTGATAGGCAAGAGTTTGTTAGTCTTGGCAACAGCAGATCCAGCTCAGCCAGTCACACAAGGAGTTCCTCAGGGCTCTGTCCTTGGCCCTCTTCTCTTCTGTATTTATATGCTTCCCCTTGGCCATATTATTCGTAGCTATGGACTGGGCTATCATTTTATGCAGATGATACTCAACTCTACTTCAATGTTAAAAGTGGAACTTCATCAGAGCTTTCTCAGCTCACAACCTGCCTTAGTGAAATTAAAACCTGGATGGAGCAGAACTCTTTAAAATTAAACTGCAACAAAACTGAACTCCTGCAAATTGGGACTAAAATGCAACTTAATAAAATGAGCTCCTTCCCAGTCATCTTGATGGTGATCTCATCAGACCTGCCTCTACTGCAAAGAATCTTAGTGTCATTTTTGATTCCTCCCTTTCTTACTCCACCCACATAAATCACATTAAGAAACTTTCTTACTTTCACCTCCGTAACATATCCCATGTTCGCTCCTTCCTCTCCTTTTCTAATGCTGAGAAACTTGTCCATGCTTTTATCACATCCCGCATAGATTATTGTAACTCGCTGTTGGCAGGTGCCCCTTCTAATCTTATATCACAGCTCCAGCTTATTCAAAACTCAGCTGCAAGAGTCCTTACTCGAACCAGCAGCAGCAGCACATCACACCCATCCTGCTCTGTCTTCATGGGCTCCCTGTGTCTTACAGAATCGAATATAAAATCCTACTAATAACCTACAAAGCCTTAAATAACCTCGCGCCAAACTACATCAGTGACCTTCTCCATCACTATGTGCCTGCTCGCTCACTAAGGTCCTCTGATTCTGGCAATCTTGTTGTGCCCCACACTAATCTTCACTCCATGGGTGACAGGGCCTTCAGCTGTATAGCGCCCAGACTCTGGAATGACCTACCGAAATTAATCAGGTCAGCTGATTCCATGAATTCTTTTAAAAAACAACTTAAAACTCATCTGTTCAGGAAGGCTTTTAGCTCTACTTGACTTTATTCCCCTTCTCTCAGTTTACCTCTCTGTCAAGATGCTCATGTAACCTGTATGTGTGTGTGTGCTAGACCATCAATTCTGTTGTCTGTTAGGCTTTCTCTGAATTTACTGTCTTAGTCTTCTTTATTTATTTATTTGCTTTGAACTATGCTATATACTGTATACCCTGCCATTCTTTCTTATATTCTGTAAGTGCCTTGAGCATGGGAAAGGCTCTATATAAATAAAATGTATTATTATTATTATTAAAGAGATCCTTAACAGATAATTATTGGTATATTTTCCCTCAGTTTAAAAAGGTTTTCTTTTGTTCTTAATAAAATTTAAAAGCAGTATTTCGTCTGCAAATATATATATATATATATATACTGCTCAAAAGAATTAAAGGAACACTTTTTAATCAGAGTATAGCATAAAGTCAATGAAACTTATGGGATATTAATCTGGTCAGTTAAGTAGCAGAGGGGTTGTTAATCAGTTTCAGCTGCTGTGGTGTTAATGAAATTAACAACAGATGCACTAGAGGGGCAACAATGAGATGACCCCCAAAACAGGAATGGTTTAACAGGTGGAGGCCACTGACATCTTTCCCTCCTCATCTTTTCTGACTGTTTATTCACTAGTTTTGCATTTGGCTACAGTCAGTGTCACTACTGGTAGCATGAGGCGATACCTGGACCCTACAGAGGTTGCACAGGTAGTCCAACTTCTCCAGGATGGCACATCAATACGTGTCATTGCCAGAAGGTTTGCTGTGTCTCCCTGCACAGTCTCAAGGGCAAGGAGGAGATTCTGGGAGACAAGCAGTTACTCTAGGAGAGCTGGAGAGGGCCATAGAAGGTCCATAACCCATCAGCAGGACCAGTATCTGCTCCTTTGGGCAAGGAGGAACAGGATGAGCACTGCCAGAGCCCTACAAAATGACCTCCAGCAGGCCACTGGTGTGAATGTCTCTGACCAAACAACCAGAAAGACTTCATGAGGGTGACCCAAGGGCCCCATGTCCTCTAATGGGCCCTGAGCTCACTGCCCAGCAGCATGCAGCTCGATTGGCATTCGCCATAGAATACCAGAATTGGCAGATGCACCACTGGTGCCCTGTGCTTTTTACAGATGAGAGCAGGTTCACCCTGAGCACGTGACAGAAGTGAAAGGGTCTGGAGAAGCCATGGAGAACATTATGCTGCCTGTAACATCATTCAGCATGAACAGGTTGGTGGTGGGTTAATGATTGTCTGGGGAGGCATATCCATGGAGGGTCACACAGACCGCTACAGGCTTGACAAAGGCACCTTGGCTGCCATTAGGTATCAGGATGAAATCCTTGGACCCATTGTCAGACCCTATGCTGGTACAGTGGCTCCTGGTGCACGACAATTCCTGGCCTCATGTGGTGAGAGTATGCAGGCAGTTCCTGGAGGATGAAGGAATTGATACCATTGACTGGCCACCACACTTTCCTGACCTAAATCCAATAGAACACCTCTGGGACATTATGTTTTGTCCATTCAATGCCACCAGGTTGCACCTCAGACTGTCCAGGAACTCAGTGATGCCCTGGTCCAGATCTGGGAGGAGATCCCCCACAACACCATCTGTCATCTCATTAGAAGCATGCACCGATGTTGTCAGGCATGTATACAAGAACACAGGGCCATAAAAGTACTGCGTACATTTTGAGTTGCTGCAATTAAATTTTGGCAAAATGGACTAGCCTGCCACATAATTTTAGCACTCAGATTTTTGGGGCGTCTTTGAATTCAGGGCTCTGTAGGTTGATCATTTTCATTTCCAACAAACGATGTGGCATTCTTTTGTTCCTAACACATTACCCAGTCTATATCAGTATAGATATCCAGGAGAATTTCTTTTTCCCATTGAGATCTGATGTGTTTTCAAAGTGTTCCTTTAATTTTTTTGAGCAGTTTATATATATATATATATATATATATATATATATGTATGTATGTATGTATGTGTATATATATATGTAGATATGTATATATATGTGTGTATATATGTAGATATGTATATATATGTTGATATGTGTATATATATGTATATATATGTAGATGTGTATATGTATATATATATATAGATATGTGTATGTGTAAATATGTGTATATGTAGATATGTATATGTATATATGTTTATATATGTGTGTGTCTGTGTGTATATATATACAGTATATATATATGACAGCAACACTCATAACAGTGACAAAACAATTACATTGACAATCATGTTATGTTATTTTTAAAATGTTTCCTTTTCTTTTTCATAACTTTAACACACTACTTCTCAGCTGCGAAGCGCAGGTATTTTGCTAGTATTACATATTTGTAAGTGGCAAAAGTATGTGAATCTTTGCTTTCAGTATCTGGTGTGACCCCCCTTTGCAGCAATAACTGCAACTAAACGTTTCCAATAACTTTTTATCATTCCTGCACACCGCCTTGGAGGAATTTTAGCCCATTCCTCCATATAGAACAGCTTCAACCCTGGGATGTTGGTGGGTTTCCTCACATTAACCGCTTGCTTCAGGTCCTTCCAAAACATTTCGATTGGATTAAGGTCAGGACTTTGACTTGGCCAAAACATTAACTTTATTCTTCTTTAACCATTCTTTGGTAGAACGACTTGTGTGCTTTGGGTCGTTGTCTTGCTGCATGACCCACCTTCACTTGAGATTCAGTTCATGTCAGTTCGTATTTTTGAAATTTAAATCCTATTTGGGTCTGCAAAGTCTGAGGCAAGCCACTAGAGTTTGGACTTCACCCATTAGGTTGTGGCCTTTTCCAGGCATGCAAAAGGAGACCTGGCCTCACAATTACAGCCTTTTAGAGGCCTCATACTCCATAACAGTAAGACAAGCAGAGAGCAGAAAGCAGAAAAGCAGTCCTGTCTTTCTAACCAAATAGTTAACCAAGAATTGTAGAGCAAAAAATCAAATCAAAGATCAAGAACAATGGAGGCTAAACATCAACACTAATGCTTTATTTGAGTATCTACAGACTTGAATAAGGATAAGTCATCACAGGCGCTCTTTTACATTTTTGCATTAATGATGCCAGGACCCGTGACCTCTGAAGCCACACTCCTGGTAACTAAGATCACATCCTAGCAGTGGGGCTTGCTAAATGGGTGCACACATGAAAATCAAAATGCTTTTGGAAAAGAAAGCAAAAAAGCCATAACTTAAAAAAAAAATGATAGAAAATTAAACAATGTCAAAATGGAATTCTGTGGCCCAAAAAACCTATACCTGCTTATAAAGAACAGCAGAACTTGTAAAAAAACAGAACACCAATCATGGAAAAAACTAAACTTGCTTTTTCTTTATTTTCTTATGTGACACCCCAGGTCTGCTCACACTAAGACAGTCATGGAATTCATGAACAGAGACTAATCACTGATGAAGAAACTGAGACACATTCATAAAGTGAAAAAAATTATGAGTTGTTTATTTTCATGGTTCTTATCAAAAATAAATGTACAAAAAGAAAGACAGGTCACTCTTTATCCATTCAAGAAAAACAAGAAAAAAGAATCCAAGAAAAAAAATACAGTTCCCAGAGCTCACCATACATTATCACACTAGGGTTTTGATTCTTATCGTGATTCTTTCTCTGCTCCCTACTTTTCTCCAAAGGCTTTCTGCTTCTCATGCTCTTTTGCCAGCTGGTTGGCCAAAAGACAAACTCAAGGTTATTCACGTCTTCTAAACCTAGCAGGAATTTCACACCCAATCCTCTTTCTCTGACCATTGAGTCCCCACCAATTGGGATGCACACACCGACACAGGCTACAAACCCTGACATCTGGAACTCTACATTGCACTCTATCTAAAGACCTTTGCGCTCTCAATCATCCGTGCATCCACTCAACTATAAGTTTCTCCCAGCTTTGCTCTGTCGGGTAAATGATGAGGTAAACCTTTATACCCAGGGCTCTCTTCAACATTTACAGCATTGATCCAGGCCAGCACTTTAATAAAATGTTCTTTCCCTGCAGGTTCCTCATGTTTGGGGTCTGTGCTCTCATGCAGCTGCAGCGCCGTAGCCCCACTCCCTCATCCACTTAAGTGTTTCACCTACCCTGGCTTTTTAAATATGATTACAATAATCTAGAATCAGAAAATTATTTTAAATAATGCTCATGATGTGACCTGTTAGGTAATTATTTTTTCATCAAAATTTTTCTAAAGTGCCATTCAAAGAGGATGCTACAACACAGATTTCGGTTTTGACCTCTTCATTAACAACCACATTTGTTTCTGTAGCACATTTTCATACGAGGAATGTAGCTCAAAGTACTTTATATGGTACAAAAGAAGAGTTATAAAAGAAAAACAAAACAACAAGGTAGGGATAGATAGTTATATTTAACTAAAGAAAAAATATATAAAAAAATATGTAAAGAATCAATACGTGATTACATAACACAGATATACATGTAGTAGAATCCTAATCTGAAGATACGTTTTTTAAGTCCATTAAGATAAGTCTGATCTTATAGTCACATAGCCAGGAAAGACATAAAAAAAAACTGCAGGATCAAGGTGCTGGTGAAAAAAACAAAATCTGCAGGGTTTCCAGGCCAAAAGACCACTCAGCCCACACTGGGCATTCACTTAACATAAAGGTGCTAAAGTCATTGTTATTATTTTTTATTCATCATTTTAGACAATTCAATGCAGACTGTCTTGTATACAGTTAGAGTATCTACATACATTCCATCATCACAAGCGGCTGCACAATACTTTGATCCCATGGTGGTGGCATAAAAGACCACCACAGATAATACAGAGAAAAGTAGGGATTAATAATGATAGCACATCCATAAAGTATATGATATTGCAATGCATACATAATCTATTGGAAGTAGAACAGAAATCCATCCATCCATCCATTATCCTAACTACAGGCTCACGGGGGTCTGCTGGATCCAATCCCAGCCAACACAGGGCGCAAGGCAGGAAACAAACCCCGGGCAGGACACCAGCTCACTGCAGGGCTAGAACAGAAATGCAACTAAGAAAAGGCCAAACTGAAAAAATTGATTTTTAACGGTTCTAAATTGATCCAAAGTTTTGGTACATAACAGGAAAAGGCCATCTTACCACTTCATTTATGATTAGCTCTCAGTATAATAAGCAAACAAGTGTTAGATGGTCTGGGAATGTAAGGGGACAGGCTCTCCAAAATATATGAGGGAGCAAGATTATTCAGAGCTTTATATATCATTAGCATTTAAACGAATCTAATGGAAACAGGTAACCAATGTAACAAAGCTAAAACCAGTGAGGTGTGCTCAGATTTTCTTTTTCTGGCTAAGATTCTAGCTGCTGCATTTTAAACTTGATGTCTTTCCTAAGTAGTCCTGTTAGGAGAGCATTACAGTACTCTAGACGACTAAAAACAAAAACGTGAATCAATTTTTCAGCGACTTGCAATGTTATAAGTGGCCTACCTTTTTCAGTACTCCTTAAATGAAAAAATGCAGTCCTAGTAACACAGTTAATGTGTGATTTAAAGTTTAGACCAGAGTCCATGACCAAGCTTAAGCTCTTATCTTCTACCTTGACTTTTAGTGCCATACTAAAATTTCTGTGTCTTCCTTATTTGGTTTAAGAAAATTACTATTCATCCATTCAGTAATACATGACAGACATTGGATCAGGAGTTACAGGGTCATTGTGTGCTACAGATAAGTAAATCTATGTGTCATCTGCAAAACTGTGGTAGTTCACCTTTTGTTTTGCGATATCCCAGCTTTAGTGGGACCATGTAAATTGAAAATAATAGACAGCCCTGAATAGATCCTTGTGGTATCCCATATAAAATATCATGGATCCTTGGGCTACAATCACTATATCTAACAAAAAATTTCCTGCGTGTTAAATAGGACTGAAATCAGGTCAGGACATTACCAGAGAGATCCACCCACTGGATAAGACGATTAATAAGAATTCTATGGTGCTGAAAGCTGCGCTCAAGTCTTATAGAATGAGAACAGATATTAGTATTTCTCTAAAACCTGACTGAAACTTATCAAGAGCAGGATGTTTATTAAAGTAATTGTTTAAATGATTAAAAACTCTGGCATAATTTGGAAAAGGACAGAAGTGAATCCTTAAGAAAAAAAAATGTGAGCTGGAAATAGATAAAAAAAATTAATGAATTAATCGCTTCATTGTATGTAATTAATTGCTGTTAATCACATCTAACATTAAAACATGTAATCATAAAATAAGTACTTAAATAATGAAGTAAATAAATATAAAATAATGTAGAATCAACACAAAGGAATTAATAAAAAAATAATGGCGTAGCTTAAACCTTAACAATGACCTTAAACCTGAACTTTTAACAAAATACTACTTGAGCAATTAGAACCTGAATTTGAATGCCTTCTTAAAATGTAAGTTGAGAAGATGGCAATAAGAAAACAAGGCCAACGTATTATAAGCACCTACAAAAATAACAACAAAAAATATCTTATGTTAATTCTCAAATTGGAATGATGTGTAAAACACAGACATGTTAAAGTAAAACTAAATGATTGAAAGGAATGTAGATTTTGAATGCACTGCTAAAGACTCAATTTAATTGAATGTATAAGCATGTCCTGAATGGGCATACATTAACATTGTGTTAAAACTGTGCAAATACCATCCCCAATTGTTTATCATCATCAACAACGTGATAATTATATTTTTTATGTGCAAGTGTTTTTCAACTGGTGCGCCGGACAAATAACAGTGCAGTGCCCCTGGATTCTGACCAGAGAGAGACACTCTCCTCAGGTGGTCAAGACCTGTCTGAGAAGGATGGGACAACCATCATAAAAACAGCTCTGTGATCACTGTTTTGCAGACACAGAACTTAGAGTGCACTGCAGCAGCCAGGAGATGTGTCGGGGGTCCAGCTTCCAGGGTGAGTGTTTGCCAGTGATTCTCACAGAGCCAAGAGTCAGTGGGCATACGTGTGTTCACTAAGTGCTGTGTCAGTGAGCACCAATCTTCAAACTGATTTTTTTGATGGCATCTTTGGTAGTCAAAATCCTTCAGACAGTTTAGCATGTGTATGACATTTAATATTTTTATTGTTGGTAGAATTGTGGTGTGCCTTGGGACTTTTTAGGCTACAAAAAGTGTGCCACCACAGAAAAAAGGTTGGAAAACACTGTTGTACACCTTTCCTTCTGAAGAGTCCTCTGTAGCAGCTATCTCGCCTAAAAAACTGACACCATCCATTACTTGTGTGGCTATGTTGTGTTATTTGCCTAAATTAGCCAAGATACTGCAAACTGGAATAATGGGTAGGGATAATCATTATATTTCTGTCTTGTAGAATTTGGACATTATTTTAGGACAGTCAGCAATGCAAGCTACCTGACAGACTGGCGAGTTAAATACAGTGTTGCTCAAAAATAACTGATTTTGCACTTACAAGGTATTACATTGATTACTTACAGAAATGTAAAATAAAAAAAAAAGTGCAATTTTTATCTTCGGGACTTTGCTCTAGTATTGCACCAGGACTGCCATGAACTCCCTCTATCTCCCCCCTTTCCTCCCACTCCCCTGCATATGTATTGGTATATATAAATCATGAAAATGAACACCAGAATGAGCTGATCGACTCGTTGCCTGCCATGGATGCAACAATATGTTTTAAGGCCTTATTTTTGTTATAATCCAGTGAGCTGCCCTCTACTAAAAATTATTTGTTAATGTTTTTTGAAAAATGTATAGACCCTACATATAGGTTAATTTGTTATAGGAAAATATTTAGCTTTTTTATGCTATATGTTGTTTTCATTTTCATTTTCTGTACTGCTGCCAATGATTAGTGTTACTGTTTTGCACAGATTTACTGGTGAACTTGCACTGAAGAAGCATTATGATTGACGGCATCCTCTACAGTCGTACAAGAATAATCTGGAGAAATTACTGTGCAGGCACAGAAGACTGAATTGCTACTACAGCCCAATGAAGGGACAACATACAAGAGTGGGCTATGTGTTTTGACATGAAAGTTTGCTCCATTAAATAACAATTTGTTCTCAACAATCCAAGCCAAGGTTCTGCTGGGATGACAACTACCTTCTTTTTACAGGCAAAAAGGACATTAAGTTTCATGTTATAGCAATCTGCTATATTTGCACAAAGGGAAGTAGTAATTCAGCAATGTCCTTTGTAAAAGAACAATTAACTGGCTTCCAGTTAAGTTCCGCATTCAATTAAAAAATCTTCTGTTAACTTTTAAGGCTATCCACAACCTTGCCCCTCCATATCTGTCCGACCTCCTTCATGTTGCCATTCCCTCTCGTACCTCCATCCACTTGACTGTCCCCTTCGTCTGTCTTACCACCATGGGGAGCAGAACATTCAGTTACTCTGCTCCCCAGCTCTGGAACTCACTACCATCTGAGCTTAGAAATATTGAATCCTTTTCACTTTTCAAATCTAAACTTAAAACTCATTTGTTTAAGACTGCTTTTTCTCTTTGATTACAATGATTGATTTTAATTTTTGTATTTCAGTTTTGTTTATAGTGTGCCTTTTATCTATTGTTCGGTGTCCTTGAGTGTTTAGAAAGGCACCTACGAATAAATAAAATGTATTATTATTATTATTATTTTTTTTAAAGATGGTGGTTTCATCTGCTTAAGTTAAGCTTTATTCTAATTTAAGAACAGAATAAGGTATATTCTTGTTCAGTTTGTGTAAAGGCAATAGGAGTAAATTTCAGCTGCGTTACTGAGGACTTCATTATAAGGGTTGTCAGAGATAATCACACATGTTTTTTAAAGGTTTATTTCAAGGGGGATGAATCCAATGGCTTGGGTTTCTGCTACCTCATTATTTTTGTTGTTCCTGAGAAATATATAGTATACCCTCACACATGACTGTACATTTAGCTACAGTCATTTGTGTAGCCAAGAATAAAACCTGCTGAAATTCTCATTTTGTTTACAAAAATGTATGTTATTTGTTACAGGTAGAATTTTGGACATAATGTTTGCCTTGATACAGTACAGCAACTTCAACATTCAATGACATTTTTCTGAGAATAAAGAGCCAATAGATTGTGTTGACGCTTAATGTATTGTATGCAATACATTATACAAGTTTTTCTGCTTTAAATGCAATTATTCTGTTTTGAGATTATGGCTTGCTGTTGGTTTTGAACATCAGGGAATTCTTTAGGATTGTAATTTAATTTTTTCATACATAGCAAGTGTGATGCTTTATAAGCAGCCAGTGGCATGTGTTATGCAACCTCTAAGATTGTAGCTAAAACTTTAGTATTTCTTCCAGGTGTTGTTCATGTTAAAAGGCTAAATAATTTAGCTTTCCAATTTGAACTACAATTTCAGTTTATGTACTGGACAGAGGCAGATTTAGTAGAATTACAATTTCATGTACTGATTAGTGGCTTTCTATGACAGCACCATGTTTAAAGTCACTGAGCTCATTAGCATGACCCATTCTGTCAATGGAGATTGCTTGGTAATGAACCTGTTAACAATGGGTGTGCCTAAAACACCTAAACTCAATTTGGGGGGTGTCCACATACTTTTGGCTATAAGGCAAAATTCAGTTCTGCAATTTTATTAGTGCTTATGACTTTTGATAGAATGTTTGGTACACCTGCATTATCAAACGTCATTGAAACTGTAATTTTAAGCTTACTAAATATTAGAGACTGCTCTTGAAGTGTGTCTGTGCTTTGAAGCTGTTATTATTTGTATCTATCTATCTATCTATCTATCTATCTATCTATCTATCTATCTATCTATCTATCTATCTATCTATCTATCTATCTATCTATCTATCTATTTCTTTATTAAGAGAAAACAATGACTGTGCACAAAGCACACAAATATTCTTTAAGTTATGAAAAGTACATTACATCCCCTATATTCCAAATTATTTACAGTAATGTCTGAAAAAAGAAATAAGAAGTTTCTATTTGCTATATCATCATTTCTATGGTGTTATGCTGTGATCTGAGGTGGGATTAATCTTTGCAAGCTTATAACTACCCACCATATTTACTAAACACATAAAAACATGCCCATCCTTGTTACTACGAACAATAGTCTTAAGTTAAACTGTGGACACTTCTTAAAAGTTTTGTTCATCCATTAACTTTCTAACTCACTTAGTAAGACAGGGTCACAGAGAGCCAAGGCAACGTATGACAACCACCTGTGGACAGACCAACAAACCATGCCATGGCAAACTCAGAAACACATTTCTACTTTTTTGTAATGCAGACCACAAATGGGAGTACCAAGTGTGATGGATAGCCAGAGCCATTACCTGGTCAGGATGCAAGCTGGGTGGAAGGACAGAGGGAGAGAGAATGTTTGGGGCATTATCTTCCCTGGGACACTAGAGGGTAGTCCACGAGAAGGGGGAGCTGCAGGTATGGCTGAGCCCTTTGTGGCACTGCTTCTGCCACACCCAGAAGTGCTGCCACAAGAAAATAATGGAAAACCTGGAACACTTCTGGGTGCCCTATAGAAGAAGCCTATCAACACTACTCGAGGATTCCGAGTTGGGAAAAAGTGGACAAGGTTTGTGGGAAGGAGGGGGGCAAAGAAGAGAAAGTGAGAGAGACAAGAAGAAAGAAGGGGCTGTGTTTACTTGAGTATTTGGTGCTTGCACTGTACTGTTGTGGGGAGCGAAGGAAAAGTGCATCCCCACTATAAATAAACGTGTACTGAGTGCTGGACTTGTGTCAGTGTCTGTCTGGTGTCAGGGTTGGGGCAGCTGGTTTCCACACAAGATACACAGATAGAGGAAGTATGTAAAAACTCCATATAGGTAGTTCCTTTGGATTCAGATTATTGGTCATTGTTTGGGCTGGGATTTAAACTAAGGACTCTGGAGCTGTGAGGAAGCAGCACTAAATGCTCTGTGACATATACAATATCTAATTTACAATGTAAGGATGTCTCATTGGGCAGAAAAGATTTAATATGAATGTAAAGGAATATAACATAAGAATATGGAATATAATATAAGAATTTAGATCCAATGAAACTTTGATTGTGTATTTATTCTCTTAATCAGTACATTTCCCATTGGTTGTTTTTTTTTTTTCAGAATCCAAAAGAGCAATTTTCCAGCACACTTGCCTTTTAAGCTTTCACTTGGATAGTCTATATCTGTTTTTTAACATGTTACATATATAGATAGATAGATAGATAGATAGATAGATAGATAGATAGATAGATAGATAGATAGATAGATAGATAGATAGATAGATAGATACTTTATTAATCCCAAGTGGAAATTCACAATATACACACCACATTGCAATTTACAGTCTTCCAATGGAGAGTAACACTAAAGAGAAGACTCAGGGTGATTGAGCATTTAGTTTTTCAGCTCCCTGGTCCTGAAATTCCCCACCTGTACATTCAGCAGTTTTCCATAAGTGAATCTTTTAAATCTAATTTAGTGATGTTTCTTTTTAGAACAGGCTTTTATGTACTGATTGTACCTATCTAGTTGTTTTATTATTATATATTTCTATTTTAAACTTGTTTATGTACATAGTCCTTGACTGTCTTGAAAGGTACTTGTAAACTAAATGTATTATTATTATTATTATTATACTCCCATCATTTACATATTACTCAGTTTATCTAAGACCAACCTGTCTGCTATATCTAATTGATATTTTCAGAATAATAATATAATTTTTAAACAGGAATATGTTATTCAATAATTTCTGATTTCTTCTAAATGAGTTTTATTGTTGTACAGTTCTATACAAGGAAATACGCTTTATATTGTGCAGCTAAATGGCAACTGCATGCTTTTCTAATAATACTCCATTATTGTGTAATCTACTTAGCCATATTACATTTATATTTTTATTAGCCATATTACGTTTATATTTTTAATTAGTTACAATATTTTCTAAGAATTAAAAGTGTGCATATTCATTTTCCCACTAATAATCATTAAGTTCAATATCCTACCAAACATTATTTGCCATGGTTAGTCTACAAATAGTGGTACATTGGAAACAATGGGGTTTTTCCTTTAGTTTGAGTTATTTAAAACTTTGATGCTTTGAATTAATTTTGGCAGTCATTTTTCTATATAGAAGAGTCAAATGCAAAATTGATTTGACCTTAACCAGTTATGTAATTCAATTGACTTTGAATACACATTGATGCTGATTCATTCAAATCTGCAAAACAAAAAGGTACAATTTTCCAACAGTCCAGAAGTAATTCTTTTATTTAGCAGTAATGGTGTAAAAATAATGCAGCAACCTGTGTAATAAAGCCACAGAGGACTCTTAGCTGCTGGAGAGCTTCAGCATTTTAATGGTAATTATTCTTCCATAACATGTGGTGTCCCATCATCAGCTCAGTTATCTACATTATGAGCACTGATCTGAAACAATAAAAAAGGGATCTGCCTTTCTGTTCACTTTTCTCGTTCATCTCACATTCTGTTCACTTCTGTAGCATAACACATTAGTTGACATGTACAAAGTAATATGTAATCTGTAAATACGTTGTGATTAATAATGATGTCTCATGCCCTAAACCCAGTGCACAACAATTCCATGCAAATTCTATGCTTCAAAAAAGATTTCTTTTCATGATTAACTTCACATATTTCTTCATAATAACTCAATGATTATTCCTTCTGCTCCTCCTCATCCTCCAATGCAGTAGTTAGCTACAACACTCCTAACTCTGACTCACCTGAATAAGGCGGAGATGCTTCTTTTAAAGTCTGATCTAGGAATATTTTTGGTTTAACACAAATGCATCTCAAAAGCACTTCCTAGTCATATTGTTGAGGGCATGGAAGCTACCTCGCTTTGTTGGCCCTAGATGTTTCTGACAGGTCTGTCTGCTCCAACTACATTTCCAGTGCTGTCCTGGAGGAGTCCAACCAAGAGCAATAAGGAGTAAAATATTTCCCCATCAGGCAGCCCTCCAAGGTTCATTGATTATATTAACTTTCTATTAAGGAAGTGTAACATCAACCACCCCAGTATATAGTGACCTTTAGAGGGCGTAGCAGGGCACAAAACTTTACTCACAGAAGTCCCGGGTCCAAATAGATATTTTTATGTTTAGGAAAACTAGTCAAGATTGAAGGAAAGATGGATGGCACTAAGTACAATAGTTCTGAGGAAAACCTCTTTTCAGTCTGCTAGAAATTTGAGACTGGGAGGAATTTTCACCTTTCAGCAGGAAAATGTCTCTAAACATACTGCTAAAACTACGCTGAAATGGTTTAATGGTGGGCATTTAAATGTCTTGACCTAGTCATAGCCCAGATCTCAATCCAATTGAGAAATGGCATGACTTGAAAATTTCTGTACACCAATACAACCTATCTAAACTTAAAGGGGACGGAGCAGTTTTGCTTTGTGGAATGGGTGAAAATACTAGTGGTAAGCTAATAGAGACATTCCCCATGAGACTTGTAATTGCAGCAAACGGTGGATCTACAAAGAATTGACTTATGCACAATCATAATTTCTGTTTTTTTGTCTTAATTATTGTTTATGTCACAATGAAAATATTTTGCACCTTCAAAGTGGTAGGTGTATTGTGTAAATCGAATGGTGCTCCCCCCGAAAAATTGTAATGTGACAAAACAGGTAAGACACAGAATAGGATTAAAATATATGTATATATATTGTAACTGGTGTCATCTGCAGCTAGCTACCCATCATGGCAGTGACAATCGGTCATGGGCAGTTCAGTACCTCCCCTCCTCCATTGTCCTACCACATTGCGCCAGAAGGTGCACACTCATAAACTCTTAACTTCGAGCTGTCTCTCTGTTAAACAGTAAACCTATGGCAAAGAGACAGGGATGCACTTCAGAAACTCCCTCTTACATAGTATTTCAATGACAAACAAACACACGCTTACCCGTCCTTTGCAGAATCAGCTGCAGGCTTGCAGTCTTGCCAGTAACATGCTTCTTGCACATGGTTTAGAACATTTAAAAGGCCCAGCCCAGACCAACCTAACAGCTCACTCTCCTGTTCCCTCTCCCTCAGAGAGCATCTGCCCCAATCGCTGCTTCCAAGCTGCTGAAACTGCTTGTTGAAAAAGACTTTGTATTCTTTTAACCAGAAGAGGGCAGTTGGACTGTGTCATTTGCCGGCTGCAACCTGTGCGCTTGCCTGATGAAGAGATAAGTCTTGTATCTGTACCTGCAAGTTCAGCAATAAAGATTTTGTACTTTGGAAACCTGGTTTCTTTTTCCGGTCTCCTGTGCAACTCTGGACAATATATATATATATATATATATATATATATATATATATATATATATATATATATATATATATATATATATATATATATATGTGGTGTTTATTCTTCCCAAAGAAGACAGCACAAACAAAAACAAAGTTTTGGGGACCGTCCCCATATATTGTCATCCAGACAATAAAGAATGTAAATGATTCAGAGTTTCCAAAAGTAAAACAGTGAACAACTTTCTTTGACAAAATGGCGGCTTTATACAGAACAGGATTATGGTACAGGAAATGGTTGGCAGGAAGTGACGTTGGAAACAGGAACCGGAAACAACGTCATCATGATTGGGCGGAAGTGAGGTGGATTGATGGAGCGAAGTGACATCATCATGGTTGGCGGAAGTGCGTCGTCACGGCCATTTTGGAACCTGGAAGTGGAGGAACTATTTTTCTTCAGGTGTTCTGTTGACCAAAAGAGATTTGGGTAAGTACCACGTGATAACCCTCTATCTCGCGATGTTTCACTCACCTTTAGGCTCTTTGACTGCCTCCTAATCGCACATGTGTGACATGACCCCCCCCTCAGCCCAGACCCATCGGGTCGGGCGACCTACCGAGAGGTCGTGGACACGAGAGAGAGCATCTGCGTTGGCTTGCAAGGAACCTCTACGATAAATGACACTGAAGCGATAAGGTTGAAGATCAAAACCACCTAGTGATGCGAGGGTTAGACTCCGATGAAGGGACATCCACTGTAAAGCAGCATGATCCGTCACCAGAGTAAACTCACGCCCCAATAGGTAGTACCTCAAAGACGTGACAGCCCACTTAATCGCCAAGGCTTCTCGCTCCACCGCAGCATACTTGGTCTCCCGGTCCAGCAGTTTCCGGCTCAGGTACATAACAGGGTGTTCAGCACCACAGGCCACAGGTTTGGGTGCCGTGCTGAGCCAATGCGTCGGTCTGGAGGATGAAAGGAACAGAAAAATCAGGAGAACTTAAAACAGGTGCTGAAGTAAGGGCCAATTTTAAGTCACTGAATGCTTTATCAACGAAATGTCCCATACCACTTTTAAAGGTGCCGTTTCCTTGTTAAATCAGATAAGGCGCAGCTATTTCTGAGAAATGCGGTACAAAGCGCGATAGTAACCTGCCAATCCCAAAATGCTTGAACTTGCCTCTTATTCATCGGACGGGGCCAATTCAAAATGGCATAACTTTTAGAACATTGAGGTTTAACAACACCCCTCCTACTAGGTAGCCTAAATATTTGGCTTCTCTTAACCCAAAAAAACATTTCTTCGGATTAATTCGAAGACCAGCAGACGCTAGCGTGGAGAGTATTGTTTGAACCTGCCATACATGATCCTTCCACGTGCTGGAATAAATGACAACATCATCTAGGTAGGCAGCACTATATGAATTGTGGGGCCGTAGCAGTGTGTCTACCAGACGTTGGAAGGTAGCTGGTGCCCCGTGCAAGCCAAAAGGAAGGACCCTGTATTGCCAATGTCCACTGGGAGTACTAAAAGCGTTTTTCTTTGGCGAGTCCGTTAAGGGAATTTGCCAATACCCTTTGGTCATGTCAAGAGTAGTTAGGAATTGAGCGTTCCCTAACCGATCAAGTAAATCATCTACTCGCGCATGGGATACGCATCAAATTTAGAGACCTGATTAAGTCGACGAAAGTCATTACAGAACCTCCACGACCCATCAGGTTTAGAAACTAAGACAATTGGACTAGACCAAGGGCTATAGCTCGCTCAATAACCCCAATTCCAGCATTCGTCTAATTTCCAACTCTACTTCCGCTTTCTTTGCCTCCGGGAGCCTATAAGGTCTCTCTCTGACAATCACTCCAGGGTCAGTAATAATGTCGTGAACAATCAGCGCAGTACGTCCAGGTAACTCGTCCACAACTTTAGGGACAGACAAGATAGCCGTCTCGAGATCTTGTCGTTGTTTAAATGTCAAATCGGGGCCAAAATTAAGGTGGGCACATGACATAAAAAGAGAACGAGGCTGATTGGACGAGGGATCAGGTCCCTGTCCTTCCATGGTTTCAGCAAATTAATATGATACACTCGTTCAGTCGGTCGCCGATTAGGTTGTTTAACCAAATAATCAACGAGACCTTTTCTTTCTTTAATTTCATAAGGGCCTTGCCAATGTGCTAACAACTTTGAATGAGAAGTTGGGACAAGCACCATTACACGATCACCCGGGACAAATTCTCGAATGGTGGTGTTTCGGTTATAATAACGGGACTGCGCTGCTTGTGCCTTTTCCAAATTTTCTTTTAGAATAGGTCTGATTTTCTCTAATCTATCGCGTAATTGCGATATATTCAAGAATATTTGAAGTAGGGAGGACCTCCTCTTCCCATCCTTCTTTTAACATATCCAAAAGCCCCTGGGTTGTCTTCCATATAATAATTCAAAGGAGAGAAACCAGTGGAGGTCTGAGGGACTTCCCGATAAGCAAACAAAACGAGAAGAAGCAACTGATCCCAGTTTCTTCCATCCTCGTTAACTACCTTGTGTAACATCTGTTTTAAAGTTTGATTAAACGCTCCACCAACCCGTCAGTTTGGGGATGATAGACAGACGTTTTCAGATGTTTTATTCGGAGTAATTTGGCTACTTCCCTGAACGTCTCCGAAGTGAAAGGAGTCCCTTGGTCCGTTAAAACCTCTTTGGGGATCCCAACACGGGCAAATATCCCTACTAATTCCCGTGCGATGTTTTTCGTATTAGCTGAGCGCAACGGAACAGCTTCGGAAAACGAGTGGCATAATCTACTAGCACCAAAATATATTTAAAACCTTTTAACGAGGGTTCCAATGGTCCTACGAGATCGACACCGACTCGTTCAAAGGGATATCAATAAGGGGAAGGGGAGCGAGAGGAGCTCGCGTCCTTCTTGGAATCTGGCGAAGTTGACACTCCGGACATGAAGTGCAAAATCGCCGGACCTCCTCGTTAATTCCCGGCCAATAGAATCGGAGTTTTATTCTCTCTAATGTTTTTCGAGCCTAAGTGGGCTCCTAGAAGGTGGCGTGTGCTAATTCACACACCTTTAGCGAAAGTGCGTGGAATCAACAACAGCGCCGCACTTCTCCCTCATGTTCTGCCACTCTATATAATAATTCGTTTTAAGTACAAAGAACGGCATCGGTGGCATGGGATCCAGGGTTGTATAACCCTCGGTAGATACTATTGCATTCCTAATATTTTTTAAGGAATCATCGTTCCATTGTTCTCTTTTAAAAGACGATGGTGTTAATAGAAATTGGGCAGTTAAGTCTTGTATTGGGTCTTGTGCGACCTCAAGGGGTGTGGTTTCAGTCACCACGTCCTCTCGTTAACTGTACTAGTTCCCGCAGAGGTCGATGGGACATCAATTCCTTCGCATTGGGTACCCGTATGGGTCCGTGCTACTGTGGGACATGGCGTGGAGGCAGTCGGAGCAGTATTCTCCATTACTAAGCCTAAATGTTTTTTAGGTACAGTTACGTTATTACCGCTGGTAATTTTATTCCAGTCTCTACCCAGTATAACTGGAAAAGGGGGATCCGGTAATACAGCCATGGCCATGCTCGTAGGTGATGATTTACCGATACCACACATCTGGCAGTTTTATAATACGGATATCCCCATGAATACATTTTAGACTAGTTTTTATTCTAGTCCACTGTTGCGGTAAAGCGAAGCGGGTAGCAACAATGGAAATGTTACTCCGGAATCAAACATTGCTCTTACCTTCCTGCCATTTATAATAACTGCACCTGTATATGGAAGAGATAAAGGATTAGTCACAGTGGCACAATACCCTTCTCCCTTAACTAATGAGCAATCCATGGGCTCAAAGGAACAGTTGGGAGACAGATGTCCAATCTCCCCACACTTGAAACAGCGGGGAAGATTAGCACCTCTGTCCCGTTTACGGACGGCAGGCTCGGGAGCTTGTCGGGTGGGCTCAGGAGCTGCCCCACGTGCCTGTTGGGTTGAGTGAGAACCGTTCTGATTTCCCTGATTTGCAAGCCGCCCAGTGGCGCTCTGTGATTTGTATTAAGGTGTCCATGTCCTCGAAGTTTTGTTTCGGACTTGCTGGGCGATATGGTCAGGAGGGCATGCACAAAGGTTTCACACGCTATAAGCTCGGCCATCTTGTGTGAATTATTAATGTCGGGCCGTAGCCAGCGACATACTTTCCCCCAGGCTTCAAAGCCCTGGGTTCTTATCGGTCTCTCCGGATCGAACTGCCACTCCCTCCATTCTCTCGCCTGCTGTTCCGCAGATACGCTGTAGCGCTTGAACACCTCCTTCTTTAGAGCGTCATAATCAGCAGCCTGCTCCTCAGTTAGATCATAATAGGCTCTCTGCGCCGTTCCCTTCAGGTAGGGAGCCAGTAGGTACGCCCATTCCGACCTCGGCCATGCGTTCCGCTTAGCGGTACGCTCGAAGATCAAAAAATATGTTTCTATATCGTCCGACTCCGTGAGTGTAGTTATGGCAATAGGAGGTGGCCGAGCGACCTCCGTCCGTACTCCTGCAGCAGCAGCACGAGCGTTGGCTTCTGCTACTTGGGTCCTTGTTTCCCATCTGTAATTTCAGGGTTTGAAGATCGCCCATGATGGTGTTGAGAACGGTATTCAGGTCCTGTTCCTCCGACATCTTGAAGCAGACGAAAAACAATCCTGCCGACTACGCCAATTGTGGTGTTTATTCTTCCCCAAAGAAGACAGCACAAACAAAAACAAAGTTTTGGGGACCGTCCCCATATATTGTCATCCAGACAATAAAGAATGTAAATGATTCAGAGTTTCCAAAAGTAAAACAGTGAACAACTTTCTTTGACAAAATGGCGGCTTTATACAGAACAGGATTATGGTACAGGAAATGGTTGGCAGGAAGTGACGTTGGAAACAGGAACCGGAAACAACGTCATCATGATTGGACGGAAGTGAGGTGGATTGATGGAGCGGAAGTGACATCATCATGGTTGGCGGAAGTGACGTCGTCACGCCATTTTGGAACCTGGAAGTGGAGGAACTATTTTTCTTCAGGTGTTCTGTTGACCAAAAGAGATTTGGGTAAGTACCACGTGATAACCCTCTATCTCGCGATGTTTCACTCACCTTTAGGCTCTTTGACTGCCTCCTAATCACACATGTGTGACAATATATATATATATATATATATATATATATATATATATATATATATATATAGTGGAGCCGACCCGGACACAGACAGGCGGACATGCTCTTAATCACCACCACACGTTTATTTACAATAATAACTATTTACAAAAGTCAAGTGCACAAACCCCAAACACAGTCCTGGCCACAATATGCCTTTCTTCGGGCCGCCTCCATTCTCCTCTCTCTTGCCTTGTCCTGCCTCCACCCAACTCCAGCGCTGAATGAATGGAGACGGCCCCTTTTATGCAGACCCCGGATGAGCCCCAGGTGTTCCCGGCATTCCTCCCTTGGCCATGTCCCAGTGTGGCAGAAGTGCCGGCTGTCCTCCCGGCAGCTCTCCAGGTGCCATCCTAAATCTTCCCCCCAGCACTTCTTGGTGTGGCGGAAGTGCTGGGGTAACAGGTCCCCAAGGCATTGGGGCGCCTCCTGGCGGTGACCACGGGCCCCTACAGGGTGGAGCTTCCATGCCCTGTACCCGTGGCCCCCAGCGCAACCAGAAAGGCGGCCCCCACATGATCCAGGGTGGGCTTTGACCCTCTTCCGGTCCCTCACGGCATCCCGGCCGGGTCGTTGCCCTGGCATCCCTGACTATATATATATATATATATGTATATATATATATATATATATATATATATATATATATATATATATATATATATATATATATATATATACTAAAAAATACCCACACTTCGCAGCGGAGAAGTAGTGTGTTAAAGAAGTTATGAAAAAGAAAAGGAAACATTTTAAAAATAACGTAACTTGATTGTCAATGTAATTGTTTTGTGACTGTTATGAGTGTTGCTGTCATCAAGGATTTGATTATCATTATTTCTTTCAATCAGGTTCGTATTTGGAGGATGTGTTGTGTTCAAGTTACATTCCGTGTTTGTCAGCCGTTGTAAACATAACAGGTTTCATTCATCGAAATGTTCACTACCAAAATCGGTACTTGTGAATCTAAGATGTTTAACAGGCATTCCTGGTATTAAGTTGTGGATTTACCTGCGAGTATTTAGCGGCAGCGTGTCTATGAACTTAATTTAAACGTAAGCTTTACACCTTGCTTTCCTATTGATATGTCTACAAAGGCTTGTTCAGATTCATTGTAACTCTATTACAAAGTGATGAAAAGTCTCGTTTATACCCTGCGTCTTCTCATTAAACTTATATCTCGCAAATATCTTGTGCGATCTTGCGATGTCCACGGCTTTATTTAATGTTAGCTCAGAACCAGCACTTAAAAGTTTCTCGCGCACTTTCGCTGAGTCTACAAAGGCTTGTTCAGATTCAAAGGGTTGTTCCTTTCTTACTGCATCAATAAACAGCTTGTCTTTCTCTTTATCTGAGACATCACACACTGCATGCACAGGTCTACCTTTCCCAGTCCTGCAAACTTTAGCGAAGTGGTTCAATTTACCACATTTTTTACACTGTCTTTAGCAGGACATTGACTTTTTCCACCGTGTGCTTTGTTTCCACAGTACCTGAGATTATGAATATGCTTGTATGCGTCACACGCTTCATATTCTTTTGTTGCCTTCTCAATTGTGTAATGCGTTTTTTGTTCAGCGCTCTTTGGAGCTCTTGCTTTTTGTGTGCGTACTGCGTTCACAGTCAATTCACGAGAGCCGCTTGGAGTTCAAGCATCGAAGGTTCTCAGCTGTGCTTGTGCTATCTCGTGCGATCTTGCGATGTCCACGGATTTATTTAATGTTAGCTCAGACCCGGCACTTAAAAGTTTATCTCGCACTTTCGCTGAGTTTGTGCCAAACACTATTCTATCCCTGACCATCTCATCTTTGTTTGCATAAGCACAGTCCTTCACCAGCAATTTTAACTCCGTTACAAAGTGATCAAAAGTCTCATTTATACCCTGCGTCTTCTCATTAAACTTGTATCTCACGAATATCGTATTTGTCGTAGGCATGACAAATGCCAGTGGCAGCGTGCTTATAAACTTAATGTAAACTTAAGGTTTACACCGTGCTTTGTTTCCACAGTAGCTGCACTTATGAATATGCTTGTATGCGTCATTTGCTTCATATTCTTTTGCTGCCTTTTCAATTGTGTAATGCGTTTTTTGTTCAGCGCTCTTTGGAGCTCTTGCTTGTTCTCTGCGTACTGCGTTCACAGTCAGTTCATGTGAGCTGCTTGGAGTACATGCATGGAAGGTTCCACGGCTATATTTAATGTTAGCTAAGATCCGGCACTTAAAAGTTTATCTCGTACTTTCGCTTAGTTTGTGCTAAACACTAGTCTATCCTTGACCATCTCATCTTCAATTGCATAAGCACAGTCCTTCACCCGCGAATATTTAGTGGCAGCGTGTCTATTTGATTGCTGCTGACGGACGGCCTTATATTGGCAGGCACTCAATTACATGGGAGGCGTGACGATGAGGGACGCAACTCCGCCTCACACGGCGACTGAGCTGCAGGCTATGGCCGTATATATGTACGTAAGTAGATTCCAGTTATGACAGTTACACGTAGAATTTCGAAATGAAACCTGCCTAACTTTTGTAAGTAAGCTGTAAGGAATGAGCCTGCCAAATGTCAGCCTTCTACCTACACGGGAAGTTGGAGAATTAGTGATGAGTCAGTCAGTGAGGGCTTTGCCTTTTATTAGTATATACATATACAGTATATATATATCATGCAAAAGATAGCCCGGCCACAGCTAGATACAAGTCCGGACGTTCAAAACACACACATGTTTTATTCACGCTATGTAAAATATTTACAATAATTTAGCTCAGTCCTTGTTCTCAGTCCTGCCTCCACTCCCCTCTTGCAAGCTCCGTCCTCTTCCACCCGACTCCGGCTCCCCGATTAGAGTGAGGCAGCCCCTTTTATCTTGCCCCGGATGTGCTCCAAGTGCACGAAGACGACCTGCCGGCTGCACTCCCCAGTGTGGCGGAAGTGCAGCCCTCGCACCTGGAAGCACTCCGGGTATACACCATCCCTGGTCCGTTAGCACTTCCTGGTGTACTGGAAGCGCTGTCCTTAAGGGTTCAAGGACCTTCCATGCACCCAGGGAAGAATAGTGCCACTCTCCCAGTCCATCCTTCCTCCAGGCATCCTGGCAGGGCAGGGTCCTTGGCAATCTATCACTATATATATTGTGGCATCCGGCCGGGGCTGGAGCCCGGCCAGGACGCCCAGGAGGACCGGAGGAGGGCTTTTGCCTCCTCCAGGCCGCAAGGGGGCGTCCGCCCTGGTTATGTTGGGGGCCTCGGGTAAAGGGCTTGGAAGCCTAGCCCTGTAGGGACCCGTGGCCACCGCCAGGCGGCGCCCCGGTGCCTGGATATCCCTGGAGCCCAGCACTTCCGCCACACCAGGAAGTGCTGGGGAGAAGACGACAGGGGACACCCGGACGGTTTCCAGGTACGCAGCCGGCACTTCTGCCACACTGGGGCGTGTCTGCGGAGGAGTGCCGGGAAGCAGCTGGAGCCTATCCGGGTTTCTATTTAAGGGGCCGCCTCCCTTCAGTCGATAGCGGAAGTCGGGTGGAAGTGGACAGAGCTGGAGAGAGGACTGGAGGCGGCCAGAAGAGAGAGGCACGAAGGACTGTGTGGCCTGGACATTGGGGGATCAGTGCTGGAGGCACTGGGGTTTGTGTGCACTGAATATAACTGTAAATAAACGTGTGTTGGGTGAAATAAGATGTCCGCCTGTCTGTGTCCGGGTTCAAGTCCACAATATATACATATATATATATATATATATATATATATATACAGTATACTGTATATATATATGTAAATAGTGCATAATCCATTTATATAAATGATGAATGTCAGATTATTTTATTTTTTCAAATTAGAATATTACATTATTAGACCAACTTTGTTGAGAACAGACCACTCTGCCTCACAACCTTCACAATTCTATTCACATAATGTCTTCAAAATAACAGCTTTGAAGATCTCCAAATTTGTACACTTTACTAAAAAAGACATTCTAAAAATGTCTTTATATTTATATTGAAAATTATGTACTCCAAATTTATGGTCTAAATTATAACACTGGAATGAATGCACCGGAATGAAAAGCTGCAGTATATGCAATTTAGCACTACTTAAAAAAAGCTCTTAATGCATTTATCATTTAATGAATGTGAGTGTCAGCCTTCATGTGCATTTGCATATTTCTATATTAGTTCAAGTTCAAATCTATTAGTTTCTGACTTTGCGCCCAGTCCTGACAGGATGCGCTTCTGTCTGCCGTGACTCTGAATTAGTTTAAGAGGGTCAGACAAAGTTATGTCTTAAACTGCTAAGTTGAACTGACAGAATGCAGAAAAAGGAGAATCATAAAGTATGTATTATATCAGACTTGTGCTATTGGCACCGCATCCTTGGGTGGTCCTGCTTTGTGCTTGAATGCTGCCAAGGTAAGCAGCAATAATCTAGCAACTGTTTTAAAAATGCATGGATTGGGAAAAATAGGAAATATTTTATTTTGTTTAGATGTAAATATACATCTAATACTAAGACTAATTTACATGTTTTAAAATTATTTCAATGGCAGTTGTTTGTAGATATACTAAATATTACTACAAAATAAATATTATTTAAACAGCCTTAGATTGTCTCCACTTTAGCATGTTTCCTCTGCCTTTCCCATCAGTTTCCTTCTCTCTCATTTTTCTCTTAACTCCTTGTCAAGATCACAAAGGTTCAACTACTGTGCCACTACCCTTTTCTTTTAGTTTCAGCATTGTATTAATGAATTCATTATTTATTGCTCTTTTTATAAAACATTTAGTTGTTCCTATACTATCAATTGGGTATCTTCAATTTAGAGTGGAAAAGCTTTTAGTAAACTTTTAGTGCAATATTACAGAAAGATTTGAGGATTTTTCAGAATATCAATGCATTTTAACAGGATTGATGCACAATCAGAATATTAGATGGCTAAGAATCTTCATTAGCTGACATAGCTGGATTTATTTAGGATTTAAAGACGGATGCAACACTGGTGTCCTTATTAACAAAAAAAAATTCTCTCTTCAGCACTTCAAGCAACAAAAAAAAATATTTTTCCAATCAAAATGATCAAGTGCTTCTTCAGAGTTTAAAGATAATATAGTGCCTCTTACATTTTTCTTCATTCTCTCTACTCTCCGTACATTAAAAGATAGATAACCTCTTTGCAACAAACCCTATCTATTTGTGGAATGTAATAAATTTGTTCAGTTGTTCAATTTTTATTTTTTTTTTTGGTTCTCGCAAAGGCACTGGACAATATGATGAACTATTACTTTCATCTCAAGCTTTCTTCAGGATAAAGGAAAGTCTGGTTTTTAATGACTGTGTGGGAGGCAGGAGCTGCAAAGATTTTTTTTCAAATTTGATTTTTGTTCAGTGTTCAAAAATGTTCAAAGAATGAAGATAAAGCTTAATATTTCAGGGTTTGATGTCTGCAATGTATTTTTTATATTGCAAGATTTAATAATAATGTAAAATAATTAGTTTTAATTCAGAAGTGGAATTTTAATAGTGATAAAAATAAATACAGTCATTTGCATCAAGTACGGAAAATTAAGTACACAGTGACCGAAATCTAATTTTAGTTAATTAGTCACATTCTGAATATTTTTAAATCACTTTTTCATTTATTTTTATCTCCTAATTTGATGGTGGAAAATTAATACTTTGCTTGACCAAAATGTCCTTTTAGTCCATTGGTCTGTGTCTGTACCATTCTGCTGACACATCATTGATTTATTTATTCTTAATTATTCACAACACTTCATATTATTAAAAGGAACTAAATAATGTGTAATAATGTGAATTTGCTGTAAAGTGTTCTATCAAAATCTAAATTATGGACACAAAGCAAAAACCCACCTTTGCCTGGATGTGAGTTCACAATGGGCCAAATAACAGCATTTAATCTACCCGTCATCTTCCTTTGAGTGTCTTTGTAATTTAGAAGAAATCTAGAGTACCTGCATCATTCAGAGGTGACCTTGCAAGCTCCACATAGTGCCTGAACCCCAGTTCTTAAAGCTGTACGGAAGAGGTGCAAGGCACTTCATCAGGCTCTGTTGAATAGTAATGGTGATAATCGTTTCATTAAGCACTAGGAGAACTGACAATTCAATATTATAAGTAGCATAAAAGCTTATTAGTGTGGGCACAATTGGAAAGACACGCGTCAAGACAAGAAAGTGTTAGGGTGCCTGCCTCTTGCCTCTTAATCAAAACATAAATAAAGACAAACAAAAAGAACACTTGATGGCATATATAGAAACACAAAACAAAGGGAAAAACTAAAAGAGATCTTTATTTTCTGTAAAAGAAATCAATCAGGAGTACAGTGCTGTTGTGGGTCCGATCTGAGACGCCATTCTCTGGGGCATCCATTCTTTTATAGTCCTACAGCCATTAGGAATGGAGTCAATTGCCTTCAGTGGGTGTCTTCTTGCTGTTGTGGGTGACAGAAGAGACAAGAATGTTTGTGACTGTGCCCCCTCTCACCCTGGGGTGGTATTACTTACTTCCGATAAACCTGGAAGGTAGTTCTCTGACACGCATGCATGACAGTGGATGATTAAGAATAACATTTCTTTGTGATAAACAGTATATGATGTAACTGTGAAAGAAAATGTAACTGCTTGCAAGCTACTTATGGTTTAAAACTGACAAAGCTGTTTTGCTAGCAGGTTATTCATACAGGCGTCTGTCATAAGACAGGGTGCAGTAAGCTAACTTCGGACAACTTCTGCTTTAAGGAACACGTCTGTTAAACACAGAAAAGATTATCTTTCCTTATTTAGGGCCCCTCTGAAACGTACACAAAACAGAAACGGTTGGCCGATTTACACAATACAAGATGAAATACTTGGGTAAACGATATTATGCTTTTTGATAAGTAAGGGGAAGGGGGAGGTATAAAGGAAAAAATAAAAAGCCGACTGAAAAAGCAGAACTTTTCTCTTCTGCCTTGCAATGCATGAATACTGTGTACTCACCTGTCCCTGAATAAAGACTGAATAAAGACTGATTGATTGAACCATTCCTCTCTTCCTCAGGGGTTACTTCTACATAACCATGAATGGTCAGTTCCAATAAAGTGCCATCTTTGTGAATATTCTATTCTATCATCCATTAAATGTTCAAATGTTCAACATCAAATGTACAATGTTCAATTTAGGGTCATCAGGAGCAAAAACTATCCCGGCAGGAAATAACCCTTGGCAAAGAATATGAAATGAAGGTTTTTAATTAGATAATGTTTGTGCTGTGACATCCTGATTATGGATCTGAATATTACTGTTGATCTCCCGACTAATAGCTGTCGCTCACGCTGCCTGCGCTTTTTAAATTCTTCTACTATATCTGATTTTAAAACCATTTTCTCTAGTCTTTATATGCATGACCAAAATAATGATATCGATGACTCTGTCGTAAAATTTAATTCCTCCTGTGAAACGGTTTTAGACGCAATTGCTCCGCCCAAGATACGCAGTAATAAGGTAAGATCTGTTCCCTGGCTAAATGAAACTACGTGATCACTGCACCGCGCCTGTTGAACTGCTGAACGACGTTGGAAAAAAGATGGACTGACTATCTCTAAAGAGATTTTCAGGACTTCTCTTTTCAATTTCCAGGCTGAAGTTAAGAAATCGAAACATGACTTCTTTGCCGATTTAGTATCCCGCCATTCAAACAATCCTAGGGTTTTATTTAATTCAATTAATGCGGCCATTCACCCTCATTCTACGATGGGGTTAAATAGCACTGTTTATTCATGTGAGCAGTTTCTATCATTCTTTGTCAGCAAAATCGATACTATCCGCCGTGGCATTGTTCAAACTGGCTATGAACTTCCTACTGTTAATCATGACATTGTTCTAGATTCCTTTGATCAAGTCTCACTTTCAATTCTAAAAAGAACTATTGACACCCTTAAACCAGCTTCCAGCCCCCTCGATGTTGTACCACCACGTCTCTTAGTGGAAGCCTTTAATGTGTTGGGCCCATCTTTACTAGCCATTATAAATGATTCTATTAGTTCGGGGGTTGTGCCCTCATTTTTTAAACATGCTGCAGTCCGTCCCCATCTAAAAAAGGCAGTATTAGATCCTGGAGTTTTAA
Source organism: Polypterus senegalus (assembly GCF_016835505.1). Taxonomy (NCBI): domain Eukaryota; kingdom Metazoa; phylum Chordata; class Cladistia; order Polypteriformes; family Polypteridae; genus Polypterus; species Polypterus senegalus. The sequence continues at coordinate 70,983,822 of NC_053168.1, read as the reverse complement.
CTAACTTTCGTCCAATTTCCCAGCTCCCATTTCTGGCTAAAATACTAGAAAAAATTATTTATAATCGATTGGTCAATCACCTTAACTCCAATAATTTATTTGAGACCTACCAATTTGGTTTTAGGCGTTATCATGGTGTTGAAACGGCATTCCTGAAAGTGTTCAACGACATCTCTCTTATTGCTGACTCAGGTGATGCGGCAGTCCTTGTCCTCCTTGACCTGTCTGCTGCCTTTGACACCATTGATCATGAAATATTACTGATGAGGCTCGAACATCTTGTTGGGATTAAAGGGGCTGCTCTTAACTGGTTCAGGTCATATTTAACTGGTAGACACTTTTCAGTGACTTTAAATTCCTCTTTTTCTTCTACTGTTCCTCTTAAATATGGTGTTCCTCAGGGATCCATTTTGGGTCCTATTTTATTCTCTATATACCTTCACCCTATTGGAGCAATTTTTAGGAAATTTAACATTTCTTTTCACTGCTATGCTGATGATACTCAGGTTTATATTCCCGTCTGCAACTCTGCAACAAATCAACTCCACAACTGTCTGTCTGAACTAAGATCCTGGATGGCCAATAATTTTCTTGATCTAAATCAAAATAAAATGGAGGTGCTTATAGTGGGTCCACCAGCTAAAGCCCAAATTGGTCTTGGACTTCTGGGCTCTTTCTTTGCCTTTTCCAAACCTCAAGTCCGCAATCTTGGTCTTACCTTTAATAGTAACCTCTCTTTTGAGAAACAAGTAAATTCTGTAGTCAAGAGTTGCTTTTTCCAACTTCGTCTATTAGGTAAGATAAAGCCTTTTTTATCTTCTAAAGATCTTGAGAAAGCTACTCATGCTTTTATTTTTTCTCGCCTTGATTACTGCAATTCGCTGTATTCTGGGATTAACAAATCTCTGACGCACAGGTTACAGCTGGTCCAAAATGCTGCTGCTCGCTTTCTGGTTGGGGCAAGGAAGTATGACTCTGTTTCTCCTATTTTAGCTTCTTTACACTGGCTGCCTGTCAGTTTTCGAATTGATTTTAAAATCTTGCTGCTAGTTTTTAAATCGTTACATGGGCTTGCTCCTGCCTATTTATCTGAATTGTGTGCTTTACACTAGCCATCCAGAGTGCTTGGATCTTCTGCTCAGTTGTCTCTTGTTGTCCCTCGTACCAAATGTAAAACCAAGGGGGACAGGGCCTTTGTAGCTGCTGCCCCTCGCCTGTGGAACTCTCTACCTCATCATATTAAGGAGTTGTCTATAATTGAACAGTTCAAAACAAGATTAAAAACTCACTTCTTTTCACTTGCATTCAGTGACCTTCAGTAATACTGATTGTTTTCCTCTTTGTGATCCTATAACATTATTTCTATTTATTATCTATCTTATTTTATGTTCATATATTTTATTACTATTTATGTTTTATTGTTTATTGTTTTTTCTTTTATTCTATTATTGTAAAGCACTTTGGCCACAGCATTACTATGTTGTTTTAAATGTGCTATATAAATAAATTGACATTGACATTGACATCCTGGGTTTGCTCTATGATCCCAGGCAGCTTGAACCTGGAACCATCAATAGTTGTAAACTGAGATGAGGTAGGAACAAGTGCTTCAGTGATTTTATTTACAAAAAACATAAAACAAATAAATAATCCATAAGATTTTTTTTGCCTCATCCAATTGTCTGTCCTGATTTCACCATACAGTTTCTCTTTACAGCACCGATTGGGTGAAGGTAGAGTTGTCTGCTCGCTCTGAGGTGTGACTGAAGCAATTGACCATCCACCACTCATTTGCACATGAATGCGTGATCAGCCAAACATCCCAATCAACCTTGGAGCAGCATGTGCATATTCACACATGCACTTGCACATGCACCTGCCCCGAGCCTGCACACTCCGGGACTTACAAATATTTGTTTAAAATGTGTCACACCACAAACCTCACTCGTCACACTATCTATTTCTCAATATCTTAGAAAAAAATCAGGTGCAACCTAGCACTTATTTTTTGGAGGGAAAAAAATCATTAGCATCCCTTTAATAATTTAATCCTAAACTGTTTTTGTGAGTAGAAATGGTGCTTTGAGAGCTAGACAGTCAATCACTTGTGCTACATAACATACAGTAAAAGAGAAGTTCGATTCTTAAGCATGTCACTGTACATGTTAGATGATTTAGGGGATAATAGAAACTGAACACTGGCTACAGTGAGTAGCATCAAGGATGTATTCAGCAATGAATAAACTTAAATAAATCCATCCTGAAGTGGCTGCATAGAAGAAGGCAATGAGAGCAACACTTTCTTTAACTATTTTAGGGCAGATGTCAATTTTTGTCGACACAAGTGGTTGAGAGTGGAGGTTGACTAAAGTCAAAATCCAGCTGCAGAGGGTTATAATCTGTAAACGTCTACAAAACTTGGAGTAAAAGTAGGCTCTGTTTGCTTGAAAGAATGTTAGACTCATTGACTTGACGTTGAATCCTTATATGTTCTTGAGTAGCAAACAACGGCAAAAACAAGCAAAGCCAATACAAGAAACAAAACCCTCAGTTGACTAAGTTTTTGCGTATATTTTAATAAGACTGTGACTTGCCAAATTCTGATTTTGGTGCAAGTGATCTGGAGTTCGAGATCTAAAACGAAAGTGAGATAATGGCATCAGCTGATCAGTCCTCAGCTGATTGGTTTGAAGCTGATTGTGTAGCTGATGTGCCTACAGCAACATTCGCCTGGGGAGACCACCACTTACAATGACAAAGGTACATAGGTACAAACCATATTGCATCACACTGCGACTGCCACCATGCATCTGCTGTTGCCACCGCCCCTGTACAGCTACTGTTGTGGTCACTGCTGTCAAAGACAGTGAACACATAACTTCAGTGCAGCATCTGCATGTAGACAAACGTTTTATGTTGATTTATGTGAAAAACAATTGCTTTGTGTGCTTTTCACAAAACTGAGTTTTTTGGAAAAATATTCAGCCCTGGGAGAAAAGGAAAAAAAAAGTTAGCCCTTAAAGAGTTAAACGAAAAAAACAGTGTGAAACAGCTATCAGAGAGTATTGTTATCAGGAGATGTATTGTTGTTACACTGCTCCCTGCTTTGTTTTGTGTCTGCATATACTGGATTACTGAGTAAATAAAGCAAATACAGGGCACATGTTAATTGTCATTTCTCTCCCACAGGGTTAGATGGTGGAGGAGAGACACTTCCAATAATGGACAGCATGGGAAGGAGTAGTATGCCATTGGTAAGGACAGTAAGGTCAGAGATTCACTATCCTTCGTTGTCTAGGGTACAACGTTTGGTCTTCTCTAACCCAGTGCATCTCGACCAAGAATCACCATGTGGTATATGAGGGAACACTTTTAAGGTAAGAAAAGGCATCTATTATTGTCTCTTTTATGCCATTATAGAACTAGAAATAAAACTACCATATTTACGCGTGTACCACATGCACATTTTTTCCCGAAAATTAGCATTAGAAAATCAGGTGCGCATCATACACGAGGAAATGTAATTCTGTAATGTTTACTTCTTCTGCTTGGGCCTTACTTGCTCTCGCACTCTCTCTCTCTCGCTCGCGCACTCGCGCTCTCTCTCTTTCTCTCGCACTCTTTCTCACTCACGCGCTCTCTCTAAATGCTTCCTATAAAATCACAACGCACGTCGTACAAGGGGCAAAACGATTTTCGCAATTTTCTTTGTAAAAATTAGGGTACGCGTCTTACACAAGGGCGCATGGTACACGAGTAAATATGGTATATAATTTGACCATGCTTTGGAAGTGTAATATTAACTGTCTGTTGATAAGGGTTGAGCAAATAGCAAGAGTATTTGTTTTTTAATCTAGCACTATGCACAGCTGAGGTAAAAGAACAGACACTTCAAATTTATTCTTGGCTTGTTATGAACATTGCTAAACATGCTTGTCCATCCATCATTTTCTGAGTGGAATATTTAGTTCAGGATCGCTGAGAGTTGGCAAATATCCTAGGTGAAATTGGGTGTAAAAGAGGATTTAACCTTGGGCGTGGCGTAGGCAAACCCTAAATACATCATCAACACATCATTCCAAAATAACACATATTTAATTAGTGTTTCAAAAGTTCCACCTTAGCCAGTCATTTGTTAACATTCTGAAATACAAGGCAAACCTTTCCTATCATACAACATGCAGTATGTTAACATAAACGCATAATCTCTGAGAAGCAGTTAGCTGGTCTACTAATATGGCATATTTAATTCATGAAAATGAATCAACAGGCCTTGGATTTATATTGTTCATTGGTGATTTTGAAACCAAAGTTTAGTACTTTATTTGTATAAGAAATAAACTATTACTAAAGCACATATGACACATATTTGAATGATAGAAGAGTGAATGCAGTCTCCAGTTGTGACTTCTTTCTGCAGTTACAGTAATTAATTCTGAATTAATAAACATGCACAAACAACAGCAAAGTCTTCTCAGTCATGTGAAGTAACTTGAAAACAAAGTTTTATGAACTTTAATTAACAAGTATGGCATCAAAAGTGTAGCCTTAAACTTGGTACCAGTCTAAAATAAGGAGGGAAAAATTTCTGAAAATGAAAGCATCAGGTGCATGACATTTGAAATTTGAACTGAGGACAGTCTGTCCTCTAACGTTTTTGCTACCCTATGCAAACAGTTCAATAGTCGCATCCACACCATGGAGTAATTGAAGGCAATGACAATGGCTACATTTATTATTACAGATCAAACAATTTTATATATGAGGTTAGGGTGCCCAAAGAGTTTTAGGTGAATTGTACATGGATGTTGAATCGAAAAGTGGAGGAGGGACTCCTTCACATTTCACGGGAGTCATGCACTCATAATAGACTGAAGAGGGCCCTTGTAGTTTCAAGCTAATCGTACGTGGATGTCAAATCAGTGGTAAGGTCACCTGAAGCCACCACCTCCTGAAGCCCAATGACAAACATTGTTATACTTGACAAAATGCTGCAACCCCTGTAGAATAGAATATTCTTAAAGTTGATGATTTGTATATATAAAAGAGAATCAAAAGCATATATGAAAATAAGTATTATATCCTAATGCATGCTAGTATAGTAAGGGTTAAACCATTAAAATCCCTTAAATGCATATTTTATTAATTGTCTCTTTGCAGCTGCAAACCATCAATATCTTCCTGCTAAGCTTAAAAACTTTAGTCAAGGACACTGTGTACTTTTAGAGGGCTAAACAGGCCAATTATTTTAGGAAATACAGTCACTGAGACTTTGGCCTTGAGAGAAAACCAGATAGGCCGTTTGCTTCCACTTGCAGCAGCTGGGCCTCTGCCTCCCTGTCTGCCTGCCTGGACAGGTGATGACAGTCAAGTCAAGTCTTGCCGCACCCACTACACGATGAAACAGCTTGGGACCCCAGTTAGCAACCCCCCAGGCAGTCACGCGGTCCAGTCCCACCCTCTGGAAATTACCTTCTATCTGTCGCAGCCAGGTGTTACATAGGTGACCCCTTGACCTGGTCCAGCCACTCGGGTCCCCAACAATGACGATCCTACGAGCTGGATCACCCTTGGGGAAACGCGCCACATGGCCGTAGTGCCATAACTGACGCTCCCTCACAATGCAGGAATGTGCCTCATTCAGGACTGCATGAGCAACCGCTCATTCGACACAAAGTCAAACCAATGGTACTCAAGGATTTTCCGGAGAGACATAGTACCAAAGGAGTCCAGTCTTTGCCTCAGGTCACTGGATTGCATCCATGTCTCGCAACCATAAAGCAAGACAGGAAGCACCAGGACTCTAAAGACTTGGACCTTCGTCATTTTGCATAAATATCGGGAGCGCCACATATACCTTTCCATTGACCTCATGACCCCCCATGCTCTCCCAATCCATCTACTGACTTAATAGGAAGAGTCACCAGAGACGTGAATGTCACTGCCAAGGTAAGTAAACCTCTCGACAAGGTCGACACTCTCTCCGCAAACAGACACACTGCTGATGGTTGTGTCCAAGAGGTCATTAAAGGCCTGGATCTTGGTTTTTAGCCAGGACATTCACAAGCCCAGACACTCTGACTCCTCGCTCAGTCACTCAAGAGCCCCTATTAGAGCCTCCATTTACTCTGTAAAGATCATCATTATCAGCAAAGTCAAGATCTATGAATTTTTCCTCACCAACAAATGTCCCACATCCGCTGGACCACACGACTTTGCCCAACACCCAGTCCATACAAGTATTGAAAAGAGTAGGAGCAAGAACACACCCCTGACGAACCACCGAATCAACTGGGAATAAAACACAGAGGTTTTGCCTCCAGTCTGCACAGCACTCACAGTACCAGTATACAGGCCGGCCATGATATCCTTCAACCTTGAGGGGATCCCTGTGGACATCCAAGTGATGACAAGTCAAGGAAAATGTAGTTTATAAGAAACAGTGGTATTGTTTTAGGGGCGCAGCTGCCCAGACCTCTAGCCCAATATATGATGTGTGGGTCTGCCTGATTCCGACTTACTGATGGGAATTGATTAATAAATGATTTTCAGACACCTGCACAGAGTATGAAGTATTGATGGCAGTTTCAGTCAAGTGATGAACATTAGGTAATGGTGGGCCTGAACATTAGGTAATGATGGGAAGAGCCAAAAGGAGAAGAGTATTTTGCATAAATTATAAGAATTGTAAAAAATCTAAGCTCGCTAAATTTCCTAATTGCTCATTTCATTTGATTTGGGTCCATGTATGCATCACACAATAAAACTTAAGTCTGCCTTTCTGAGACTCCGTGTGCCTTCTTTGAGCAGCGTGTTTCTGCCACAACACCCTCAAAAACTTTGCTACCCTTGGCACCTGTCTTGTTTGCCTATATGCCGGAGCCTGGTCCTGATTTTGGATTAAATACTACTTTTCAGTTAGTGTTATTATCCAGCAAATGCATCTTTCATGCACTGATTTTCTGAAAAACCTGATTCTGAAAAGTTTGTTTTTATAATGGCAACTTTAAAGATTTTGTACAAGTAAAAATATCCTGAATTATTTTGATATTCACTAATTTATGTGACAATGACATAATTTTTGAGTATTAGTTTTAAAACATTGTCTGTTTTTTAGTTAAAAGAGTGTATCTGTAAATGAATAAACTTAGTATATATACATAATAAGATAATCAGGTACATGGCCCACAATGAAATTCCCCATAGCCAAGAAAATGCCCTATTTTTTGCTATCTTAGGGGAAGATGCCCCCTCTGAAACACAGAAAATTCAAGCTGTCAACTGTATATTTTTTGAAAAGAAAAAGTATAAAACTTTGAGGCTTTCTAATTTTTATTCAGCATCATTTCAAAGCATCCATTGTTAGTCCATCTATCCATTCATCTTCTTAACCTGCTCTTCCATCACGGGGCAGCTACAGTCTATCCCAATAGGAACAATCTTGGCACAGGGCACCAGTCCATCACACATGAATACACAACACCCTCAACACACACACTAGGGCCACTAATTCATCTAACTTGTGTGTCTTTTCTCTGTGTTGAAGAAACTGGAGACAAAGCCCTTACAAACACAGGAAACACGCAAACTCCACACAGGAAGCAACCAGGACTCGAAGGCTGGCTACACCACCAAGTCAACAATTGTTAATACAACAAAAAATAATCCGTGAAAAAAAAAAAAAATTTGAGGTGTACATAAGACAAATTAAAATGCACACTGTAATAGACAGAAGGCATGGGCTAGAGTTCTGGCTGGGATGGTTCAGGGTTGCTTACCATTCCAGGAGGCCAGTTTCATGAAAGAACATGGGGACACTAATCTCATGTACTATCTGCACCCTCAAAACAATAGGTATCAGTCTCACTGGGCTACAGCCCTTCTATGTTCCATGGGTGCCCACTTTAAGGATATTCCGCATGACACAAGAAGTGCTTCCAACCTGGAGTGTGGTAACACCGGAAGTACTCCCAGGTCTGGCATAAAAGAAGTCGCTTGACCCCATCCTGGCAAATTAGAGTCAGGAGTTGAAGAGGAGCTGGACAACACTCACCTGGGAGAAGAGGAGGAATAAAAGAAAGAAAGAAAGAGAGAGAGAAGAGAGAAAGGGAACATTTGTGATTGTACAACTTGTGAGAAGACTTTGTAAAGTATGTGGAAAAATAAACATTAAGTTTGAACCCGGTGTTGGTGTTTGAGGGTTTTGGGGGCTAAGTGACACCCCCTACAGGTCTCGCACACACACACCCCACACAACCACCACCCCACACACAAATATCTATAACATCTCATTAAAAAAACCCTATGTACAATATTTTTGGTGGGTAAAGAAGTAAATTTAAATTCCTGGGGCCTCATGTATAAACGGTGTATACGCACAGAAATGTTGCGTAAGAACGTTCCCACATTCAAATCGCGATGTATAAAACCTAAACTTGGAATAAAGCTCTCCGCTCGGTTTTGCAGACTGGCAACACCCAGCGTTAAAGCAGTGCTACTGTTCCTGTGTGGTTATCCTTTCTTTTCCTGAGGCAGTTTTATAAATACACTGAAATTAACCACATTTTGTTTATTAGTTTAATGCATCTGATTGTAATTAACCAGTAACAATATAATGGTCCACAGAATGGTCAAACTATTCTAAATACCATAGCTGCTTTAGCGTTGTTACTCTCACTGCACTTTTTTTTTCATCTTACAGCTGCTCCCATTAGGGGTCGCCACAACGGATCATCTTTTTCCATATTACTGTCACTGCACCACTCAGAGAAGCTGAGCGGAAAGAGAATTATTGGAATACAGCATCAAGCACACGCTGCCTCAGCCATGCTTCCTATTTGAACTGCTTCTCACATGGCAAAGCTTCAAACCTTTCCTGTACGGACCTCGCAGTTCAGAAAGAGTTTCATCCCAAGAGCTCTAAACGCACTCAATCAATCCATCAACTGCTCCTTGTAGAACTGTTTGTACTTATAAGTACAATCACCTCACTGTAAACTTGCAGTACAGTTATAATATTGCAAAACCTGAGACACTTTGTAAAGAGTGTACTTACATATGATGACAATATCATTTTTAAGATGAAATGCAGCAAAATATGTTGATTATATTATACAGATAAAACTTTAACTTCATTTAAATAATCTATATTACTAATAATTAAAGGACACGGTGTTGCTACGCTAGCAAGGATCTGGCGCAAACTGTGCACCTGCATAGGGCCGCCAAATCCCAGGGGTCGCCACACCAAAATATATTGAATATAAAACAGAAAGAGAAAATAACGACACAGCTAAAAACGCAGCGGCAAATTTCGGCAAAAGTTAAACGCTTGTGTCATAAGCACGAGGCGGCTATGCAGTGTCCACAACGGATGTGGCCATCCACTGTGCATAAGATACCATATTGACATTGGAGGGCAAGGAGCCACCGATTCTTCCTCTGCCCAGGGCCACCACGAGCCTAGAGCCGCCCTGAGTACTGCTGCAATAAATTATTTCATCGAAGGTCGCGCACAATCACTGGGCCACCGTGTTCCCATTTTTAATAACGTGCTTTAACTCCCATCATCATGAAAATGATATCACATATACATCTCAGTATTTTAGTTATTCAGAGAGCTGTAATATCATGAATGTAATGGATTTTGTGCCCTGCCGGTGGTAGAAAAAGCCCATTTAAGAAGCACTAGTGATTCACACACATAGAGCACATAGAAGAACACATACAAAACAAAGCATTTAACGTGCTACCTTACTTACGATGTGATTGGAGAAACTAGTTATTTAAACAATTTTAAGATGAAGTTTATGATGTTCTACTTTAATGACAAAATAAACTACGTGATTAAAGTGGAAATTTTGAGATTGAAGTTGACATTTCATGCTTTTTTCCCCACTGTGTGCCTTTTTTCTTCTCTGTACCCTAATAAACTTTCATATGACACTCAGACAGTGGGCTACGACTTGCCTTTTCACGGCGCCTTTGATATCTGACAACTTCTTTTTTACTGTGCGATTCTGTGAACTTAAGCTTTCGAGTTTCTCTGACACGCTATGTCACTCGATTAGCTTCCTTTTGTTGTTTATACCACTGTTTAAACCAACAAATAGTACGTTTTTCCTTGCCTCCACTTGGTATTCGCTAAAATTCTTCCATTTTCCCTCTTGCTTTTGTCATTGTCTTTTCACAGAACATTGAGCTTAAGGGCTATTCATATTGATTTGCATATTCAAAGAGGCATAATTCTGGGAGGAGTTGGGGTGGGACAGCAGGCGCGTGCACGAGCGTTACTTTTCACGCTGACCGGGATTTATGTAGCGGAAGAACACGGAAGTTGGCGAACGCACAGATTCCTACATCTGGATTTTTCTGTGCGTAAGCACATTTCGGCTTTTGTGCTTACATCATGTTATAATGTGAGTTCTATGCATGGCGTTATGCATTAGGCCCCTGGTGATAGAATAATTTTATTGACGCAATGGCAGAGGAAATGCCTCACCTCTCACAAGGCAAGACCCAAAGATGTTCCTAAATAGACTCTAAGAAAGCCAACCACAAGAAATATATTTAATTTTTTGAAAATAGAAAAAAATATTTTTATTGTGTGATATCACTGCCTGCAGATAGGTGGGTGTGATAATACTTAAAATCTGCATAAGTCAGCTTGTACGCAACAAAGAGTTCCATCAAGATAAAAAAAGAAGACATCTAAATGGTACTCGAAATCACAATAGCAAGCAACTGGCAAAATAAGCCACCGCCAAGCCCCAAACATAAGATGGTGAAGTTGGTGATATCTACCAGTGTCATAAATGGAGAAGATCAAATCAGATAAATCTAGCATTGTGGTAAGCTCGACAGGCAGGGTGTCTTCTCATTGTCCTCTCTACCCAGTTCTTCCTATTGCATATGACCACAAGCCTATTAATAAAAATGTGACAAGCTACCTGCCAGCCCCTGTCAAAGGTAGGAATAAATGTGCAGTATTTGAACAAAAATACTTTATAATTATTATTTTAACATTACAACTGTTTCCTCCCTGAATTGCTACAAATTGGACATGCATAGCACAGGTTTAATTTAATTTGGTCTCCAAAAATATTTATTTGAAAAGTTTTGGACTGCATTGGAGAGGCAGGTGGGTTTGACATAAATGTTTTTATTGTAAAAATGTTGTGCTATGCCAGTGTGTTGAGGTTAATTTCATTCTGTTATATCTGTCATGTCTTCTCTGCTAATTGTTTCATGTTAGTGTACCAGTGAGAAGTTAAGCAAAATGACACCTTTTAATGGCTAACTAGAAAGATTACAATATGCAAGGTTTTAAGGCAACTCAGGCCCCTTCTTCAGACAAGATGTAAGGGTACATTAAGTACAATATGATTTACTAGTTGTTTTTTTTATTATTTTCAGCATGACTAATAACAAAAAGGAAATAAAAATATACTGTATGTAAACAATCTATGTATTTTATGCAAGGAGAAATGAAAATTTTCAAAAACTTCTGCTGCTGTTTTGATCAACATTTCCCTCATACCTTTTTTCATTTTCAAGTGAAATGAAACTTGACATGAAATACAAATTCTGCCCTATGGACCAATTAGATGAATCAGAGTTTATGAAAGATCACAGTGAGGAATTTATACATGATTTGCACCCTTCATCTGACAGTAAAGAGTGAAAACTTACTTAAATAAGTTGAAATGAACAGCACTCAAAGGTCAAAAAGCATTTGTTCGCCCAGACATGAGCATTTTTTTTTTCATTTGTCATAAGAAAATTTAATAGGACAAAGCAAGCTGATAAAGGACATTTAACCTTCTTATAGTATTTAAAATGACTAGACTCATATGGCCTTGGGCCAGATTTCTTACAATAACAATAAAAGGACTATACCACAATCACTTTTGTCTGGCTATTCTTGTCTTGAAGAATCAAAGTGCTATTAGTTGCCTTTGTTTGCGTGTTGTAATCCAGGGTAGTCAGAGGTCAAGTTCGTGGCATGATTTTAAAATAACTAAAAGCAAGTGACTTGAATAATCAAAGTAAAAAGGCTAATGGGGCTCAGCCTAGACACAAAAGGAAAGCACTTTAATTTTTTTCTTACATTTATGAATTAGTGGATGTGTACATTTTTATATGTATATGTTTCATTTTACAATTAACATTTGAAATGTAAATTAATGGAATGTGAAAGGTGATTATTCTTTCACATTTCACAAATCTCAGTCTTATCGATTAGGCTTTTATCTCTTGTCTGCCTGATTTCTGTTAAGATCTCTATAATGAGTATGAATCAACTCATTACTCTTATTACTATTGTTTGTAACGAAAAATTAGATTCTATTTCTTTGCTTTTACAATGAGAGGAGGAGAGAGGTTGGGATCATTTACTGATTACAGCATGGTGTCACACCCACCACACAACAAACCACCTGGATTGGTACCCGAGTGCAACTGTGCAGCGGGTGACACCTGAGCACCACACTGGAACAGTCTGAGGTTTTTTACAGTGGCTGGAGTGCAAATCCTGCCCCCAAACCCCAGATTTTCCCTTGCAGGTTGGAGGATCTGCTTGCAGGGCTGGATGCAGATTAATGTCATATCCAGGAGGAAGAAATTGCATATTAAGGGCTTTGCTGAAATGCCCATCAGACTGGAGTCACTTCTGGCATTCAAGGGATTCAAAACAGCATCCTTACGATTGTTGACACAGAGCCCTAGCCTCAGAGCCAGCACTGTACATGGACATTCATGTTATTATGGGGTCATATTTTTTATACAGTTCATAGTTCCATCAAAGTTGCTGGATATCATGGCTGGCCTGTACACTGCTACTGTGAGTGCTGTGCAGAGCGGTGCCAGAACCTCTATGTTTTTCCCAGTTGTTTCATCATGGGTGTGTTCTTGCTTCTACTCTGTTCAGTGCTTGCATGGACTGGGTGTTGGGCAAGGTCATGGGGTCCAGCAGCTGTGGGGCACCTGTTGGTAAAAAAATATTCTCTGATCTTGACTTTGCCAACGATGGTATGACCTTTGCAGAGTCAATGGACACTGTGATCAGGGTTCTTGAAAGACCGAGCAAGGAGTCTGAATGTCTGAGCTTAAAAAACAAGATGCAGGCCTTTAATGACCTCTTAGGTACAACCATCAGCAGTGTGTCCGTCTGAGGAGAGAATGTTGACCTCATTTAGATGTTTACTTACCTTGGTAGTGACATTCATGTCTCTGGTGACTCTTCCTATGAAGTCAGTAGACGGATGGGGAGAGCATGGGGGGTCATGAGGTCATTGAAAAGGGGTGTGTGGCGCTCCTGATATCTTTGCAAGAATGAAGGTGCAAACCTTTAGAGTCCTGGGGCTTCCCATTTTGCTATATGGTTGCGAGACATAGATGCCATCCACTGACCTGAGACAAGGACCTGACTCCTTTGGTACTGTATTTTTTCGGAGAATACCACTGATTTGACTTTGTGTCGAATTAGCGGTTGTTAATGGAGTCCCGAATGAGGCACATTACCTGAATTGAGAGGGAGCATCAGTTACAGCACTGCAGCCGTGTGGTGCAATTCCCCAAGGGTCATAAGATCCACACTGTTAAGGACTTGAGTGGCTGGACCAGGCCAAGAAGACACCCATGTAACACCTGGCTGCAACAGATAGATGGTAATTTCCGGAGGGTGGGACTGGACCACATGTCTGTCTTGGGCTTTGCCAACCAGGACCCCAAGCTCTTTCATCATGTAGTGGATGCGGCAACACGTTGCATGCTCCCAAATCTGATCTAACCTGATGCTTACTTTTACAATGAACTGTATAAGAAATTTAACCAAATAATAATGTGAATGTCCATGGTTGCTTTCCAGTGCTGTTAGTAGAGGTTCTGGCTCCCCATGACCCTGGATTAGGTTAGGCAGATTTCATTAAGGGAATGTCAGAAAATGTAATGGATAGAGACAATTTTAATTTCCACAAACAGCAGCATGCTTACTGATTATTGTATTATTATTCTCTGCAGTGAAGTCTGGAAATATTTAAATGGCATACATTATGAAAATAGATGTCAACATGTCATACAATATGGAGTCAGGGTGGCCTATTTCTAAGTAAATATTGCATTGTGTACTTTTGTTGAAGGAACCAGAATATAAACATATTAAATTAAAGTGAGGGCGGCATGGTGGCGCTGCTGCCTTGCAGTTAGGGGGCCTGGGTTCACTTCCTGAGTCCTCCCTGCATGGAGTTTGCATGTTCTCCCTGTGTCAGCATGGGTTTCCTCCGGGTGCTCCGGTTTCCACCCACAGTCCAAAGACATGCAGGTTAGGTGGATTGGCGATTCTAAATTGGGCCTTTGGTGTGTTTGTGTGTGTCCTGCAGTGGGTTGGCACCCTGCCCGGGATTGGTTCCTGCCTTGTACCCTGGGATTGGCTCCAGCAGACCCCTGTGACCCTGTGTTCAGATTCAGTGGGTTGGAAAATGGATGGATGAATTAAAGTGTAACTTCTAAATGTTCATCTGGGAGAAAGTTTAATCTTAGGCAGAATATTTAAAAGTTGAGGTATACTGTAGATAGACAGATCAGTATTCAGTGCTGTGAAAACATATTTTTGCAGAACATCATTGTGTATTTTCCACAGTGAATGTTATCAGATCTTCAGTCAAAATAAAATATTTGATAACATGGAACCAAAGGTACACAATGACATGCATGAAAGAGTATTTATCGCTTGTTCTCAGTGATTGACATTTTCAATAATTATTAATCAGTCTCACAATACTGTTGTATATTTTGACTTTACTCTTCCTTACAGAAGCACTACAGATACATTTGTATTTTTTCAAGCTTGAATTGGCTCTGTATCAACATCTCAATGAAGTTTACCTCTGGATTTTGAGTAGCACATTCCAAAAGTGTTTTTTTCCCTGGAGATGAAGATTTTCTTCACTGTTTTGGATTATTCTCCCCTTCTTTTCTGTGAGTCATTTGCAGTTCTGTTTTAGCTCACAAATAGATTTACATTTACTTATTTGACTGACACCTTTGTCCAAGGTGACATACAACATTTATGATACAAGTGGTTGCATTTCTTTTGGTTTTTCAACTGGAGCACAGGCAGGTTGAGTCACAGGGGTCACACAGTGTCGATGGTGTGATTTGAGCCCACAACCTCAGGATCTGATGTCCAAGGCCTTAACCACTAGAAGACAAACAGTTTGTCTGATATTCACCTGAAGCAGAGCAGGTCATGGTTCCTACAAAGATGATGAGTTGTTTCTGTCTTGAATCCACAAAGAAATGTAAACCAATCCATAACTCTGTTGTTGTCATACTTATCTCTTATCCATATTAACACTTCTCCAGATATACATTAGAGAGCCAAACATTTCCAATTTATACTCACCTGTCTCGTGAATACAGTTCCAGACTTCTAGAGGATCATCTGGTCATTATAGCAAACTTGACTGAAAGACACACATTCTTATTAGTGAAGACTTCCTTCTGCCTTGCTACTCTGCAAAGATTCAATTTTCACTCAGTGTGTTTCCGCTGGAGTTATAAACTCTGACTTTAGTTGAGGCAAGAGATCCCTAGATGTTTTTTGTGAATTTATTAAAGAATGACTATTTTCTCTGGGAGAAATCCTATCAGGAAAACTCGACCACAAGCTTTGAAATGGCTTTGCAACTCTTTTCAAACCAATGGATATAAGCAGTATTTAACTTGAGGTCTTTGGGATTTTTTTTAATTGAGCCATAACATGCCTTTAGATCACATATGCTGACAACTTCACTCTGCTGACACAAGCAAAAGTGATTCAAATTGATAAGTGGAAGGGCTGGCCTAAATAACTGTTGATTGTTAACCTAAGCATTCAAAAAACTAATGCTAATTATTTGTTTTATTGGAAATAAATTAACTAGGGAACAATATCCTTTTTACATTTAAACAATACAAGTTAGATTACCTTGCACACCAAATTAATCAAAGGAGCCCCAAATTCAAGTGCCTTTTTCCTTTATGACTTTATACTTATACAAGACTGCATACCCTATGAACATCCAGTCAAATTCACAGTAAAATTAGACAATAATGCAGTAAATCAGAATGAAAACAAATAGTTTTTTCATCTCTGTACAGAAGGTTAACATGCCATATAGCTAGTTTAAACACATGTAATCTTCAACATCACAAAATTTGAAACACATCATACTTCTTAGTGGTACATTTTATTCAGAGAAGTGAGCATCTACAACCACAATCCTGGGACCAGTTCTGTTCACAGTTTCAGCTGCTGAGACAACTATTAATCACATTTTCCTGATCAGAATGAAAATGACGAAAGATGAAAATAGTAAAATATAACTGTGGTTTGACAGTGTAAAAAACTGTAATGGTAAATGGTGCTGTCTCACGTGTACACTGAATTGGATTTGATTCCAGTTGTTCATGACCTGTGTACAGCATTTTCTTCCCACATCAACCTTGATTTTTTACTTGGGTGCTATAGTTAAAGTTGAAAGAAATAAATTTTAGATGAGTTGGCATCTCTAAATTTGTTCATTATCAATTATTATGGAAGTGTGCCCTTCAACAGACTGCCATGCAGTCCAAGGTTGTCCCCTATTGCACCTACTCCTGCTAGGATAGGCTCCAATTCTCCATGATCCTGAAATATACTATACAAAGCAGGTTATGAAAATGAATACATTAATGGATTTATGTTTAAACCATTTGAAAAGGAGATGGAAAGGTATTAAAAGGGCACAGGAAAGGAGAAATACATAAATGGAGGCATTATATTTAATGACCATGCCATGAGATTTTCCAGATGTGTACTCTGCTTCTGTTCCATAGCTCTTGATAATGAGTTGTGGCCTGCAGACAGTGCATCAGCTGCCCAAATCCGACACAGACAGACACCAGGCACCAAGTTCCAAACACAACACACGTTTATTATCAGTGGGAACAATTCCCTTTCGTTCCCACTTGGAGCACAGTACAACAAAGCTCAAATGACCACAGTGCTTTCTTTTTCTTTCTTCCTTCATTCTCTTCTCTCTCTTGTTCTCCTCCTCCTGCTGCTGCGGCGGCTGTGGCTGCAAGCTTCGTCTCTCTCCCACCCAACTCTGGATCCCTGATTGAAGGCAGATGCACGTCGGAGTACTCCAGGTGGCTTGTTAGGGAGGTCTGGAATCGCTGCCAGGTGTGGTGGAAGCCTGACATAATTGGGCTCTTCAGCCTCTACAGCTCCCCCTGGTGGCAGCAACGGAGCTCAACCGGGCTGCAGCGAACTCCAACTCCAAGTATGCCCTGCAGGAATCAGTAGTGCCCCAGCATCCAAGGGTAGCTGCCCTCTAGTGTCCCGGGGGAGAGCATGATCAGGGTTCTACCACAATGCAGGTGTCCCAGACAGGTAGGGTCCCTGGCCGTCCACAACCTAGTACATGTTTTATTCTCTATGGAAATGTTACACTGTATGTTTTACTCATATAAATAAAACAACATTACAAAGATTCTTTCTTTACTTAACAGTGCAATATATACTCTCACCTCTCAAAGATTCTTATACGACCGTATTTACGCGTGTACCACGCACACATTTTTTCCCGAAAATTAGCATTAGAAAATCAGGTTTGAGTTAAACACGAGGAAATGTAATTCTGTAATGTTTACTTCTTCTGCTTGGGCTCACTCACTCGCTTGTTTGCTCTCGCACTCGAGCTCTCTCTTGCTTGTGCACTCTTTCTCTCGCTCGCTTGCTCAGGAACTCACGCTCTCTCTCCCGCTTGCTTGCTTGTGCTCTCTAGCTCTCTCTCTCGCTCATGCATTCGTGCTCTCTCTCGCTCGCTCGCTCTCTCTCTCCCTCTTCCTCGCCCACTCGCGCTCTCTCTCTCTCTCTCTCTCTCTCGAACTTGTTCTCTCTCTCTCTATAAACGCTTCCTATACAATCACAACGCGTGTCTTACACGGGGCAAAACGATTTTCGTAATTTTCTTTGTAAAAATTAGGGTGTGCGTCTTACACGAGGGCACGTGGTACACAAGTAAATACGGTAAATACAATATATCTCTACCTTTACTATTCCTTTATAACTGAAACAACATTTCTCTCATTACATAGAAGTACAATATATAATCTCAACTCTCAACCATTCTACTTGTATATACAATATATCCCCACCTCCGTTATCCTTATTCTCAAGTCCATATCAAGTTGTTATCTCTTTTAGATAGCAATCCTACTTCTTGACACACCTACCATCAGTTGGTAACAGGTCTGTCATGCCTCATTTTTATTGTATGCCAAGAGCCTGCTGCTTCTATAAATATCAAACCATCTGTGGATTCAGTGCCTCTAAAAAAGATCTTTCAAGACAAAAGAAAAATGCACCTTTGTGAAACAGGTCTGAGATGAATTATACTAAGAAAACTATCTAGTAGACTTTGCTGGGCAAATGATCAGGTGCTCACCTTTTGCCCTCAGTTCTATTCAAATATTCTTTCAGGGTTCTATTCCTTCAAAATTAAATTACAAAGTCCCCTCTCTTTCAGTGTTTATAGTGGCTATTTGTTTAAGCTGTTTGAAGAGTTAAAAGGACAGCAGTGGGGCCTGTTCTCATTACTAAAATGGCAAGAAGTGTGTCTCCCCTCCGCTGGCAGAGGAAAAAGCCTTAAACTTCACTTAATATGTATTTATTTTTTTTATACAAACGAAAAGAAACAGATGGGTTTTTTGTGCTTACTCTGTGGTTGTGTGTGGATCCAAAAGCCCCAGTGCACTGACAGGGACACTGTGCTGTAAAAATTAGCACTGGCCTTCAGATGAGATGTAAAACTGAGATTATGACTCTCTGTGGTCATAAAAGATCCCTGGGCATCTTTCAAAAAAGAGTAGGTAGTTTCCTGATGCCCACCATGGACAGATTTTTCTGGCCCACCAATTCCTCCCTTGTCTCATATGGTCTAACTATCTCTCTTACCTTTTCACCACCTAATAGTTAATGCATGGTGAATGTACTAACATAAGAATGGCTGCTGTCACATTGTACCACTATCCCTGGAGACTAACAAAGACTAGTGCAGCCGCACAATCAGAACACTGCTATAGTAATAGCAGCAATACTTGATAATTACGTAAATAAAATTTGTTCAGGGTTCAGTAACCAACACTTGTCCTTGTTTACAATCACCACAAATCCCAAACCAGCACTCAATGAACAGCAAAAAAAAAAAAAATGTGACAACACAAATATGTTTTAATATAAACACCCCAAAACAACAAAAACTTTGCCAGAAGAAAGTCAAAAATTAGCAAATCAGGGTGCGAGATGTAATGCCTATAGTTAACTTGTTTCCCCAAAAATACCAAAGTCTGGTTTTACTGTCCTTAAGGTTGCAAGAAGGTGATGGAAACCGCAAGCAAGATGGAATAAACAGCCAGCCAGTGCCAATAATAGAAACATTCTGTCCTACTGGAAAAGCAGTTGGGTGCTCCGGAACAAATACAAACAAAAAGTTTGTCATTTGAGAAGCATCTAGCTTATAACTCTGGACAAAAAAATCCAACTTTCAGTAGGTGGCTCCAGTTGCAGATTTCCTGTGCTAGTGCCTGTTGCTTCTTGCTTCACCTCCAAATGTCTCTCTCCTCATACCTTTTTGAGTTTAATCCCCTTTAGGCTAGCTGTCCTGCAAATTTCCATTATGACGCAAACTCTTAATCCATTTTCTTAGATACAGTATACCTTTAAAGAGAAGGCCATATGGCACTCACAACAGCATCATCCAGGTGGATGCTACACATTGGTGGTGTTTGAAGTGGTTCCTCACTGTCGATACAAAGTGCTACATACATGTAATTAATTCATATTTTATTATTATTTTGTTTAAGTGTTCAATGTACAATGAACATGATGTAGAGAAGAAAGTCTGCAAACAGTGATTTTGCACTGCTCTCTAGTTCATGACACCACACATATCTAATTAGATGTTTAAATGATTGTACGATGACTTTCACTCCAACAGTTTTTTCCAGCTTGATGCATTTGTCTGGTGAATATTTAAAACGCAATTAAAAAATGCAACTTAGTATGCATTTGAGTTACAGAGTAACTAAACAGTGCCCGTGCTAGCAGCAGTTTGGAAGCTGTGGCCTGTGTCACACAAGCATGAAAATGGCTATAAAACACAGACAGACATTTCACACTACATTATGTAATATACAGTGGGGCTTGAAAGTTTGTGAACCGTTTAGAATTTTCTATATTTATGCATAAATATGACCTAAAACATCATCAGATTTTCACTCAAGTCCTAAAAGTAGATAAAGAGAAACCAGTTAAACAAATGAGACAAAAATGTTATACTTGGTCATTTATTTATTAAGGAAAATGATCGAATATTACATATTTGTGAGTGGCAAAAGTATGTGAATCTTTGCTTTCTGTATCTGGTGTGACCCCCCTTTGCAGCAATAACTGCAACTAAACATTTCCGGTAATTTTTGATCATTCCTGCATACCAGCTTGGAGGAATTTTAGCCCATTCCTCTGTACAGAACAGCTTCAACTCTGGGATGTTGGTGGGTTTTCTCACATTAACTGCTCACTTCAAGTCCTTCCACAACATTTCGATTGGATTAAGGCCAGGACTTTGACTGGGCCATTCCAAAACATTAACTTTATTCTTCTTTAACCATTCTTTGGTAGAACGACTTGTGTGTTTAGGATTGTTGTTTGCTCCATGATCCACCATGTCTTGAGATTCAGTTCATGGACAGATGTCCTGACATTTTCCTTTAGAATTCTCTGATATAATTCAGAATTCATTGTTCCATCAATGAAGGCAAGCCGTCCATGCCTAGATGCAGCAAAACAGGCCCAAACCATGATACGACCACCACCATGTTTCACAGATGGTATAAGGTTCTTAAGCTGGAATGCAGTGTTTTCCTTTCTCCAAACATAACTCTTTTCATTTAAACCAAAAAGTTCTATTTTGGTCTCATCCGTCCACAAAACATTCTTCCAATAGCCTTCTGGTTTGTCCACCTGATCTTTAGCAAACTGCAGACGAGCAGCAATTTTTTTTTGGAGAGCAGTGGCTTTCTCTTTGCAAATGTGCCATGCATACCATTGTTGTTCAGTGTTCTTCTGGTGGTGGACTCATGAACATGAACATTAGCCAATGTGAGAGAGGCCTTCAGTTGCTTAGATGTTACCCTGGGATCCTTTGTGACCTCGCCGACTATTACACGCCTTGCTCTTGGAGTGATCTTTGTTGGTCGACCACTCCTGGGGAGGGTAACAATGGTCTTGAATTTCCTCCATTTGTACACAATCTGTCTGACTGTGGATTGGTGAAGTCCAAACTCTTTGGAGATGGTTTTGTAACCTTTTCCAGCCTGATGAGCATCAACAACTGTTTTTCTGAGGTCCTCAGAAATCTCCTTTGTTTGTGCCATGATCCACTTCTACAAATGTGTTGTGAAGACCAGACTTTGATAGATCCCTGTTCTTTAAATAACACAGGGTGCCCACTCACACCTGATTGTCATCCCATTGATTGAAAACACCTGACTCTAATTTTACCTTCAAACTAACTGCTAATCCTAGAGGTTCACATACTTTTGCCACTCACAAATATGTAATATTCGATCATTTTCCTCAATAAATAAATGACCAAGTATAATATTTTTGTCTCATTTGTTTAACTGGTTTCTCTTTATCTACTTTTAGGACTTGAGTGAAAATCTGATGATGTTTTAGGTCATATTTATGCAGAAATATAGAAAATTCTAAAGGGTTCACAAACTTTCAAGCACCACTTTATTATCATAATATTAAAAGCACAGTGCAAAGACACCAGAATATACTTTATGAAGTCTCTTTTCATAGCAAACTGATAAATGCCTCGTTATCAGGTTTAAATTTAATGCTAACTGACCCAGTAATGGTCAATATGGAAATTACACAGTCTCCCTGTATTTGCATTGACCTTCACCAAGAAAGCTGCTTTCCTCCCTCCTCCTAAAAATGTGCGCACTGAGTAGAACAGTGACTCTCATTTGGTTCAGTAAGAGTGTGCACAGTGTACTATTAGACATTTCATGTAATGTACTGTAAGTTAGCAGGTTACTAGTAAAGTGTGAAGCCATTTTTCAGAAGAAAAAGATGGAAAGTTAAATATAAGGTATCTATCCTCTACCACTCTGTTAATGTAAAGAAAATGCTGCAAAAGGGCAGCAAGTAGTAATTGAAGTAAGTCAGTAATTGACTGCAATGTAACTTTGATTTATAATTGGAATGACTGAGTAATCATGATTTCCTATCATTTACAGCAGGAGTTCTTAAACTTTGTAATCTGAAGAACCAGAAATTAACTGCGACCCAAGAAGAAGATTATTTTACTGACAACTGAGCCCTACACAGACAAATGACATAGGCCATAAAATTATGTAAAAAACAAATAAAATATATGCAAACATCGTGTCATGTCATTTAGTCTCGACCAGGGTCGTAGGGGGTGCTGGAGCCTATCCTAGCTAGCATAGGGTGCAAGACAGGAACAAGCCCTGTACAGGGTGCCAGTCCATCGTAGGGCAAACACACACATATACACCAAACACACACTAGGGTCAATTTAGTAACACCAATCTACCTAAACTGCATGTCTTTGGACTGAAAGATCAAACCGTGGCAAACATGGGAAGAATATGTAAACTCCATGCAGAGAGGACCTGGGACATGAACCCTATTACAAGGCAGTAGCGCTACCATCTTGCCACCCTAAACATGAATATGTTGTTAATAAAATTATAATTATAACTCAAAACAAGGAATAGATTCCTGATGTAACAGCAACTGTAAATGCTTAGTGCAAGCTTAGGTATATCATTACATAATTAAATTGTTGTTGCACAACGCAAAGATGTGATGATTTTTGAAAGGATAGTATGTATGGCCACTTAACTTATGAAGTAAGTAAAACATAAAGCAATCAAAAAAAGCAGTATATTTACTTTGTGTTTAATAATGTTTTTACATAACATTTTTCAAATGAGCTCCACCATTAATATACTGTAGCAATGTATTTTTGTAAATGTGTGCTGTGATGGACTGGTGCCCTGACCTGCCTTGTGTCCTGGTTTGGCTGGTAAAGGCTTCAGCACCCACACGAACAACTATGATCAGGATGAATTCAGTTCAATTAGACAATTACTGACTGACTGATTCTAATAAATGAGTTCACAAATATTTCATATTCTGGTTTTCATTTAACAGATTAATAAATAACCTAAGTAAAAAAGTAGTTACATTATTCCTAAAAAATGTATGTGCTATTCATTTATACAGGTGATAAGAAAAATCTTCGTGAATAATTTGGCAAACAGACCAGTTTTTATTTTACAATGTTCTTATGGTTCTCAATGGTCCCAACATATGTTTTCACTATCAAAAGATTGAATTTTATCAACACAATTAAGTACTAGGGTGTTGTACCATGTTGGCCATTATGAATGTAGTGAGAAGTCAAGTAAAATGACACCATTTATTGACTAACTAAAACAGATTACAATATGTGAGCTTTTGAGGCAACAGACCCCTTCTTCAGGCAAGCTGTGATACAGAAACTGGAATTCCCTGTTATGATAGACGGCTGGAGATCTGGCCCCACCGCGAAGCCTGGAGAAGCAGAGGACTGGGAGAGGGGCAATTTCTTCCCCAGGACGCAAGAGGGCAGCCATCCTGGATTGTGTGGGAGCCATGGAACTGGAAGGCTCAACCCTGTAGGGATCCGTGGTCACCGCCAGGGGGCGCCCAAAGGACTAATTACAACATGGTTTGAATAGAGACAAGAGTTTTATGGCCAGATATGAGGATTGTTTGCATGTCTTGGACTGACACAGACAACCTGTCTACAGACCCACATTGTATTGAAAAACTTATCAGAAACTTCAAGACTTTGTTGGACAATTATCTTATCCAAAGATCTTGACCATACATTGTTCTCCTCTCTTGCTTAATGAATCTTAACTTGGAGAGGTCTGTTAATTTTTTATATTTAGGATGTCTCACTTAAAGGTTTTCCAATGCTGTATCTGTCCTGGGGCCTCATGTATAAACGGTGCTTACGCACAAAAATGTTGCATAAGCCTGTTTCCATGTTCAAATCGCCTGTATAAAACCTAAACTTGGGATTAATCCACACATATTTCCACGGTAGCTCATACTCTGGCGTACGAAAGTTCTGCGCTCAGTTTTGCAGACAGGCAGTACCCAGCGTCAAAGCAGTGCTACTGTTCCAGTATGGTTTCCCTTTCTTTTTTAGATCCACGTCCCTGATGTCTATTTGAACTGCTCTCACACGGCAAATGCTTCAAAACCTTTCCTGTACGGACCTCGCGGTTCAGAAACAATTTTATCCCAAAAACTATAAATGCACTCAATCAGTCCACAAGTGCTCCTTCTAGAACTTATCAGTTGTAACAGTTGTACTTATTACTACAATCACCTCTCTGTAAACTTGCACTACAGTTATAATATTTCACAACCTGAGCCACTTTATAAAGCGCATATTTACATATGATGACAATATAATTTTTAAGATGAAATGCAGCAAAATGTTTATTATATTATACAGATAAAACTTTAACTTCATTTAAATAATCTATATTGTTAATAAATAAACATGTGAGGACACGGTGTCACTGCGCTAGCAATGATCTGGCACTCCGTTCACGGATTATTCCTGCCTCGTGCTGTATGCTTGCTGGGACTGGCGTGACACTGGAAGGATAAAATAATTAAACATGTACTACAAACATATTTCAATGTTCCTTAAAAGTTTTGAAGAATTGGCGTTCTAAGCTTACAGATGGCTTAACGTTTATTACAGAGCTGATTGTGTGGCGATTGGGTATTTGGAGAAACAAGAGTAAGGACAGGAATTGGGGGTTAGTACGTTTGAAAGAGACAGTGCTGCTGCAATAAATTATTTCATTGAAGGTCGCGCACAATCACTGCGCCACCGTGTTCCCATGTTTAATAATATGCTTAAACTCCTATCATCATGAAAATTATATCAAGTATACATCTCAGTATTTTAATTATTCAGAGAGGTGTAATATTATGAATGTAATGGATTCTGTGTCCTGTCGGAGGAAGAGAAAGCCCGGAAGCTTGTAGTGGTTCACACACATAGAAGATCAAATACAAAACAAAGCATTTAACGTGCTACTTTAGTTACAATGGGATTTGAGAAACTAGTAAATTAAACGATTTTAAGATGAAGTTTATGATGTTCTACTTTAATGACAAAATAAACTATATGATTAAAGTGGAAATTTCGAGATTAAAGTTGACATTTTGTGCTTTTTCCTCAATGTGTGCCTATTTTATTTACCTGTAACCTAATAAGGTTTCATATGACACTCAGACAGTGGGCTACGACTCGCCTTTTCATGGCAACTTTGATATCTGACAACTTCTTTTTTATTTCGGGCACTGCGCAACTTTATGAACTTGAGCTTTTGAGTTTCTCTGACACTCTATGTCACTCGATCAACTTCCTTTTGTTGTTTATACCACTGTTTAAACTAACAAATAGTACGTTTTTACTTGCCTCCTCTTGGTATTCGCTGAACTACTTCTATTTCCCCCCGTGCTTTTGCCATTGCCTTTTCACAAAACGCTGAGGTTAAGGGCTATTTATATTGATTTGCATACAGCAGGCGCATGCATGTGCGTTACTTTTTATGCTGATCAGGATTTATGGAGCGGAAGAACATGGAGGTTGACGTTCGCACAGATTTATGCATCTGGATTTTTTTGTGCATAAGCACTTTTTCACTTTTGTGTTTACGCCATTTTATAGTGCGAGTTCTACGCACGGCATTATTCATGAGGCCCCTGGTGTCCATATGAACACAGGGAACTCCAGTTTCTGTATTACATCTTGCCTGAAGAAGGGGCCTGAGTTGCATTGAAAGCTTGCATATTGTAATCTTTTTTAGTTAGCCAATAAAGGTGTCATTTTACTTGACCTCTCACTACACCAACACACTTTGAAATATTGTTAAGAGGAGGAATTCTTTCTTACCGAAACATGTTAAACTTAACCATAGCAAAAGTTAGAGCTCTTATATCATTGAAAGATGCTGAGAAATTAGTTCACACGTTTGTTTTCAGTCGACAAGATTACTGTAACGCACTCCTCTCAGGACTACCCAAAAAAGACATAAATCGTTTGCAACTAGTGCAGAATGCAGCTGCTAGAATCCTAACTAGAAAAAGAAAATCTGAGCACATCTCTCCAGTTTTGATGTCACTACACTGGTTACCTGTGTCATTCAGGATTGACTATAAAATTCTGCTTATGGTTTATAAAGCCTTAAATAATCTTGCCCCATCTTATATATCGGAATGTCTGACACCTTATATTCCAAATCATAACCTCAGATCCTCAAATGAGTGTCTCCTTAGAATTCCAAGAACAAAACTTAAAAGAAGTGGTGAGGCGGCCTTCTGCTGTTATGCACCTAAAATCTGGAATAGACTGCCAATAAGAATTCAACAGGCTGATACAGTGGAGCACTTTAAAACACTGCTGAAAACACATTACTTTAACCTGACCTTCTCATAACTTCACTGTAATTAAAATCCTGATACTCTGTATGTCCAACTCATTATAATAACTATTCATGGTGACTCTAAAATCTGTACTAACCCCTACTCTCTCTTCTGTTTCCTTTTCCGGTATCCTTTTGGTGGTGGCGCATCTACTCAAAGCACCGTGATGCTCCAACAATGATGGATGGATCAAAAGCCAAGTTGGTTTGACCATCCACATCAAGTGACTCCCTGAGAACCCTAACTACAAAGAGGACTATTTCATTTATGTTAGGTAGAATGCCTAGAGGGGACTGGACGGTCCCGTGGCCTGGAACCCCTGCAGATTTTATTTTTTACTCCAGCTGTCTGGAGTTTTTTTTTGCTTTTTCTGTCCACCCTAGCCATCGGACCTTACTCCTTGTCTATGTTAACTTATGATGTCTTATTTTAATTTCTTAATTTGCCTTTTAATTTTCTTTTTTCTTCATTATGTAAAGCACTTTGAGCTACTTTTTGTATGAAAATGTGCTATATAAATAAATGTTGTTGTTGTTTATGCAATATCTTCTTTGGACTTTGCTACATGCTGAGATTGAATGTATGCCGTAACAGTGAATAAATGATGAATGGTCACTGAAACTGCTTTTAGTATTCAGCGCTGCCATGGCACTACAATATATATGTCTCCACCTTGTACTGTACATTTGTACTTCATAACATCTAGTAAATCGTCACATTTTTGTGCCGCATCTGTTATTTTCATTTCAGTATTTCAATCTAGAGCCTTCATCTTTAAAACCTGTAAGTGTCATTGCTCTTGTCTCTCAAACATTCTTATATACGTCTTCACTTGTCAGTCATTTCATTTTGATTGTTTCAGTGGCTATGAGAGCAAAGATGGTGTCGTGGGGAGCGTTTATTGTATTCTTGTTCCACAGAGATGAAGGCTCTCTTTTATGTGTCAAATGGCTTTGTTTCACATTCTTTCATAATACATACTATGCTAAAGTGAGGGCGGTACATCACTCAGCACAGAATTTGCGCTTGGATGAGCTTGACTAATTTTACTACACAATCGTGTTGTTACCCATAATTCTACAAATACTGATCTACAGTAAATTGCAAGAAGCAGGATTCATTCATTCCATTAGTCTCAGGAGTAGAGGTTAGTGGGCAAAGAGCACCATACAGTTAATTAACAAGTATACAGTTAATCAGTTATATAAATCTCCACATTCCATTAAAAGAAAGGCAAGTATTTATACATTCTAATACAGTATAACTTGAAATCCTAAATGAATATTAAATCATACATACTTTAGCTCACCACTTTATTTGCAAATTAAACTCATTAAGGGAGCTACAAAGATTTAAATCATTCTGATACCATTTAATGTTTTATGTTATTACAATCTGATTTAAAGTGTGCTTCACAAATACTGTGCTTGTAGCTTGAAAGCAGGAATAGTAGTATATTAGTAAAGAATACCCAGTGTGCTCAGACTCCTTCTCTATCAGTCCTCGTGTTTAAGCTCCATCGTACCTCAAACTCAAAAAGCAACATTAAGACTTACATGTATATATTTTAATTGTGAAGTTTTATTTAATGTTTATATAATATTTCCAGGGCGGCACGGTGGCGCAGTGTTAGCACTGCTGCCTCGCAGTTAGGAGACCCGGGTTCGCTTCCCGGGTCCTCCCTGCATGGAGTTTGCATGTTCTCCCCGTGTCTGCGTGGGTTTCCTCCCACAATCCAAAGACATGCAGGTTAGGTGGATTGGTGATTCTAAATTGGCACTAGTGTGTGCTTGGTGGGTGTGTTTGTGTGTGTCCTGCGGTGGGTTGGCACCCTGCCCTGGATTGGTTCCTGCCTTGTGCCCTGTGTTAGCTGGGATTGGCTCCAGCAGACCCCCGTGACCCTGTATTCGGATTCAGTGGGTTAGAAAATGGATGGATGGATAATATTTCCATGAGTTTGGTACCCAGCCAAAAATTTTCAGTTAAAACAACAAAAACAAAATCAAGCCATCAAGCAGATCTCTTCAGCTTAAAAACTAAATATGTTTGCTTTCAGGCCTTTATGCTAAAAGTATTAGAGTTCTGAAATGTCACACATATAACAATTTCAAAATTCAATTAAGTAATAGGACAACAAATACATAATAAGACAGCAAAATCGTACAATATGAATTCAAATTATTGATACTTTTATGTTTCTGTACCTTTTTCAAATGACCTGAATACAGTGGCATATCTTGCATGGAAGATAATGATTTCGTTTATACATAAGAGAAAAAGAAAAGGCAAGCAAAATGACACCTTTTATTGGCTAACTAAAAAGATTACAATATGCAAGCTTTTGAGGCAACTCAGGCCCCTTCTTCAGGCAAGATGTGTCATTTTGCTTGGCTTTTCTCTACATTCATAATGGCTAATGCGGTACAACACCCTAGTACTACAGACATAAGAGAAAAAGAAATATTTCACATTTTCATATATATACGAGGGACGTTCAAAAAGTTTCAGCACTTTTATGTTTTCGTGAAAACAGTGAATGCAGAATGAGTAGTAATTTGTCATGTCAGAGAGTGTCATGTGACTAGTTCCATCTGGCAAGGCAGCTGCCCTGGCAGTTTAGTATAAGAGTTGTCACCCTGTGGTGAAGATGGCTGCGAAACATATAATTTGCCCTAAAGAGGAACAGCATTCTGTCATACGCTTTTTGTGGGCAGAAGGTGTGCTAGGAGCACAAATTCATCTCCGCATGTGTGCTCAGTAAGTTCTGTCTCGTAGAATCATCTATGATTGGATTGAAATGTTCGAAAATGGCTGTACTAGTGTGACGAATGTAGAGCACTCCAGATGTCCAGCTACAGCCACAACTACGAGGAGTGAAGAAAGAACCCTGGAACTGATTCACAAAAACAGAAGAATTTCTTGCTAATGGGATTAAAATGTTGGTACGATGCTGGGAAAATTGTATTGTAAAGGAAGTTGACTATGTAGAAAAGTGATGTATTTTGTTTTTGAAATTCTTAATAAATAGTTAAAAAAAGTGCAGAAACTTTTTGACCATCCCTTTACACATGACTGAATATTTTGTTGTTCATTTTTTTCATAAGTGTACCAAGGAATGCATGGTTGAAGAGTCATTAGTGATAAGGCAGAGTTCCAATCCAGGTTCAGACACTGTCTCTGTGGAGTTTGTACAATTTTCTTGCATTCTCTTGGGATGTCTCCAATGTCCTCTAAAAGATGTGCATATTAGGTTTAATCATGGATTTCTGCCTTGCTCCCAATTCTGTTAGGAAATGTTCTATCTCCATCCCCATAAACTGAAAATAGCAGGTTCAGAAAATTAATACATAGATAAGTATATCATTGATTTGTATTTTCTTTCTTTTTAGCAACAGTTTAGTAATTGGGCTTATTGTCTGATACATCACTTTTCTAGTTTGTGTTTTTCTTAATTTTATAGAATTATTTCTACTTTATTGTTATAGATTTTTTTATAATTATTATTATTATTATTATTATTATTACACTTTTCAGCTAAATGTACTAGTTCTAGTGCAGTTTTTTGTTCTTGTTTGGTCTTTTTTTCTCTTTACACTTGTTCATAGGAAATAAAAAGCTATTATTTACAAGCAGACAATCAAAGTGCCACAAGTCACTATGTTGCTGAAGTATTGTCAGAGAATTCATTGAATGATTGAGATCTTCAAATTTAACAAGAAAGAGCAGCAAGAGACTCAAATGTTAGTAACTGAAAGAAAAAAATGTTACATTTGCATTTATCTCACTTTACTATCATATTCTAATCATCACAAAAATAACATTTTGGGTGTTTTAAATTACAGTGCACACAGCCTCAGAATATTGGTTTAAGGAGAGAGAATGATGAGTAGGTTACCTGGAGGAAATCCAGTATATAAAGCTCAATGTGTTTATCTGTCTATGCAAATCCACACGTTTAACCTACCTCTACCACAGATTTAGCATTTGTTCGGGCTATGTTTTGGCCTAAAATTGTTCTTCTTGGGAAACTTTATTTAGTGTCCGCACCTTTGCTTTATTTGAAAAGTTCCCTCAAGAGATTCTTCTGGTACTCGGGGGGTTAAAATATTTTCCCTAGGAAATTTATTTTGTGACTGCACCTGCAATTTATTCCACCCCAGGCAGATACCCCAGCTAGTGTTTCGTAATAAAAAAACAAAACACTTATTCATTACAAGGTAACATTGTTGATGATACTTTTAGGTATGCTGTTGATTTATAAAGTATATTAAAGGGTGAATTTAATATATCATAATTGTGTACACCATGCATTCATTATATACCCTAAAGATATGCAAATAGTGAATGAAAGCATTAAAATGCCAGCAAACATTATGCAAGAATAAGTATTAATAGAGAGCATCTTGAATGCAGCACTTCAACATTAATAGCGTCTAGAAGACATTGCAGCACCCAGACCCTAAACACAACACCACAGACACAAGTTCCAGGTTCAAATAATAATTTATTTGATATAAAATACCTGCAACATGTTTATCAAATGCATACACAAGTACAATATACTTTTTTCTCTCTCTCTTTTCTTTCTCCACAATTCCCAGACAAGCTTTGTCTATTCTCCACTCCAGATTCCAACTCTCTGGATGAGGATGAGCAGCGTATTTTATCTTAGACCCATAAATACTTTTGGTGCTAGAGCATAGCCTATTCGAAGCACTTCTGGGTCCATCTCCACAAAGTAGGAATCATGTATGCCTTCAGCACCCCAAACTGCACCTATGGAACCTGATAAGGCTGCCCTATGGGACTACAGCTCCCAGCATGCCCTGCGGATGTCTGTGGAGGTAATGTTAGAATGCTGCTACCTACCATGTCAGTGGAGCATGTATCCCTGCCAGGTAGTCTACTCTGTACTTTATCAGACTGGCCTCCTCTCCTGGTAAGATATTGGAACCCATCGTGACTGACATGCCAGTCCATGCATGCCACCCATTACAATGGTTGAATTTTAGGGCTGTAGTGTTATTCATGTATATTTTGTAACTGTCTATGTAAAATTCTACCTCTCAAGTCATCAGAAGTATTTTACAAAGAATTGTTTTCAAACGATGTAAATATTTTTTTAAATTATTCTACAACTTTTAAACTGTAGTGCCTATTAGGGATGTCATGATGCCATAATTTTTATGTTCAATACTAATACCAGTGAAATTTCATAATACTTAATTCCTGTTTGATACCACACCAAAAACAGTAATTCCTTTCACCAGCTTTTTAATTAAAAGTAATTCCATTATTAAGTGAACAATATTGTGCCTTTTTCTGTAATAGAATATGAAATATATAAATGAAATAGAAACAACACATTTAACATAATGGTATATTAATCCTCCTGCTCTTCCAATCACACTTGTTTAACAAAGGGGGACACTCTTCCGATTATGTTTATTTCATAAAGGGAGGTGATTTACATTGGCTGTGATTGAGTTGCTAATGAATTTAAAAATGCAAAGCTGTGCTGTGAGACCATAAAGGTTCAGAAACACTGCATTAGCTGATAATAATGAGAATATTATGAGTGCAGCCACTGAATATATAACACTGATCCCTGTGAGCTGGCAGCACAGAACTGTATGGCTAATTTTCATGCATACCTAGCCATGTGACCAGCTAAGATCTTAAAACAAGTGTTAAAGGATCCCTCCCACTTCCCCTTCTTGCATGATAAGGATAACCCATTAAATAATAATCATAACAAAAGAAGGTGCTTCTTTCTTCTTGATGATAAAAAATTTGCAAAGTATCTGAAGATACCATGATGTGTGCCACAGGACTGGAACTTTGTGAGAGCACTGATCTGTATTTTATTTACTTATTGCTAGTTTGTCTGCACTGTGGTGCAGTGGTTAGCATTGCTGCCTCACAGCTCAGCTCTTTTGCCACAATAACTGGTTCAGCATAGCTGGCAGATTTTTCCTTAGATCCCTGGGACACCAAAGAGACCATTTCACATTATATTCCATTCAAAACTTGTTCAGTTTCTTCCTCCCTATTGATTTCAAAGCATTTTACGGAGACTGGCAAAATTCCCAAACATTTCCATGATTTCACTGAACTCAAGGTGAAACAAACTCCCCGGGCTTCATTCATCACTAATAACAAGTTGGCATTCATCCATCCATCCATCCATCCTCTTCCGCTTATCCGAGATCGGGTCGTGGGGGCAGCATCTTGAGCAAAGATGCCCAGACTTCCCTCTCCCTGGCCACTTCTTCTAGCTCTTCCGGGGAATTCCCGAGGCGTTCCTAGGCCAGCCAGGAGACATAGTCCCTCCAGCGTGTCCTGGGTCTTCCCCGTGGCCTCCTCCCGGTTAGACGTGCCCAGAACACCTCACCAGGGAGGAGGGATCTCGTTCTTTCGGTCACTACCCATAGCTTATGACCATAGGTGAGAGTAGGAACATAGATCGACTGGTAAGATGAGAGCTTTGCCTTATGGCTCAGCTCCTTTTTCACCATGACAGACTGATGCAGAGCCTGCATCACTACGGACACTGCACCGATCCGCCTGTCGATCTCACGCTCCATTTTTCCCTCACTTTTAAACAAGACCCTGAGATACTTGAACTCCTCCACTTGGGGCAGGATCTCGCTTCCTACCCTGAGAGGGCACTCCACCCTTTTCCGGCTGAGGACCATGGTCTCAGATTTGGAGGTGCTGATTCCCATCCCAGCCGCTTCACACTCAGCTGAGAACTGATCCAGAGGGAGCTGAAGATCACGGCCTGATGAAGCAAACAGTACAACATCATCTGCAAAAAACAGTGACCCAATCTTGAGTTCACCTAAGACATATGGGGTATCCATTGGAGTGTGTTTCCTGCAATAGTAATTTTCAATGCACGGACAATAAAGAACACTGAGACAGTACAAATGGGAAGTTGCAATTGCATTACAATTTAACATATTTATTATTATTATTTAATGTGCCCTCACATTAAACTAGCGGAAAAAAGCTCGATTGTGGTACAGTATGTACCGTATATGATTTTAATTAATTATTCAAAACTTGAAAATCTCGTGGACATAAATAATTTATTCTCATGTAAATTGAAAGTAAACTCAAGCTAATACTAATATATTACCTATAAGTATAGCAGTCTTCCTGTGGAAAAAAAGAAGGTAGCATTATTCCTGTTCTGCTGGGTCATTATAATTTAATACTTTATTTCTGATAGTTGGCACAAAAGGACAAAGTTACAAATTCATGAAAGTAATTTTTAGTAACATATTAATGCATTTATAATGCTAAGGTACCCCTAATACTTGCTTTCTTTGCATATGGTGTCTTCTCTGCATGTCGTTCAAAACCTTGCCGAATTCTCATGACTGCTGTATCCACACAAGGAATAACAAGAATAACTTTAAGGATCAGTACAATACAAGGTACAATGAGAGAGAACATGTATGTTGGTGGGAGAAACCACCTGTAGTTATGAGCATGGCAGAACATGTCCCAGCCGTACAGAAAGGTATGAAGAGTGCAAAGCAGAAGAGTGACGTAACCCAGTTTGGACTGCAAAGAAAAAATACAGAACTTCAATAAACATAAGGCATTAATTTTAAAAAAATCATTATTAAACATGCTAAAATTACATCCTTTAAGCTGTAAACCTTAATTAACAGAAAATATAGTAAAATTTGGGAGGTAATTTGCATCTAAAAACTTAAGTAATGTATTTACTGTGTAAGGAATACATTTATTTCACTGATTGCATTGTTATAATTTCACAAATTAAAGATATAACTTCAATATATTTATAAATAAATGGTTTTTCAAAAGGTTATTCATTATTTATAATATTTGTTTGAAAATGTGTTACAAATGTAAAACCATAACTGATTTCATTCCCATTTTTAGTGATTTTCAAGGTAACTGTTACATACAAACAAATACCTTTGCATACATAACTGTCATAAAAATACTTAATCCAGTTCAGGGTTGTGAGGAGAGGCTGTCTATCCTTGCTACATTGGATGCAAATCCATTGCAAGCCAACTCATGTACACTCCCATGCAGGGCCAATTTTACATGACATGACTGAATAGGGGCCGTACGGTGGCATAATGGTAGCGCTGCTGCCACGCAGTAAGGAGACCTGGGTTCGCTTCCCAGGTCTTCCCCTTTTGGAGTTTGCATGTTCTCCCCGTGTCTGCGTGCGTTTCCTCCGGGTGCTCCGGTTTATTCCCACAGTCCAAAGACAAGCAAGGTAGGTGCATTGGTGTGTGCTTGGTGTGTATGTGTGTGTGCGTGTGCCTTGCGGTGGGCTGGCGACCTGCCCGGGATTTGTTCCTGCCTTGCGCCCTGTGCTGGCTGGGATTGGCTCCAGCAGACCCCTGTGACCCTGTGTTAGGATATAGCGGGTTGGATAATGACTGACTGACTGACTCAATAGTGGTATGATGATTAACTCAAGATGGGTGTTGACAAAAGTCGCGATCAAAGGGTACAAAGCTAAATATCGAGATGTTGTGTATTTACTTACAGTTTTGTGTTTGCTGTTGTTTTTGTTCATGCTGAATCATTTTCTTATTTGTTTGTTATTTCTGTTGATTTTGTTTATTATTAGTTAATTGCATACTGTCTTTCTAAGTTTAGATGTTTTTCTTGTGCTTTGTGAGTAATGTCAATATTGACATTGAAAAAACTCAACCACAGAAGAATTATCACTCTTAGGGTTAAGGTATCAGAGACATAGGCTTCCAGCCAGGTTACTGTTTGTCTTTAGTAATGTTTCTCAACCTTAATGGTATCATGTCCAAGTTTTTTTTTCTCTAAGTACTGTATATTCTCAATCAACAAGGGGGTCAGAGTACAGGGGAAGCACAAGCACAGACATACAGTGGGGTTGGGGTTTTTAGGAAAGTGCACATGTAATAGCAGGAGGTGGGGAAGATCATTGATGAATATGATAAATATCATAGGGTGACCCACTGCCACCCACTAGCACACTTAACAATAGCAATCTGTGACGCACAGAGGTTGAGAAACACTGGTCTGGAGTATGCCTTTTACCAAGGCAAATGTAGCTATTTTTTTTTAAATTTATTATACAATATAACAAGAAATTGCTTTGGATTTTGTCATTTCATTTAATTTAAATTTGTAAGAATCCATGGTGTATTGCCAATATTACATTTTTCTCTACAGAATTAGATTAGATGTGGACTTCAAATTGGCCTGAAGTAGTTTAGTGTTCATGAGTTTGTGCATCAATGTCTCCTTTAATCACATATTCTTCAGGGCTGGTTTCAGTCTTAGACCCAGTATTGGAAGAGTTCTTTCTCATGCTCCACAACCTTGTATTGCAAATTGTTTCAGAAAATGAATGGTGATGTAAATATCCCTGATGGTATTTTGGTTTCCAGAGGGAAAATGTTACTAAGCTCTTAGAAGAAGGCCTTTTTAAAAAAGAAACCAATAATGGTAGACTAAAATCCCTACAGGCTAATTGGTGGCAGTAAAGGGGTTCTACGTGGGACAGGTAATAATAATAATAATAATAATAATAATAATAATAATAATAATAATACATTTTATTTACATAGTACCTTTCCTGTGCTCAAAGCACTTTACAGAAATTCAGAAAGAACAACAGAACATATATAGCATTGGATACAAGAAATATCCACCTAAAACACTAAATACGGGATATGCAAAGCAATAAAACATAATAAAAGACAATAAACAAGAATAAAATATAAAAATACAAAGTATGACAAAAAAACCTACAACAAATAACAACATATGTGGTACAAACAGATATCATCCTGAGCTCCTCGACAGAGAAGGTATACTGAATACTGTAAAGGGTTAGAATGTCAAGGAAACTTAAACTCCTTATTGAGCAAATGAGATTTAAGTTGTTTTTTAAAAGAATGAATTGAGTTAGCTGATCTCATTAATTTAAAGAAGTCATTCCAAAGTCCGTGAGCTATAGAGCTGAAGGATCTGTCATCCATGGAGCACTGGTTAGTTTGGAGCCTAACAAGATTGCTAGAATTGGTGAACATTAATGGGTAAACAGAAGCATAGTAATGGAAGAGCTTACCTTTGTAGTCCGGATCAAGGCCATGTAAAGCTTATAGGTTATTAATGGAATTTTATACACAATCCTGTAAGAAGTCAGTGAATCAGCATGGGTGTTATATGCTAACTGTTGCAGGTCTGTGTAAAGACTCATGCAGCAGAGTTTTGAATAGGCTGGAGCTATGATAACTGAGTAAAAAGGGGCACCTGGGTTTTAGTTTCACTGAGGCAAGTTATGAGCTGAAAAAACTCTGATGAACTTTCACTTTTTACACTGAAATTGATCTAAGTATCACCTGCATAAAAGTGGCAACCCAGTCCAAAGCTACAAATGATATGGCAAAGGAGAAGCATGTAGATAGAGAACTGCATAGAGCAGAGGACAGAGCCTTGAAGAACCCCTTGTGAGACTGGCACTGAGCTGGACCTACTGTTGCCATAACTAACAGACTCACAGGAGGGCAGTGCCATAGATACTCAGAAATAATAACACCTGTTAACTCACAGCAGAAGGTGCCTTGGGTACATGTCCATATAATTGAGTTTAGGGTATCAGAGGCATAGGGACCCATGAGGTCAACAAAGGGCATCCAGGAGATAGCGTATCAGAGGCTAGAATCTAGAGATTAAGCAAGGTAAAGTTATAACTGGCAGTGAGGTTTTTGAAAGAAAGATTGTGTTTTGAAAACTGTGTGCAAGGCAAATGGACATAATACTACTGCATTACTTCTAGATAATCCTTTCCTACCAAATTAACCATATTTTTGCATTGAACTTCAATAATATAGGAAGAATGAACAGAACTTCAGTCTTAGTTATGGGAAATGTATCTTTTTACTTACTTTCATTTTCTCATCATTCTCTTTTAAAGATTAACTATTTTTGGTCACAGTAACAGTTTGCTGTTTGTTTTTTATTAACACAAAGCTTTTTACATGCATGACATCAATAATCAGTGAGTCTAGTCTCATATCTAGGCCCAAGAACTCAAAGTGAAATCTTTTTAGGTAAATAATAAAGGTTATCTCCATGTGCACAGATAAGCCTTTGGTCACACCTCTGGACACTAGTGCCAAAACCCAAAGGTTTCTTGGTGATAGCATTTTTAACATAGTCTGCTAAGATTCCTTTGTTATTCAGCTGATAATTCTAATATATCTACCATTACTTCCAACTGTTTTTAAGAATCCATACCTTTTATGTGGGTTGTATATTAATTAGATTAGATTAGTTTGAGTTTACTGCTTCAGTTTGCTATTTTCTATGCACAGGCTTTTGGCCGTGCCAACAATGAAATTCTGTCTGCCCCAGTTTTCACTCAGTTACAGTATTCAATTTGGGCATGTACTAAAAGCATGGACAAGTTTCTCTGTATTAGAAAAGTACAGGAATGTACCAGTATTTATAGAAATGTGCCGACAGTGCTAAATCACTATACTCAGAAGTTAAATATGGTGTCCCAAAGTGCTTAGTAGGCTACTGAGACATTTACTGTTTTCATTTTACACTCTTCCATTGGAAACTATCATTAGAGAACTTGGCATTAATTTTCCCTCATATTCAGATGACACCCCATTACACCTTTCCCAATTATACACTAGCCTAATGTAGTAACTAGCGATTATGTGTAAACAAATAGAATGCATGTGGGTTTAGTGCTAGTGTAGTACTTACCACCGCCATTGCATCAAGTCATAAATATTAGCGGAAGAGCCTTTGCTTAAGGTCAGGTAGGGTAGAAGTGAATATGCTATGTACTCCATCTCCAAGCACCTAATAACACTGGCAGTAAAAAGATGTGTGGCTAAAGACATACCTTAAATTGTAATCCACTTAGCCAGGCTACAGAATGAGTAACTTCATTGAGATTAACCCTAGTATAAAGAAGTACATCTTTTGAAGTTTAATTCTTTTCTCTTTTTCAAAAGAATCACTTTAAGCCACTGAAGGAGCCACATCTTTGAGCTATTATTTAGAGAAGGAATGACACATCATTTTTGATTTCAAGATATGTGTATTTGTTTAAAGTATAGAAGTCCAATTTAATTTTTTTTATCCTGTTGCTAGCATAAGGTTTATATCCATTGCAGATTTGTTATTCTCAATTGACCATCCAAGCTGACATGTGGAACTGATCTCCTTTTCATCAGCTTATTGGTCCGGGTATTCCTCTGTCTCTATATTTCCATATTTCCATTTGAGAACTTTTCTAACCCTGTGTCTTTAACACTTCTTTATTAGTAGCTGTACAATAATACTTAAATTCTTAAACGTTTTTAAAACTGCATGCTATTTTAACTTCTATAAAGACTAATGGGTACTATGGTTGCTAGCATGAACCTTGACCTCTGTCCTTGAATTGAGTTTACACATTCTTCTGGGATCTCTGTACATTTTCATTATAGTTACATATTTTTTATTCTCACATACAAAATTGTCCAAAATTAACATGAAATGGATCAAACAGTTTTATGCATGGAAGGATAAATACAAATGTGTCATTTTGCATTTTTAATTGATGCCATTAAAATTTTTGTCAGATTCGTTTGTTTCAAGCAAAAAATCAGTTAAT
Source organism: Polypterus senegalus (assembly GCF_016835505.1). NCBI lineage: Eukaryota > Metazoa > Chordata > Cladistia > Polypteriformes > Polypteridae > Polypterus > Polypterus senegalus. The sequence continues at coordinate 70,944,532 of NC_053168.1, read as the reverse complement.
AAATACCTGCACAAATCTAAATTCTCTCCAGTTGACTGCGTTGCTGACAGAGGGCAGAGAGGTTATTCCCAATAAAAGGTAGAATCCAAATCCTAGAATTCCTGCACTCAAGTATGAATCATTGCGCCAGGCATAGAATTTCTGAAATATTATTGTTTCATTATTCTTGATCTATTAAGAAAGAAAAAATAAATTTATAAAAATTGGCACAGACGTGACAAAAACATTTGGGGACAAAAAATTATAGGTTACAACATAATTAATAATAATTAAATTTGGCTGCATTCAATTGGTTGAGTTTAGAAATGTATTTTGGTATTGAAAGATTAAGCATTTGAGGGCCACTGATTAAAATGTCAGGCGTCTTTCAGGAGCCTGGTTTTCAATGCACAGTGGACTTGAGGTTTTGAATACTTGTTGGAAGGGATTGTAACCTACTTTCAATTTTTTTTTTCATTTTTGATTTAAAGAAAATATTAGTGCAATGTAGAATAACAAGATCAATGTAAATTGTTTGCTTAAAACTTGTATTTTTAGGGTTTCCTTTTTCATTCAACTCAAGTAATAACTCAAGTAATAATAACTCAAGTAACAACCCTAACCCTAACCCTAATTATTCTGTCACTAAATAAAATAATAATAATCCTGGAGTAGCAGTGGAGACAAAGACACTGCAAAATAAAATTAAACAATTAACATGAAAATGTAACTGTAACACTAGGCTTTACATGCATTGCTAAAGACTGATTTAATTTCAAGTCAAAATAGAAAAGTCTCCCAAATAGGTTTACATTAAAACTTTTGTTAAAACTTGACAAATATCATCTTCACTACCATGTGGTAGTTTTTTTTACCATAAACAGATAAATAACACACCTAATGTCCACTGCTGTTTCACAAAAAAAGTTCTCCATAGTCAGCTCCCTCTTGGACATTTTTGCTGTGTGTTGAGCAGAGGGTGATATTGCATTTTTTCCATGTATTGGTATGAACACAGTAAACACAAATCACATGTCACTGTTTAAAGATAATTATAATAATTTGACTGCATCAAATTTTGTGATTATATGGAGCTACTCACTTATTTTTTCAGGGACATACATTAAAGGTATTTGTTTGGTATGCATTTGGGATTGCTTTGGTAAAATTATGATATTGCTATCACCTTCTCTTTAAGCCAATGGTTAGGATGACAAGTCAAGTCCGGATTGACTTTTATAACTGTCAAATGCATTTGGTATGGACTTTTCAACTCAATTTAGTCAGTATGACTTTTCTTTAGCATGGGGGGCATTGTACCTCCAATTTTAGGATGGGGGTAATTGACCATTTGCTCATCCAGAGGCAACACCAGTGAAGGTAAACATTTAAGTTTTTTGAAACAAAAAAGAAAAACAGCCATTGTCAAATCATCTTACCATGTTCACTTTTAAGTCTGCAAATGCACATTTTTCAATATTTAATGTAAAGAATATGTATATGGGACAACTAAAATACCCAGTAGTGATGTGCAAAATTATTCTTTTTAGTGATTAAATTGATTTTGTTCAGTTAACGAAAATGATTCAAAACTTTGAATCACTGATTCTTTCACTTCAGAAACAAGCTATATTCTAGTTTAAAATATAGAATAGTATCGTAACAGTGTAACAACTCCATCCATCCATTTTCCAACCCGCTGAATCCGAAAACAGGGTCACGGGGGTCAGCTGGAGCCAACCCCAGCCAACAAGGCAGGAACCAATCCCTGGCAGGGTGCCAACCCACCGCAGGACACACACAAACACGCCCACACACCAAGCACACACTAGGGCCAATTTAGAATCGCCAATCCACCTAACCTGCATGTCTTTGGACTGTGGGAGGAAACTTCAGCGCCTGGAGGAAACCCACATAGACACAGGGAGACATGCCAACTCCACGCAGGGAGGACCCGGGAAGCGAACCTGGGTCTCCTAACTGCGAGGCAGCAGCGCTACCACTGCACCACTGTGCCGCCTGTCACACCTTTAACCACCAAATAATACAAGCAATATAAAAAGTAAGCAGCAAAATAGGTAATTCTCACATAATAATAATAATAATAATAATATTCCTCTTAAATAAGATTTCAACAATAAATAGATAAAACAATCAAGCAAACAGAACCTTAGACTAGTGCATACATCACGATAAAACTATGAGAACATTGAAATATGACTAAATAAATTTAATTTCAGTTTTTTAATTAATCTCCCGCAATTTTCTTATTTTATATCCCGTCCTTTTTGATGCAATCTGCATTACATATTTCACCAGGGAAGTGAACTGAGATTCAGTGTACTGCAAATCTCTTGTCTGCAGTTCATTCCTCTGTTCAGTAAACAAACTGACTCTTTTGGTGAGCTAGTTCAGTGCACCATACTGTGATTCTCTTTTCTGCAGTTTGGGAGCGAACTTGAAATTGTTCTCCAGACCAGTAGAGATATAATGGTTCACTCAATCAGTCAGTATATGGAGATGGTCATAGTCACTCAGCCAGTGTGAACCGGTGCATGGTGTCATCTACCAAGCTAGTCCTTGGCTAGTTGATGTCATGATCATTTTGCTGAAACATCTTACTGATAGACTATTTCCCAAAGACAGCAGCCATTTAAGTGAAATTAAGGTGATGGCTCTGGAGTGTCGCAGAATGCATTCTTTAATGTCATTGTACCAGTAGATTTGCACAGATACCAAGACAAGTACAAAAGAACTAGTTCATTCATTCATTGCACATCAATAATACCCAGGTAAATTATCACAATGTATATTTCTGCTGGCATAAACAACAGACGAACTTACAAGATTTCCAATCTTAAAGAAAAACGTGCAGCTCACTACTTCATTCCAGAGGTGCCTTGTGATTATTATTTTTACATTTTGTGACTATTAAAACAGTAAATTTTATGATCAGAGTGGGATAATGTGGGATAAACAGACCTGGATAGATAAAAATAGTCTGCTTCAGTTCATAAGAAAGGAGATCGAAAGGTATCCTAGAAATTCTGAATCAATAAGTCTCATGCACGATTACGGAAAATATAACCAAACTACTGGAAAACTGTGCAAAATATATATTTAACAGCCAGCATAAGTTTAATAGAAGTAATATCATGCTATTCTCATTTTTAAATGGGTAATTGGAGTAGTAGACAAATAAAAACATATGATATGTGATATGAATTTTTACCAAATAATGGCACTTATGAAGGTAGGTTTTAATCTACTGTAGATAACAATCCAGAGACTATGAGTACAGATAGGCGAATTGTCCACATGGGCTAAGGAAAATCAGTGGAGTCCCAGATATTTGGCTTAGGATAGTTACTCTTGTTAATGTATAATAAAGAGATATATTCTAATATAGTTACTAAACTTGAGAAATTTGAAGAAAACAGCAAAACTACAGAAATAGCAAATACTAAGCAGGTAACAAATGAAAGTTAAAAAGACCTGGACTATCTACAAAACAGAATTTAATACTGACACATGCAAACTGATTCAGTATGTCAGGGACCTTCTGTCAAACTGTCAATCAAAGATAATTGATGAGTTTTGAATGAGATTAAAAGACATTTGTTGCCTGAGTTTCTTGAAGCTGAAGCGACAGATGAGGGTCGGACTAAGTCGTGCAAAACACGGGTAGAATCACCAGATGACGATAAGGAAAATGGCCTGCTTCCTTTAGAATTCAAGGCATGAATTCTGCAAGCTGAAGCGGCGGCCGACTAATGGCCTAAGTTGTCTGAAACATAGGTAGAATCGAGCGATAATGAAATGGAAACCCAACCTTTATTCTATGCCATGCCTCTCCCTTTTACCATAAATACCATAAATACTCAGCCTATTATCAGCAGGAACCAGATCGAGGACCCAGCAATTTCAGAACTCGTTGAAGCTTTTAAAGGTCTCCACATATCGGCAGCTACAGACTCTGAAATGATGGAGGTCGGCGTAACAACCTCAGGGGTCCAGAGGCTCCAAAGCCTGAATCTTACCAACTCTATAACTCGGCCAGGGAGATCGAATGCATTCAGGACAACCAAGAATTGATTTTTTTGTGTATGATTTGATTACAGTCTCTGGTCTAGAGACATTGAGGCAGACAGTGTATTTCAGTATCCAGAGCCGGAGATGTCTTTCCCCGTTTCCGCTAATGGTGATCAGATGGATACATCTCACCTAGCTCCAGGACAGCCATGGGTGAACAGACAAGTTCCACAGGAACCGATGTCAATCGGTCTTTCTGAGACAGATATGGATTGCCCTGATGGTGTGTTGTCTGAAACCTGGAAAAAGGCCCAGCGGCTTGTTAAAGGGCTGATAGATAAATAGATAGATAGATATTTTATTAATCCCAAAGGGAAATTAACATAATCCAGCAGGCAGTATTCTGATACAAAAAAAAAACAATATTAAATTAAATAGTAACAAAAATGCATGTAAAAGCAGACAATAACTTTGAGTAATGTTAGCATTTACTCCCCCGGGTGTAATTGAAGAGTCGCATAGTGTGGGGGAGGAACAATCTCCTCAGTCTGTCATTGGAGCAAGACAGTGACAAAATTCTGTCACTGAAGCTAAGCCTCTGCCTGGAGATGACACTGTTCAGTGGATGCAGTGGATTCTTCATGATTGACAGGAGTTTGCTTAGTGCCCTTTGCTCTGCTACAGATGTTAAACTGTCCAACTTTACTCCTACAATAGAGCCTGCCTTCTTAACAAGTTTGTCCAGGCGTGAGGCGTACTTCATCTTTATGCTGCCTCCCCAGCACACCACCGCATAGAAGAGGGCACTCGCCACAACCGTCTGGTAGAACATCTGCAGCATCTTATTGCAGATGTTGAAGGACGCCAACCTTCTAAGAAAGTATAGTCGGCTCTGACCTTTCTTACACAGAGCATCAGTATTGGCAGTCCAGTCCAATTTGTCTTCCAGCTGCACTCCCAGGTATTTATAGATCTGTACCCTCTGCACACAGTCTCCTCTGATGATCACGGGGTCCAAGAGGGACCTGGGCCTCCTAAAATCCACCACCAGTTCCTTGGTCTTACTGGTGTTCAGGTGTAAGTGGTTTGAGTCGCACCATTTAACAAAGTCTTTGATTAGCTTCCTGTACTCCTCCTCCTGCCCACTCCTGATGCAGCCCACAATAGCAGTGTCATCAGCGAACTTTTGCACGTGGCAAAAGTGATGTGATGACGTCTCTGCTGGACATTATTGTCTACTACGACCAGAAAAAAGAATGTCAAAGATGAGATATAGATCATCCCAGCCAGAGAAGACATACCTGCCTCTTTGAACCTGAAATCGTCTACTGTGTAGGACGCTTTCAGAAGATTCTGAAGATTTTCCACAAGTCTTGGCTGAAACAACTGGCGGTGAAAGTTCTGGGGTATTATAATATTTTACTGCCGATTCACAAAATACACATAGTGGTTAAAAAGACTGTGGATGAATTTGAAAATACCTGCTCTATTTATGATACTGTAATGCAGTCATTTTATGAAATGGATGAACCCGCCACTTGGCAAATGAGTTTTATAAGCGTAACCTTAATCATGGGTTTCTCAATCGGGAATTTCAAAGCCTGCACAATAAACACGGGATAAAACATTTTACCACCGTTAGTGAATTAAAGGCTTTTGTGGTGGAGAGATTCAACCAAACTCTGAAGACCAAAATGTGGCGTTATGTTAGCTCCCGGAATACCCGATCCTATCCTATTTCAAATCTCATGTTGCCGGTTTTTACCAATGAGAAATGGTCTACGCATTCTTGATCAGGTGTCTAATCAAAGGCAAACAGGGTGTATCCCTGGGAGAAGTCAGAACGGCTGATGGCTAGAGGCAGGTCTTTCAAATGCTTTCTGGAGGCCAATACAAGGTTGTAATATTCTCGAGCGGTGTTGTCATTAGCAAAATTGGGCTGAAATGGCTTGGCAGGAATCTGCTATCTGTCCAAATACAAGGCCAGGAACTCCACATTGTTATGCTTGAAATTGAAGGGGTTTCTGGCGTAATCCCCTGAAAAGGCATCATTATCCACCATGCCTATGACCACGTACTTGGGTAGCTGTCCCAAGAACAGGTTCTCCTGATTGCTCACTTGTATCCCGGCAGGCATACTGAGAACTTTCATATTCACTCTTTCCACGGGATACTTGGCATTGGAGGATGTGAGAGCGTGTGCGCCCTGTTTTCACCGCTGCTGAAACTTTAACTTTCTTGACAAAAAGAGCAAAGGATGAAAAGTTTACTTTGTAATGCTCGCCATCTCCGGACATCAGACAGAATTCATTTTTGCTCCGTACCATTTTTATTCTGACGTCCACCCCATTTAGAATTTATTTTTCTTGAAAAAATAGGTCGGAATGAATAGGTCCGAGGAGTTCTACTGTTCTACCGTGGGCTGTATAACAGTTTTTTTTTTTTGAATCCCTCATTATGCCTGTCCAAGGCTGTGTTTTCATGTTCGTTGGCCGTGTCTTTGTAAAAAAGACCCGCAGCAAATTGGAACTTGAGAGTTTCATTGCTGTAATTTAGCAGTCCCTCAAAAAGGGATCTGTACGGGTAAAGGCTGGAACTCTGTGATATTAAGCGATCTCCCAGGGTTACATCCACTTGTGAAAATAAACTGGCTATCGAATAATTAACAAAGGCTACCTTGGCCATGGGGCTGGATTAGTTCCATCAGCATTGACAATTTTGCATCTGACGTGTAGAAGCGTGTTATTCAGGTCCAAGTAGTCTTCACCGTTCCCAGTAATCAGAAACTCCAGCAGGGCGACTTCAGATAGAGTTGAAAGAAGAGGTACCTCGACGTAGATGCTTTTTTCTACACTACTCTGAGTATAGGGTACCGTAAACAAGTCCAGTTCGGATTTCACACACTCTTGAGACATTCGATGAACGAAAGATATCTTGAGTTAAAAAATGTTTTTTGATTTCTTTTTTCTGCGGGTGCAGGACTGATGTAAAAGCTGAATGGCACATCTTTTTGATGATTGGGCCTGCGCGTGACCCAGGAGGTCTCTTACGCTTAGTTTTCCTCATCACCCCTTGATCCTTCTTGATTTTCATCGCTTCCTTGAGTCATAGCTCCGGACATGGCCCCAGCCACCATGTCTTTGACAATATTCTTAGCGGCTGATTTAATGTGTGGTTTGACAATTTATAATTCTCTTTTCAAGAGAGGCAAAGCTCTTCTAAACAGACCGCGAAATATTCCTTTTATCCCAGAACCGTACATCACAGGGGCACCAGAGAACCTGGGGAGGTCGTTGCCCGCTTGGGATTCATAATAATTCACATAAGGGCTAGGGTCATGGTGTTTTCCGGTATCGGAGTGACTGATGAACCGGCCTCGATGGCTTTTGGTTCTTTTGCCACAACTTCATTCATCTTGGATGTAACTTTCTCGAGGCTAGAATAATAGCCTGCAGGAATAGTATAAAATCTGGTTATTTGCGGGGACACCACGATAAAGTCATTATCTGGTTTGTCTAGAGTGTTCTAGGTGTGCGGATACTGAATTTCGGCCAATTCAACTTCCCAGGGGCCCTATAAATCGATTGGGGCGGCTAATTTGATGGTAAAATTGGTGATGGTATTAGTAGGGAAAACATCCAGGGAAGAATTGTTGGGTAGAACAACATAAAAGCTTTTTCTCTCTATTGTGAACACACAGTTAATGAAATACTATTTTTGATTCTCAGTATTTAACGTCTTGTGCATAGCTTTCAGGGATCCAATTGTTAAAATTTTCGGGCCATCCGAGCCATTTCACCAAAATATGCTTTTTTCTATTGATATTTTTTTTTGCCAAAATCTTTTCAATTCTGAAGACGTCTGTACCTCGATCTTTTGTAACTCTGTGTCGTAAAAGGACCCTATAATGTCTTTGCCATCATAATCTTTGAGCTTGTAGGCAGGCGGATCCCTCGGGACTAGTTCTGAAACAGTAAATACCTCATCTGAAAATGTTTGTTCATAGCCCTTGGTAAAAGGATTCTGGGATTTTGACACTGTCACCATATCTCCAACTTTGAATTTATATTTTAGGGTCCTTTTGGGTTTAGTTAGGCCGTATAAGGTTTTAAAGACTTTCCATTGGAATTGGAACTATTCACCTCGGCAGGGGCCATTTTTATGCCTCGGTGATAGCTCAGATTATAAGATTTCATCAAATCCTGTAGCCCTTGCAGATAGGATCAGGTATTCCGGGAGCTAACATAACGCCACATTTTGGTCTTCAGAGTTTGGTTGAATCTCTCCACCACCGAAACCTTTAATTCACTAGCGGTGGTAAAATGTTTTATCCCTTGTTTATTGAGTAGGCTTTGAAATTTCCGATTGAGAAACTCTTTACCGCTATTGGTCTGAAGTTTGATGGGAACTCTACCTTCCTCCAAAATTTTTCAAAAAGCCCTCATTACTTCTTTACCCATTTTGTTTTTTAGTGTCCTGACCTAGGCATATTTAGAAAGAATATCTATACAAGTCAGTAGATACTTGTAACCTTGGTTATACTCAGCCAGGATTGTCATATCTTGTAAGATCGATCTGCCATTGCCCGTCTATATTGGAAACATACACCTTATTCCTTTTTAAATGGATTCTGGCCAGTTTATGTATCGTATAGGTGTATTTCTCCGATAACCACTCAGTCACCTCTTGGTCCCTAATATTGTGACCTGATTGCAAGAGAGCTATTTTCAAGGATTCTTTACCCCCAAAGGACCCTGCATTCTCAGAGTTATATGCTTTTTCTAAGACCTGTTCCATCGCCGGTGATAAAACAGACACTGACACAACTTAACAACTTAGAAAACATTTATTTAGTCATCTGAATTATTCAGACTGATACATCTTCAGGTTCAGAATTACCAACAAGTTCTGCCACATCAGCATATTCCAGGTCATATTCACCCCACGGATTCATACAAACCTCATGATTAAGATTACGCTTACAAAACTCATTTGCCATACTGTGGGTTACAGAGTAGAAGTATTCTGAGAATACTGTTTATGGTTTACAAAGCCTTAAATAATCTCACTCCATCTTATATATCGGAATGTCTGACACCTTATATTCCAAATCGTAACCTTAGATCCTCAAATGAGTGTCTGCTTAGAATTCCAAAAGCTAAACTTAAAAGAAGTGGTGAGGTAGCCTTCTGCTGTTATGCACCTAAAATCTGGAATAGCCTGCCAATAGGAATTTGCCAGGCTAATACAGTAGAGCACTTTAAAAAACTGCTAAAAACTCATTACTTTAACATGGCCTTCTCATAACTTTATTTTAATTTAATCCTGATACTCTGTATATTCAATTTATTATTATAACTATTCATGGTGGCTCTAAAATCCGTACTAACCCCTACTCTCTCTTCTGTTTCTTTTCTGTGCTGGTGACCTGAGCCACCACCTAATCAAAGCACCGTGATGTTCCTACATTGATGAATTAAAAGACAGAAGTCTACATGACCATCATCATCAAGTCCTTCCATGAGAACCCTAAATACAAAGAGGACTGTTTCATTTATGATAGATAGAGTGCCCAGAAGGGGCTGGCGGTCTCATGGTTTGGAACCCCTGCAGATTTTATTTTTTTCTCTCTTCTCTTCTTTCGTTTTTTTTTTTTTTTCTGTCCTCCCTGGCTATCAGACCTTACTCTTATTCTATGTTAATTAGTGTTGTCTTATTTTAATTCTTACTTTGTCTTTTATTTCTCTTTTCTTCATCATGTAAAGCACATTGAGCTACATTATTTGTATGAAAATGTGCTATATAAATAAATGTTATTGTTGTTGTATTCAGCCATTTCATAAAACGACTACACAGTAGTCATATAGTATCATAGATAGAGCAGGTATTTTCAAATTCATCCAGTCTTTTCAATCACTATGTGTATTTTGTAAATTGGCAGTAAAATATTATAATACCCCAGAACTTTCACCACCATTCATTTCAGCCAAGACTTCCGGAAAATCTTCAGAATCTTCTGAAAGAATCCTACATGGTTGGCGATTTCAGGTTCAAAGGGGCAGGTATATCTTCTCTGGCTGGGATGATCTATATCGCAGCCTTGACATTTTTTTCTGGTCTTAGTAGACAATAATGTCCAGCAGAGATGTCATCAGCCCTTTAACAAGCTGCTGGGCCTTTTTCCAGGTTTCAGGCAGCACACCACCAGGGCAATCCATATCTGTCTTAGAAAGACCGATCATCATCAGTTCCTGTGGAACTTGTCTGTTCACTTACGGCTGTCCTGGAGCTAGGTGAGATGTATCCGTCTGATCACCATTAGTGGAGACGGGGGAAGATATCACCGGCCCTGAGTACTGGAATACACTGTCTGCCTCAACATCTCTAGACCAGAGACTGTAATCAGATCGTACACTAAAAAACCACAGGTCAGATTCTTGGTTGTCCTGAATGCATTCGATCTCCCTGTCCGAGTTATAGAGTTGGTAAGATTCAGGCTTTGGAGCCTCAGGCGGGACCCTTGAGGTTGTTATGCAGACCTCCGTCATTTCAGAGTCTGTAGCTGCCGATATGCGGAGAGCTTTAAAAGCTTCAATGAGTTCTGAAATTGCTGGGTCCTCGATCTGGTTCCTGCTGATAATAGGCTAAGTATTTATGATATTTATGGTAAAAGGGAGGGGCATGGCATAGAATAAAGGTGGGGTTTCCATTTCATTATCGCGCGATTCTACCTATGTTTCAGACAGCTTAGGCCATTAGTCGGCCGCCGTTTCATCTTGCAGAATTCATGCCTTGAATACTAAAGGAGGTGGGCAGTTTTCCTTATTGTCATCGCCTGATTCTATCCATGTTTCACATGACTTAGTCCGACCCTCGTCTGCCGCTTTAGCTTCAAGAAACTCGGGCAATAAATGTCTTTTAATCCCGTTCAAACGGTCCTTCAAATAGACCCTGCGGATCCGACGCTTCGCTGGGGCATTGGTAATAGATTCAATTTCTTCACAGAGTCTTTAGAGCTGAAGAAGATGAACCGCTTTTTTATACACAACTGTATAAACGAGGACTGGCCGGCAGTGTATGGACAGGATCATGTCTGGGCATGTCCTCGGGAGAAGGGGCAGGGAAGTGGGGGGCCAGCCAACAAAACAGGTGTTGACAGACCGGGGGCCAAGACAGAGGCAGCATCCATCAAACCTGCTCTTGACACAAAGCAGGATCAAGCAGGTGGAGGGGTGGGAGTCTGGGCGGGGCCGACATCCATTAAAATGCTCTTGACGCAAAGGATGGCCAATCAGGTGGAGGGAGGAGGTGCATCATTTAAATCCACCAATCAGGTGGAGAGGCTGGGTTAAAGAAGGGGCGGGGACAGGGTGTCATTCACCAATCAACCAGGGCAGGGGTGCATAACATAAAACCAAGGAAGCACTATGCTCTCACTCAGTAATGTATTAGGGAAGTTACATGAGAAGTGTTGCGTGCTGGTCTGGTTACCTATGTGCAAAGGCAGCTCTAGAAGCTGTGGAGAGACAAGGTACAAGATTTTTATTTCATCAACATTCTTTAGTTACATATGAATATTGTAGCAACCCGGCAGTCCGCGCTGGCGGAGTGACGCCTTGTGGGTAAATTATGTAAATAGTTGTTGGGGAATTTATGGGAAATTTATGTGAAAGTTATTGTGTGTAAAGATTAACTAAGTTTGTAATTGTCTTTCCTGTTGTAAATGTTATATGTGTTTGTGCAGCCCGGTGGGGTGGGTTGGTATATGGCCGTCCGGGGTTGTAAAAATGTAAATAGATACTGCTGTTTAGAAATGTCGTTTTGTTGTTGACCTTGACAGTGGTTAAGCGGATGAATTTGAGCTTTGCTTTCTGGCTATCTGTGAATAAAGAGATACAACAGGACAGAGCTGTTATTCATTGCTAAGATTTCATCTAAGCAATTAATGCCGAGACACTCGGAGTCGTGCGGTGTATGGGACACGAGTGCTCGTTACTTAAGAAGCTGGGTACAGCTGCGTGCTGCCGAGGCGCTCGTAGTCGTGCGGTGTATGGGACACGGCTCGTACTTAAAGAGCTGGGTACAGCTGCGTGCCTAATGCTGGCAATCCGCTAGCCGACAGCTTGGAAGAGGTGCACGCGAAATCGGCGAAAATCTTCAAGACTCGACCACGGGTCGCTACATTGGTGTCAGAAGTGGGAGACCAGGCTGTTTAGAAGACGCCGTCATGGAACAGAGTCTTGAAGAAGTAGAGCGTGCCATCTTAGAGAACAGCGTTACGTTAAAGCGCCTGATCAGCGGAGCTGTGCGGAGAAAAGAGGCAGACCGACCTGATGGTGCCAGTGTTCCCCGGACAGTGTTGCGATCGTCCAAGCACGGCCAGAGTGGGTCGTCGGCAGCCACCGCGATACCCCAGGTTACCAGTCGGCCGGTCCTCTTCTCTCGGTCACCTGCTAAGCTGCCGCGATACAGCGGATTGACGCCCTTAGAGCCCTACCTTGCACAAGTGGACCTGGCCGCGATACACAATGAGTGGAACCGCGAAGAAGCTGCGACACACTTGGCCCTTGCCTTGGAGGGTCCCGCACTACAGGTACTCATTGATCTGACATCAGAAGAGTGTCGTGATCTTCAGGCTCTCACAGCTGCTCTCACTAGTCGCTTTGGACAAAGAACTTCAGCAGAATGCAACAGAGACAAGCTGACTAGCCGGCGTCGGCATGAGGGTGAGAGTATAGGAGCCTTTGCCGCTGACGTCAGGGTATTGACACGAAAAGGTTATCCTACCTTCTCGACAACAGTGAGGGAAGAACTCGGACTTCATGCTTTCCTGCGGGGCCTCACACCAGAACGTCTTCGCCAGCATGTCTGTCTATCATCACCCCGAGATTTGAGCGAGGCAATGAGAGAGGCTGAGCGGGTCGAAGACATACTACAGGCGGAGTCACCGGCAAAACGAACACCACGACCGAGTCGATTAACCAGAGCCGTTGAACGAAGGGTGGAGGGGGCCCTGTCTGAGGTAATGGAGGTCAGCCGCGCCCAATCAACATCCACCCCCCGACAGAGACAACGAGTGGACTGCTGTTTTCGATGTGGAGAGCCAGGACACTTTGCCAGGGATTGCCCGCCCCAAGTCCGTTACCTCGTACAGCATCACCGCGGGAAGCGACATCGGGTGAGGCCGTGAGGGGCCCTCGCTCCGTTTTCAGCACCCCTCAACAAAGACTGCTTCAAAGTTGGGCTGTGGATTTTCCACTGGACTATACCTGGACTGCACTATTGATGGATGGCCATGCAGTGCCTTAGTGGACACGGGGTCCACTATTTGTTTGCTGAGAAAAGGAGTGTTGCCGGAACAGCTAGTCTTCTTCCCGAGGGCTGGACCCCACACATAGCGAACTACGCGCGGTTACGGGTGAGCGGACAGTAATGCCGGAAAGAAACTGTTATCTGTGATGGTAGGGACGAGCCAGACCAACCACGAATTCTGGCTTGCAGATATAAAAGATCCGTGCATTATCGGGTTGGACTTGTTGGCCGCTGGGGAGCATGTGTTGATGTCTCTAGGGCCGTCCTTTGCTTAAGTAATGAGACTGTGCCGCTCCAAGCGGGCGGAACCGTCCTGGAAGGGCTGCTGGCTTGGATTTGCCTGAATCCAGCGGCTCACCGGCTCCCGATCGTTGCTCAGGAGATGCAGAGGCTCAAGGGGATCCTCAGGAGAATGTTGCAGCTCAGACCAGTGCTTCCCAGCGGTCTTCCTCACGCGACCACCCATCAGCTGAGACCGTCGCGCTGTAGAGGAATTGGGCCGTCGAAGTGGGGAACATCTGAGCAGCGACACAGCAGGAGCAACTTCAACAACTTTTGAGAGACTATGTGGGCGTTTTGCGGCTCGAGAGGAGGACTGTACTAGAGCGAATTTAGTGAAACATCACATAGACACTGGCCATGCCGCTCCCATTCGTTTGCGCCCCCACCGATTGCCTCTTGCGAAGCGTCAAGCTGCCGAGTAAATGATTTGTGAGATGGCAGCCAACGGCGTCATTGAGCCTTCGGACAGCCCCTGGGCTGCACCAATGGTCATGGTACGGAAGAAAGCGGGGGTTGGCGCCTGTGTGGACTTTCGAAGGTTAAGCGAAGTCACTCGAAAAGACTCGTACCCACTGCCACGCATCGATGATGCACTGGATTATGTGACTGGATCCTGCTGGTTCAGCACCTTGGACTTGCGCAGTGGGTATTGGCAAGTGGAACTAGCACCAGAGGACCGACACAAAACCGCATTCACCATAGGGCAAGGGTTGTGGCAATTCAAAGTGATGCCGTTTGGGCTGTGTAGCGCACCGCCACTTTTGAAAGACTGATGGAGAGGGTGCTGAAAGACATTCCCCGAACCCGGTGTGTGGTCTATCTGGACGATTTGTTAATCCATGCCAGAGACTTTGATCAGGCTATCCACAACTTACGGAAGTCTTGGCGGCCATTCAGAGCGCCGGGTTGCGGTTGAACCCGCAAAATGTAACCTCCTCTCCCAACAGACTCAGTTTCTGGGACATGTGGTTAGCGAGTGGAGTGGCTACCGACCCAACAAAGGTGACTGCCGTGAGCAACTGGCCCCACCAGCCAACGTCACCGAGCTGCGGAGCTTTCTGGGCTTAGCCTCATACTACCGAAGATTCGTGAAAAACTTTGCAACTATTGCTAACCCCTTGCACCAGCTAACGAGTAAGGGCCAACAGTTCGAGTGGGCGGAGGACTGCGCCGATGCCTTCCAACAACTCAAAGCTGCTCTTACCAGTGCACCTGTCCTGGCATACCCTGACCCCAACCAACCCTTTATTTTGGGACACGGGCGCCAGTAATGTGGGGGTCGGCGCAGTACTCTCCCAAAAGGGGGAGACCGGAGAAAGAGTGGTGGCCTACTATAGTTGCAGCCTCAGTCGGCGGAGAAAAACTACTGTGTTACCGGCGGGAACTATTGGCAGTGATCTTGGCAGTGCGACACTTCAAGCCTTACCTTTTGGGCACTAAGTTCACGATTCGAACTGACCATGCTAGCCTTACATGGCTGTTAAACTTCCGGCAACCTGAGGGCCAGGTGGCAAGGTGGATAGAAATACTTCAGGAGTATGATTTGAGGTGCAACATCGACCAGGGCGGCAGCATGCAAATGCTGATGCCCTCTCCAGGCGACCATCGTCCTCGATGACTGCGATATTGCAGCCGGCAAGAGGAAAGGGGTATGGGACCATCATCATCAGCAGCGGACTAGAAGAAACGGATGGAGCAGAGGAACCATTCACCATCGACCAGTTAAGGCAACTACAAGCAGGCGACCAAGTGCTGAAGGAGGTAAGGGGCTGGCTGGAGACCCAGGAATGCCCGATTGGCAAACCGTATCTTCCCAAGGGCGGAACTCAAGTTGTTACATTCGCAGTGGGGCAGCCTGGAGTTGCGATGGTGTGATCTACGAAGATGGCAGGCACCAAGAGGGGTACTGACCATTTGCAACTTCTGGTTCCCATGGCTTTACGCTGCGGTCCTCCGTTGGGTTCATGGAGCAGCTGGATCTGGGCACTTTGGAAATGCAAAGACAGTCGTCGGCTGCGGCAGCGATTCTATTGGCCGGATGTCGACAAGATGCGGAGATGCACGTCCACTGCTGTGGCGTTTGCACGGCGCAGAAAGGACCTGGTCAGCGCTCTCACGCGCCACTACAACAGTATCTCGTCGGGGCTCCCATGGAGAGGATTGGGGTAGATGTGCTGGGTCCTTTCCCTACCACAGAGGCGGAAATCGTTTTGTTTTAGTGGCGATGGACTATTTTACCAAATGGCGGAGGCATACGCCATTCAGATCAAAGTGCCTCCACAGCCGCTCAAAACTGCTGGACGAAATGTTCACTTTCGATTGGGTGCGAATGAACTGCACAGCGACCAGGGCGGAACTTTGAGAGCGGTTGTTTAAAGAGGTGTGTCAGCGGATGGGGTGAAGAAGACCGGACCACCCCTTCACCCGCAAGCGATGGACTGGTAGAACGGTTTAACCGCACCTTGGCGCCCAACTTGCGATCCTCACTAGTCAACACCAGAGACTGGGATCAACATTTGCCTCTGGTCTTGTGGGCGATAGGGCGGCTGTTCAGGAATCGAGTCAGTGCACACCGGCGGGGCTGATGTTCGGAAGGGAGATCGCCGCGCCGGTGGACTTGGTGTTTGGCTCACCCCTGAGCCTGAGCTTGCTGGCGGTCCGAAGCGGACTATCTCCGGCGATTGAAAGAGCGACTGGACACTGTACACCAACTGGCCAGAGAGGCCCTAGAGGGAGCTGGAGCCCGCCAGAAGCGGGCATATGACACTTCGGCGCATGGTCCAACCCTGAAGCAAGGGGACAAAGTGTGGGTGTTTTGCCCCAGAGGAAGCGGGGTTGTCCCCAAAACTGGCGCACCATTGGCAGGGACCTGGAGAAATTTTGGATGCAATTTGGACGTGGTTTTCCGAGTCCGAATGCCTGGACGGGCAGGCGGGTGGTGCTGCATAAAGACCGTTTGGCACCATACCACCCATTGGCCCCAGCACCAGAAAGACTTGAGAACCAAAGCAACTCTCCAACATCCACCCTCGGTGCGAGACAGAACTTGACAGTCTCAGGACTGAGCCTGGCACGGGTGATGAAGAGTCAGGCAGGCCCAAGCGTGTCCGCCGCCCGGCCAGGACATTTATCAGACTTTGTTTGTGAAAATTAGGGTTGTGGGGACACTAACCCTCTTGGGGGGGGCTGTGTAGCAACCCGGCAGTCAGCTGGCGGAGTGGCGCCTTGTGGGTAAATTATGTAAATAGTTGTGGGGAATTTATGGGAAATTTATGTGAAAGTTATTGTGTGTAAAGATTAACTAAGTTTGTAATTGTCTTTCCTGTTGTAAATGTTATATGTGTTTGTGCGCAGCCCGGTGGGGTGGGTTGGGATATCGCCGTCCGGGGTTGTAAAAAATGTAAATAGATACCGCCGTTTAGAAAAGTCGTTTTGTTGTTGACCTTGACAGTGGTTAAGCGGATGAATTTGAGCTTTGCTTTCTGGCTATCTGTGAATAAAGAGATACAACAGGACAGAGCTGTTATTCATTGCTAAGATTTCATCTAAGCAATTAATGCCGAGACACTTTCGAGTCGTGCGGTGTATGGGACACGAGTGCTCGTTACTTAAGAAGCTGGGTACAGCTGCGTGCTGCCGAGACGCTCGTAGTCGTGCGGTGTATGGGACACGAGCGCTCGTACTTAAAGAGCTGGGTACAGCTGCGTGCCTAATGCTGGCAATCCGCTAGCCGACAGCTTGGAAGAGGTGCACGGCGAAATCGGCTTGAAAATCTTCAAGACTCGACCACGGGTCGCTACAATATCATACTCATGGACACTTGTTCAGGACAGATGGAATTTAGAAAATTTTGGGAGTCTGAAATATAATTTGATCTGGATGATTTACTGGGACATCTTAGCTAAAAGCTAAACAAAAAACGAATTGGTCTTTTTGCCAAACTCTTTGTTTTCTTAAATATGATAATAATTACTGAACATTTAAGTGTGTGTTGTTTACTTAAGTATATGTTACATTGTTGACTTTATAGTTTGTAAACACCAGGGGTCACTGTTGCCCCTTTAACCCAACAGACAGATACGCAGACACAGAGTAAAAGCAAGAAGTTCTTTTAATTTTTTTTCTTCTTCAAAGTACCTTTCAAGCACCACAGCCACCATAAACAATTAAATAGACAATAAATCAATATAATTCTCTCCTCCACACCTCCCAGTAAGCTCTTTCTTCTACCTCCCATATCCGGCTTACCTACTGGGTTTTCAGTAGTCCTATAAATAGTCAACGACCCAGAAGTGCTTCTGTTCTTCCTTCCATGTGACTTCCCAGCAGATGGAGAAATCCAATTCTTTAGATAGCCAGGAAGTACTTCAGCACTCCTGTCCATGTGATCCATTAGTACTTCCGGGTTATAGGGAAAGTATGACTCCCCCTTTCCTTCGAAATCTCCCCCTGGCGTCACCCAACGGGACTCTAAAACCGCACTCCAAGTCCCAGGATGCCCTGTGGGAATCCGGGGCACCACTATACTCCAGGGGAGCTGCCATCTATTGTCTTGGTGGAGGTAGTGTCCAAAAGTTGCTGCCTTCCCCCATCTTTTTCTTCTTGGGGTGCCGGGTTAAGCTGTCGGCCGTCCATCACAACTCCATACAGTTCCCTTTTTACAGATACATTTATTTAAAAATTATTTTCATGTGTTCATATCCTACCTTCAACCAAGAGAGCACAGTTAGCATTATCTATTCAAAACATGCAAATAATTTAATAATACAGTGTTGTGTAGTTCCATTGAAAATGCATGTTGTGACTACCTTCCATACTTTTTCAAACATAGCATCCATGTAGTAAGTCTACACCAATGTGTGTAGCTGTAGAATGTCTGTAATAATTTTTACTTACTGTTCTGTTGAGAGAACCACATGCATAAGCTCTTTAATTGAGACAGGCCCACCCATGTAAAATAATTACCACATATTGAAAAGTGCCCTGAGAATTCAAAAACATAGAGTTTAAATGTTAAGTGACTCAGCATTTATGGAAAAGCGCTAGACTGTATGATGTAATGGAAAGAGACAATGTGTTCTCCTATTTAGGCACAGAGTACTTAAATGTAGAAGAATTGAATCGAACGTTTTGGAAGAGTGCGAAAGAAAGAAAATAAGAAAACAGTATAACAGAGATGGCTGCCCTACAGAATGTAAAAGAAGCTCTCCAAAATAAAACATACCAGGCCATCTAGGAAGACTGGCTTTAAATGCTGAGTGGTTTTAAACTAAGAGAGAAGCTCTGTAATAATTGACAGACAAAAAGAAGTGTGATCTATAACTCTCAGAAAGACTGGACAAGTGTCCCTTATTAAAGTATATGTACTTTAAAATTGCTTAATAATTTACCATGCAACTACTGTGTAACTGGAGCAACAGTATAGTTAAATTCACTTTACTCATTTTTGATTCATATCTGAATGTGTAATTCCCAGTACCATTACAGAACAGCTGAAAATATGCATTTTTAATATTCTGAAAGAGTTTATATTATGGAACTGTAATATTTTTCTTTAATTTTTGTTAGAACTTTTTACTTGATAGTGGATTTATATGTGTATGTCTCAGCCTTCATAAAATGTGGTTCAGCATATTAAATAGATAAAATTATATAATAAAAAGTGGCACAGTGGTAGCACTGCCTCCTTGCAGTTAGGAGACCCGGGTTCACTTCCTGGGTCCACCCTGCGTGGAGTTTGCATGTTCTCCCCCTGTCTGCGTGGGTTTGCTTCGGGTGCTCTGGTTTCCTCCCACAGTCCAAAGACATGCAGGTTAGGGTGTGTGTGTGCCCGGGGTTTGTTTCCTGCCTTGCGCCCTGTGTTGTCTTGGATTGGCTCCAGCAGACCCCCGTGACCCTGTAGTTAGGATATAGCTGGATGGATATATAATAAAATGAATACAATTTGAATCAGTTTTGTCCAGTTCAGTTGTAAACTCATATCATAATTTACAAATAATTCAAGCATCTTGTTTTATACTCTTTGCTGATTATAACTGCACTTTTTAATTCTATAGAGCACTCTATATTTTAGTGATTGATACTTGCTTAATATTTTGATTATTATATACTATTAGACAAGAAGCCTTTAAATGTGTATTAAAGGAGATCATCAGTTCACTTTATTTTTAATACTATTGCATGAGTGTAGGCGGCACTGAGAATCAGAACGTAATAAAAGTACAATTCTGGTAAGTCTAAGCCTGAAACAATGAGGTGGGAGAGTCCCAAAAGAGGTTCACCCATATGTATTTTATTTTGTGAATGTTTCACCTAGAGTAGTGTTTACTGTATTTCAAATTAAATTGCTTTATTTTTTGGTTAAGTTGATCTCTGTAAGCTCAGGCAGAAAAGAGGTAGATGTCAATAAATTTGGTTCAAAGGAGATGTATATCCATATGAACAAAAGCCAAATATGCCAGGTGTTCAAATTGGAAATTAAAAAATGAACGTTGGGAAGTTATTCCAGAATTATCTGATAGTCCTAAGCTAGAGGGCGATATGTTTATAGGTAATATTTTCTATCATAGATAAAGCCATCAATCTCTATTCATAGGGAGGGAAGTATAATTGTAACAACATTACACACATTATTGAGAGAAGCAGAATTTACATTGAACTCCTAACCCTGTTATCCACTATTTCCCTTCACCAAAAACAGTGCCACTGGTAAAGTCACAGTCTGATGTATCTCTAAAAAAGAAACATTATGTTCCATGACGATAACTGGAAAACCCATAATGTGGTTTGTGAAATAGCAATGGAAATTCCCAACTCAGGGGTGTTGGGCTCTTATGAAAAATGCCTCTTAGCTGTTGTAACTATATAAACAGTCTACTGAGTGACTCCTCAAAATCTTCCATTCATTGGTCCATCATTCTGTCATATCTGCTATTAGAATTCAATATCCATACGTGTGAAAAGATAAGCAATACCAATTAAATATAGGCGTAAAATTCCTCATCTGCCAACTGGCCAGATATAGAAGCCCTTATAAAAATGAAAGCAATTTTTGTAAATAATCAAACTTCAAACAAATAGTTTTCTTAACAGCTAATTTTATTTTGGGGTCACGGAAAGATTAATCTTAAACAAGTAGAAACCTTCCCAAGAAAGACACCACTGGCTGTCACAAGATTTGCGCATCTCAGGCACATAAAAATATAGGCACACACAAACCAAGGCATACTAGTGCAGCCCTTAAAAAACTGAGCTACAGAGAGAAGCTGCAAATGATGGGACAGGGCAAAGGTTGTAGAGAAAAAGTATATGGGAAAGAGAAATGGAGGTAGAGACAGGGAAAAAGAAAAGAAGTTTCTAGATGGATAGTGCATGCATTTAGAAATTCTGTGATTAAAGATTAAGTTGTTGACCAAAAATCTAAAGTTAAGTTACAGGACAGGAAAGTTTAAAACCTTATGTTTATTTAATAAATAGCCTATTCTAATGCTAAACTAACTGCTTTGAAAGACTACAGGGTGTTGTAATGGTTTTCAAGGACTGAACTGAGTGAGCCAGCCTGGCAAACTGTGCAAGCTCTTTCTCTTAGGAGCTGGAGAAACTGGCACTTAAGTGAAACTTGATATTTTGAGGTGCACCAAATTTACCTGTAGCTGACTGTCAGCTGGAGCTGAGTATACCTTTAACACAACGTCAGCCATTTGGATCACCTCAAGTGTGCTGTGCCGGTGTGAAGGAGCTGCTGGTTTCGGCTGCACTGCTTGCAAATGTCAAACAGGCCTGCAATATTTTTTGTGGTAGCATTTCCATTTCAGTTTTCTTTTTGCTGAGAGGGATTTATTTATTTATCTGTATTTTCAAATAGGAATGTTTTTATGTACATTTTGTAAAGAACTTTTGGGTCATGTATAATCTATGTTAAGGAATTCAATATTTACAAGGTACATTTGTATGTGTCATTGATATATACTGTGGCAGTAGGGGGCGCTAGTGCTCCCTTGAACCCTCAGGTATGACTCCAAACACCAGGTAAAAGTCCAAGACCTTTTATTATTTTCTTCAGTGCACCAAGCACCCTCCACACTACTCATATACAATAAACTCACTACAATAAACACAACACTCTCTCCTCCTCGCCCAGACACTTTGCTCCTCCACCTCCCAGCACAGCTCAGTGTCTGGACTGAGGCACCGTCCTTTTATAGCCCCTGACCCGGAGGTATTCCTGTCCCGACAGTCCATAGTTCCTTACTCCTTCCGGGTCAGGGCAATCAGTCCTTTTCTTTAACCCGGGAGCACGTTGTTCGTTCCTGTCAAGTGACCATGACGTACTCCCGGGTCATAGGGCATGAAAGAGCCCATAAGCCCCCCCACAGCGACTCCTGATGGCCCCCAAGGTATCCAGCAGGGTTGTGTAAAAATACTACAAGGTCCATAATGCCCTGCTGGACCTCAGGGCATGATCCTGCTGTCGGGAGAGCTCCTCCTGGCGGCCTGGGGGTGCGGACCGGCATGGAAAGCCGGCAATCCTCCACAATACATATATTGTCACAACCAGCTGGGGGCTAGACCTAGCTGGGACGCCTTGAAGGACCGCGAGGTGGCATGTACGTCCTCCGGGCCATGAGGAGGCAACCACCTGTGGTGTTATGGGTCCACAGCTCGCTTAGCAAAGGCCGTTTTTTTTTAAATAAATAATCACCGCACTCGCGGCAGCTTAGTGAGGGGGAGTGGTGGCCATAGCAAGCCACGGGGTGATCTGCGGTGTAGGCGTTTCTCACCTAGTGCACAGATGAGGAACTGCCCACATCCGTGATTGTTCCCATGGCTAATGTGCTGCAGCTGCTATGACCCCTCGCAATATAAAAGAAGCTAGAGTCGGTTGAAAAAAGAGGAGAAAGAACGGAAAGGAAAAGAAGGAGACGGAGATTACAGGAAGCGAGGGAGCAAGTTGGTGCAGAAGTAAGAGAGAGAGAGAGAGACAAGGAACGTGTGGGCGAGCGCTCATGGGCAGCTGCGAGGAAGCTGGGTGTTAGGCCGACACCCAGGAGTTGGAGTGACCAGGGAAAGGCAACTGGCCGCAGAAGACCGGAAAGGCAGCGGGAGTCGCAGGGCTTGGTGTTGTAGTCCTTGGTGTGAGCGTCCTGGAGACTAAGGAGTCCAAGTCTCAGGTCTGGGATGAGTGCCAGACCAAAGCCAGGATCGGGAGGTCTCCAGACCTGTGTGTGAGAGTTGAAAAGGGCAGCTTCAGAGAGCGTCTCACGCTAGCATAGAAGAGCACCAGGCTTGTTATTGGTTTTTAGAAGACTGCTTCCAGCGTCATTTGAACCCCATTGATTTTAAAGGATTGTTTTTTCTATTGTTTTTACCTCCACGTGTCTCTAATGGATTATTTATTTATGGAACTTTGGATCACTGCACTTTATTTCAACACTGTTTTTGTTTTGATCTTTTAAATAAAAGCACTTTTGCACTTTTTGAACCATCCCCTTGCTATGTTGATGCCTCCACTGTCTAGCTCATCTCGGTGACATTATCGATGGTGTAGGGTTCAAGGGCTCCCGAACAGCGGATGGGAGCATGGAGCTGAACCCACATCGTCACACCACCCTGGATCGGAGGAGGACCACGGGAGAAGAGCAAGGAAGCTCAAGCCCATTGGTACCCGTGGCCACTGCAAGGGGGTTCCCCGAGTCACAGAGATGGAGGATGATCCCTCCAGTGATGCCCGGAGTGCTTCTGAGTGCTCTCCTGACACTTCCACCACACCAGGACCACATGGAACACCTGGACCACATCTGGGTGAGAATAAAAGGGCCCGCCTTCTTACAGTCTGGGAGCTAGAGTCGGGAGCGGAAGTGGGACGAAGCTCCTGCGGAGAGAGGAAAATTGGCCCAGGGACATTTGAAGAGAGGCCCGGAGTAAAGGTGGTTAGTGCTGGGAAGCACTGTGTACTGTGTGGGACTGTGTGCAAAATAAAACATGTATTTTGGATAAAGATGTGGTCTTAGTCTGGTGGTGTCCGGGCATGTCTCACAATATATATACTGTATGTACGTACATTTGTAAGTCCAGAAAGTAGGTTGGACTGGCATTTCAACTGGGTTTGAGGAAAACTTCCTAACGGAATGAAAGGAGTGCAAGAATTGAGGCACAACCCAGCTGGGAAGATCCTACATTTCTTTCCCATTCGGGAAATTATGAACAGGCAATTTGTCCCCCACAATAAGAGGTGGCAGTGCTCCTCTGACCTTAGTCTTGTTTTGTATTACCTGCAGGGTTGACAGGGATTTGTAGTATGGGAAGGGCAACCCTGACAGGGTTCTTGGGTGCCTGTCAGGGGGCACTGTTGGAAGAGGACCTCCCGGTTACGAGCAGCATCTATGTGACCCAGAAGTGCTTTTTCCATGCAATGCTGTGAGACCAGAAGTGCTCCATATCAGGAAGTTGGAGTTGGGAAGTAGAGGACAAAGCTTGCCTGGAGGAGAATGGAGGAAGTACTGTGTTAGTTTGGGCTTGAGATTACTTTTGTTGGAACAAGAACCTAAGAAAGATATTTAGTGAAAAAAATGTAGATCTATACTCCAACTATTGTTTTTGTACTTGTGTTTGAAGTCTGGGGCTCTGGAGCACAAACTTTTGACAGAAGTGCTGCAGTCCAGGGTTCCAGGACTGTCCAGGTGTCCCCTGGTGGTGACCACAGGCCCCAGTAGAGTTGAGCTTCCAAGTTCCAAGCCCGTGGCCCCGAGGCAACTCATGGGGGTCAACCTCTTGTGTTCTGGGGGAGGTACTGCATGCAACATGCAACTGTCCTCTTCAAAAGTCCTTCCATCCCAGCCGTTTGCCACAATATATAGTGTGAGACACGCCCAGACACCACCAAACTAAGGCCACATCTTTATAAAAAGCACATGTTTATTTAACACAGTCCCGCACAGCACACAGTGCTCCCAGCACCAATCACCCCTACTACGGGCCTTTCTCACACTGTCCGTGGGCTGCCTTTTCCTCTCTCCATGGGATCTTTGTCTTGCTCCCACTCCTGACTCTAGCTCCCAGACTGTAGGAAGGCAGGCCCTTTTATGTTCACCCGGACGTGCTCCAGGCGCTGGATGATGCTCTTCCGGCAGTACTTCCTGGTGTGGCGGAAGTGCAGCTCCTGCACCCAGAAGCACTCAGGGCATCCCTGGAAGGCTCTGCCTCCATCTTCCCAGGGGTGGCGTAAGTGAATGTTTCCCTGGCTCTCTGAGGCTTGGGGCGCCCCCTGGCGGTAGCCACGGGCCCCAATGGGCTTGAGCCTCCTTGCTCCTCTCCCGTGGTCTTCTTAAGATCCAGGGCGGTTACCCCCTTGTAGCATGGGGGATGTATATGCCACTTCAAGGCATCCTGGCTGGGTCTGTCCCCAAGCCTTCTGTGATAATATATATATATATATATATATATATATACACAGTGGTACCTCGGTATACGTCTGCTTTGGAATAAGTCCAACTTGGTATACGTCCTGTTTGGACACAAAAAATTTTGCTTGGTATACGACCTTTGTTTGGAATACGACTCGCGTGCTAACCTTGTTTACCTCTCTCGAGACAAAGCCACGACTGCCCACGAGCGTTAGTGCGCCAGTTGCTAGCATTCAGTGAACAACCCATGCTATAACTCTCTGTGAACTTTCACGTATGTGATATAGCGGGTCCACAGCTCCTGTCAAAGTCCAACTTTAAAATAAATAATCACCGCGCACGCAGCTTAGTGAGGGGCGTGGTGGTTATGTAGCTGAAGGTTGTCAGGGCGATTAGGGATGTGGGCGTTTCTCACCAAAATGCATTTGTGAGGGACCGTCCACATTCATGATTGTTCCTGGGGCTGCTAATCTTGATAAACAGAAGCGCGAGTCAGCTAGAAGGGGAGTAAAAAGAAAAAAAAGACGGGAGGTTGAGTGAGTGAGAGAGGGCTGCTTATCTTGATAAACAGAAGCACGAGTTGGCTTGAAGGGGAGTAAAAAGAAAGAACGGACGCGAGAGAGAGAGCGAGCGCGCATGGATGAAGTGGCTGAAGCAGGCAGAGCGAAGGTCAGCTGCAAGTAGGGCGACTCCCAGTTGGGAAGCAGGAACCGGGCTTCTTGTTTTTTTTTAAAGAATGCTTCCTGCTTTTAACTTCGTTGTTTTTAAGAAGACTTTTTTCTATTGTTTTTAACCTCCACGTTTCACTTCTGACTTTATGGATTATTTATTGGAACTTTGGAGACTGCACTTTAATTTGAACACCTTGTTTTGTTAATTGTTTTAATAAAAGCACTTTACACTTTTTCACCATCCAATTGCTTTACCGATGAGGTTAGCAGTGAGGCACATTACCGATGGTGTAGAATTCAAGGGCTCCCCGGCAGCAGATGGGAGCATACAGCAAACCTGCATCGTCACAACGTGGTGTTTTTTTCATGAAAATTTGAATTGATTGTTGAAAAGTATGAAGGTGGCATGCGTATCTGGGACATGGCTGTTGCATACCGTTTGCCGAGAACGACGGTATCTACGATTGTGAAAAACAAAGATGTTATTAAAAAGTAAAGTGAGGTAAAATTTTCATTTATTTCATCTAATTGCTTTTGTATTTATGTATTTTAGTATTAAGCAGTGTTTAAATTATTTCATACAACCCCATCAATGTATAATATGCCAATAGCAATAGGATTTTTTTTTTTTCATGGGAACGGATTAATCATTTTCCCATTATTTCTTATGGGAAAAATTTGTTTGGTATACATCCTGTTTGGTATTAGTCAAAGGGTCTGGAACGGATTAAGGACGTATACCGAGGTTCCACTGTATATATACATACATAAGTATGTATGTATAAATTGTTAATGTAGGTGTTAATCATATCGTATATATTTACATATTTGTGAAAAAATAGTTTATACAATAATAAACTTATCAATTGAGGAATTTTGTTTTTGGTATTAAATTGGTATAATTAGAACAGGTGAATAGAGCACTAGTGTTTTGCTAAGGTGTCAGTAAATGTGTTTCAATTTTAAGCACATTGTATAGCAGGTTGGAAAATGACTGACTGACTGTACTATCAAGTCTAGAGAAAAAAAGAGCTCAAGTCAGGATCCTCAGCATATGCCAAGGGAGGCAAGCTGGTGCTAATCTAGAGATATCATCTTTAAGACACCAAGCAGTTCTTAATTAAATGAAAAATTTAACAACCTGATATCTTTCAATCAGTGCTGCATAGTCAGTTTACCTGTGCTAGGCCTGCTGTCAGTATTATCGTTTTCTGACTGAAGAAAAAACATACCTTTGTTACATATTTATAAAGGAATATAATGTAATGAAGACATTAAATCTTTGATCTGTTAACATACACTGCATAAAACAATAAAAATGTATACATAACAAGGAATTAAAGCATTAGAAAATAATTAATCAATATAAATCAATTAATGGTAAAGCTAAATAACCAAACAGCCCTGCCTGTAAGAGGATTGGCTTCCCCTTAATACCACTTTTTACCGTATACCTCAGATCTGACCATCCCTCTTTATTATGCACAGAGCCATCTCAGCCATAAAAGGGTGTCTACAGTTTTCCAAATATGAGCTCATCTGGTTTGATAAAAATATTTTCCTTTCACAGCCAGCACCTTTTCAGGATCTCTGGGGATGAGATATATGAAGGCTCTTTATTATCTCCAGCATCCCTCCATTTCTTAACTGAACTTCCTGCTGTTAAGCTGTAACAGCTTTTGTTTCTTGTGTAAATATGAGTTAAAAATTATTTGATTTCTTGCCACACACCAAAAACAAATTAAAATCTCAGATCTTAAACATTTGAATGTTTAAAGTTTAAAATGTTTGTTTATAAAAATGAGATGATGATGAATGGCCCAACTGGCTCTATTTTCCACAGTGAGCAAATATTGACTGGAAGGTGAGTAAAATATTCTGCTATGTAGCAAGATGTACTTCTCGTCAAAGATTTAATATGCGTTGCCAGCAACAGGCTTGTTATTTAAAGAGACGTGGCACAGGAATTTGATCCATCCCCTTCGGGGCATTCTGCCATGTCACTGATTTAAAAGAAAGTAAACATCTGCAGGGAACTAAATATGAAAGTCCTTTGCAACTGAACTCATAGAAGAGTGTGGATTAAAAGTCAAAGCATTTCACTTGTCTAAGAAAATAAAATGTTTAGTGTATTGTTACATAAAAATATTAACTTTCCTGGCTTCTGTAAAAAGGCCTTAAGTTAAGAATAACTTGAAGGTATCAGTTAGTTTTATAACTTAAAAACTAGACATTAAGATGATCCCAGGGCTAAATTTAGCTTGGCAGTCTGTAGACTCCATACTCTTTAAAATCACTATTTGTCGACTGATACTAACTCATTTGGAAAGACCCTGAAGTGTTAGCAGCAGCTGTAATTCAGCCTTGCTTTTCGAGGTAATATATCACTGTTCAAACACCAGCAGGCAACAGGCTGCTATTCTATAATTAAGTCTATATCAATGCCTACAAGTCTACAATATTATCAATCAAGGTATTGTTTATGTTGCACTCTGGAATCAAAAATGCATTATATACAGAAAAAAATTACAAAAGAAGCATTTTACTTAATGATATAAAGCTGTCTTTGATAAACCTCTTCATTTCCACAGAATCAGTTATACTACAAAATTTGTACAATTCTGACACATGCAAGTACACATAATAATATTTACTTAAAAGAGTCTTTCTTAAAACAAGGAAAAAGAGTGCTACATCATGAATGGAATATTAATAATTAGAAAATACTGTGATTAATATACTGTAGTATAAAAGGAATGTAGGCAATACATCTTCTTAAGTGTTGAGAGACAGATGTTCATCTCACTTGCCAGTCAGTGTTTAACTCACCTAGCAGTAATAACTATGGCTAAAATAACTTTGACATTTTAGCATCCATTGTCCCATTCAATACCACATCCAAATTGTGCTGTGTATTCAATCTGTGTTCAATAAAAACAATTTATAAATATGTTTTGTTGCTCATTACTAAACAAATCAAAACTCACCTTGCATTGAGATCACTCATTGAGGCAATTTCTAAATTGGGAAAAATGTGGCTTTTTAAAAAAATATGTGAGTAGACAGATAAGTAACAACACGCACATACATACACACTATAGTTTGAACACACACCAGAATGACTAAAAGGAAGAAAATTTGAAAAGAAAGTGCAAGATCTTAGAAAGTTAATATTAATCTGAAATCCACATAAGTGTCTGCTTAATTTCGCTAGAATATCAGTTTCTCATAGTTACTTAGATTATGGTATGATCTTTTACCTCCTGTAAGTTAGCAGGAAGGAAAACTTTCTTAGCTATTCCTGTAAAACACAGTGTTATTTAAGACAGATTAGGGTTAGGGTTAGGGTTAAATTTTCTCATTGCTAGCATGGACTGTTAGACTAGTTTACAAATACAGTTTTCTGACTGGGCTGACCAATCTACACATAATATGACTGTATGACAAAACTTAGAGAGAAGTGAAACAAGTAAGCCTTAAACAGAACTTTCTTTAAACAAGAACATTTCATTTCTCTGTAATATCATTTTTTCTCTATTTTTGTATGAAGTGTTTCGCTTTGAATTTTACTAAAACTTTTAAAACAAAGATATGTGGATTGTCGGATTATCTGAACATATGTCACACTATTGCCTGAACTTTTCTATGAAACAAAATAAAAGCTGCAGAACTTTGGTAATTTTTGATAAACGCAGCCACAGAAAGAAAATTTTTGATTTGGCAGTCACAGTCCCAGTGAGACATCATGCAGGCGTATTGCTGTTAATATAAAGGATCCCCCAACACCTTTCTTGACACACTTCTGCTGAATGATTCATTGCCTGAAAGTACTCAGTGTTAGTGTGTCGCAGAGAAGATGTGCAGCATTGCTCATAATGGCACTCACTTTTGTTTTAATTCTCATCTTTGCTACTACCTCCAGTGGTCTCGAGTGTGTCCCATAACTGAGCCTGCCTTTTTATTGCTAAAGCTCAGCACGGCCATCCAAATGTCATTCCCCCTGGTCTCACCAAACTCCACCCTCTGACAGTCTTATGCTTTGGTCACCTTTACAATTAGTACCTTTTATGCCTACCAGTACCTCTCAGACAAATATGGAGAATCTTTTGTTTCTGGTAAGGGGTGAGCAGCTGCCCCAAGCAGATGATTTCTAGTTCCTCCAGGGGGCCCTGAATGCATCCCACAACTGGGTCTGCCCTTTCAAATAGCTTGTTGGTTCTCTCTTGAAAGGATGTTACCAGGTGAGCTCACCAGAGTGTGGAAATTGCAATGGCCATTACAGAGTTGTAGAATATGTGAAGAATGTCACTACTTACATTAAAGATCACAGTCTCCTAAGAAAAAAGAGTCAGCTCTACCCTTTCTGATATAGATTCTCTGTATTCCGAGACCAGTCCAATCTGTCATTAATATGGATCCTCAAGTACTTGTAGGAGCACACCATCTCTACATATTCTCCCTGGATAGTGGTTCTTTGGTGTGGCAATAGCCAATAACCAGTTCCTTGGTTTTTCTGATGTTAAGATGCAGACAATTTTCTTTGCACTAAAACACAAAGATCTCCAACTGACTCCTATACTCTGCCTTATTCTCTTTATCAATACACCCCTTCAGTGCAGAATCATCTGAGAACTTCTGCAAGTAACATGACCTGGTGTTATATCTGTAGTCGGAGATGTATAGAGTGAAGAGAAAAGGAGAAAGGACTGTTCTTTGTGGTGTTCCAGTATTGCTCACATCCTTATCAGAAAGACAGTCCTTGAGACTCACTGGCCCACTGGCTATTCCAATCGACATGGTAAGAGTTGTAGATGAAGTAGGTATGGTGTCATTGCAGAAAGGTGGCAGTGATGGGGAAAATCTATTAAAAATTGGTTCAAGGCATTAGCTTTGTCCACATCCCATTCTTGCACCTGAGACCTGGTTTGCTTGAGTCCAGTAATTATGCCCAGTACATTACAGACATCTTTCATGCCTCTCAAACTCTAAGTGAGTTTGTTTTCTATTTTAGCTTTGTAAGCTTCCTTTCCTCCACTCAGCTTTTTCTTTAGCACTAACTGTGCATTCTTCACGGCCTTTATGTCAACTGTCTTTGAATGCTCTCTTTTTTCCCATTCAAGAGACCTTTGAGCTCCTTAGTTAGCCAGAGCTTGTTGTTTGGAAAGCAACATACTGTCTCTGAGGGTACTACAGTGTCGACAGAAAAGTTAATACAGTGTGTGATGCAGTGACTGAGTCCCTCAATATCATCCCCATCATTTGAAAGCAGTCAGTTAGAGCATTTCAGCTTTCAGGTTCCTCTTCATCACTTTTCTGTTAATAACAGGTTGCTGTCTAATAAAAGGCTTGAAGCTGGAGATAAAATTAATCAGGCAGTGGTCAGATCTGCCCAAAGTTCCCAGTAGTTAAAATTTAAAGGCATCCTTAACATTTGAATAGAGCATGTCCATCTTTTTATTTTCTCGAATCAAACAGATAGAAATTTGTCATAGTTCCTTTCAAAGTCACATGGTTGAAGTCACCACATATTATAAATGTGGGATCAGAATGAGTCATCAGTGAAGTGTTGGTGACAGAATAAATCATTTCCATTGCTGAGTCCCCATTTACAGTTGAAGGAATATAAACATTAATAAGGATGATACAATTTATCCTCCCAGGCAAATGAGGAACAGCCAGAATTTCAATGTGTGAATTACAAAGTGTAGTTTTAATTGTAATGTGCTCCCTTTTACACCATTCCTCATTTACATAGATGACCAGACTTATTTTGGTACTAATTTAAAAAGAAAGATTGTTTCAACAAACACATTCAGTTTTTGCCCCAATAAAAAACACAGTCGGAGATATAACTAAACACGGAGATATACGTAACTAGCCTAGAATGATAAGTTCAGTATTTTTCAAGTTATTTCTTCACAATCATTCACAAAAAGGGCAACAGTCTTAGCAGTGAAGCCTAAAAATCCTTTTCCCCAGCCACACTTGCCAACTCTTACTGTAGGATCCCATTATATTCCCAGGCCATGTGGGAGATATAATCTTCTCAGCGAGCACAGGGTCTTCCCCAGGGTCTCCTCCCAGCATTTTCATGCCCGTACAACTTCTGTATCAGATGCCCAAACCATCTCAAATTGGCTCCTCTCAATACAAATAAATATATTCATTTGCCACATGAAATTGTGTTCTAAAGTGAAACAATTTTGTGAGTTTTAAAAAATACTTTACAATGGAGGTGACAGGTATGACTTAAAACAAAATCCTTAACACCTACAAAATACATCAATTTTACAAGCCAAAAGGGTTGTCAAGTATTGATCCACATCTTGAGATTGCATACTTAATGCAAAATAGCATATGAACGTCATTTTAGGAAGGATAAAAAGCAAAAAACAAAAGATTTTATGTTTTGAATTGCTACATTATTTAAAAGTAGACTTCAAGGGTTGCTTCATTTCATTACTCATCATCCTCTGCTGCAACCTTTTAACTCCAGGGATGCAATTTCCTCCATGATATACCAAGAAAAATTGTCAACAAGCACTGTCATTGACATTATTGAATGATGATACCCAGATGTGATTTGCAGCCTGTTTTCTGCAGGCAACTAAACAATAATCATTGATAAAACATCACATGACCACTCAAAGTCTTTGCGTTTCCATGCATAGCATGCTATATACCTGGAAAAAAGGGGATGAATGTAATTTACTTCATAGCATATAAAAGATTAAACATTTTTTGTGAGGTTTGGCACTCAGATTATGTAGCCAGGGGGCCCTGGGGTGTTAAAGAGAAAACTGTCTAAATGTACATTCATGGGCAGATGCAGTCAGCCCAACCTGTTTCCTTGTTAGCGCTAGGGATCATAATAAAGGCACCTACACCGCATTTGCATAAAAGAGTCTCAGCAGATTAGACAGAAGAAAGAAAGAAAGAAAGAAGAAGAAGCAGGGTGCTGGCAGGGTGGGTGCTGAAGTAAGGAGGCAGGTGGTCAAGAAGTGGCCCTGGGTAGAGTAAATGGAAAGCGCTCTCGAGGAAGGGTCACTCAAGGTGCAGAAGTGTCCAACTGCTCCAAGCGACTCCTACTGAATGCCAAGGAATGTCAGTGGGAGAATGTAGCCGGTCTTGTGGGTTTCCCCAATGAATGCCTAGAGATAGATAGATAGATAGATAAATACTTTATTAATCCCAAGGGGAAATTCACATACTCCAGCAGCAGCATACTGATAAAAAAGCAATATTAAAGAGTGATAACAATGAAGGTATAATGGACAGATGATAATTTTATATAATATTAACGTTTGCCCCCCCGGGGGGAATTGAAGAGTCGCATAGTGTGGGGGAGGAATGATCTCCTCAGTCTGTCAGTGGAGCAAGACAGTGACAGCAGTATGTCGCTGAAGCTGCTTCTCTGTCTGAAGATGATCCTGTTCAGTGGATGCAGTGGATTTTCCATTTTTGACAGGAGCCTGCTCAGTTCCCGTCGCTCTGCCATGGATGTCAAACTGTCCAGCTCCATGCCTACAATAGAGCCTGCCTTCCTCACCTGTTTGTCCAGGCATGAGGCATTCCTCTTCTTTATGCTGCCTTCCCAGCACACCACCGTAAAGAAGAGGGCGCTCACCACAACTGTCTGATAGAACATCTGCAGCATCTTATTGCAGATGTTGAAGGACGCCAGCCTTCTAAGGAAGTATAGTCAGCTCTGTCCTTTCTTACACAGAGCATCAGTGATGGCAGTCCAGTCCAATTTATCATCCAGCTGCACTCCCAGGTACTTATAGGTCTGCACCCTCTGCACACAGTCACCTCTGATGATCATGGGGTCCATGAGGGGCCTAGGCCTCCTAAAATCCACCACCAGCTCCTTGGTTTTGCTGGTGTTCAGTTGTAGGTGGTTTGAGTCACACCATTTAACAAAGTCTTTGATTAGTTTCCCATACTCCTCCTCCTGCCCACTCCTGCTGCAGCCCACAATGGCAGTGTCGTCTACAAACTTTTGCATGTGGCAGGACTCCGAGTTGTATTGGAAGTCCGATGTATATAGGCTGAACAGGACCGGAGAAAGTACAGTCCCCTGTGGCACTCCTGTGTTGCTGACCACAATGTCAGACCTGCAGTTCCGGAGACGCACCTACTGAGGTCTGTCTTTAAGATAGTCCACGATCCATGCTACCAGGTATAAATCTACTCCCATCTCTGTCAGCTTGTCCCTAAGGAGCAGAGGTTGGATGGTGGTAAGAACTTGAGCCAGACTGAAGGATGACTGTATTTGCCAGTGGATGTCTTCCCCTGGCTGTGGAGACCTTAAAGGCTGAGCAGAGAAAGATGTTGATTTGACTGGATACATCAAGGCTCATATGT
Organism: Polypterus senegalus; assembly: GCF_016835505.1. Taxonomy (NCBI): domain Eukaryota; kingdom Metazoa; phylum Chordata; class Cladistia; order Polypteriformes; family Polypteridae; genus Polypterus; species Polypterus senegalus. The sequence goes on along the minus strand of NC_053168.1, from coordinate 70,910,487 downwards.
TTTTATGGACAAAGATTTGTTTTCACTTTGACATTAACAGTCTTTTTCTGTTGATCAATGTGAAAAAACTCCAATTAAATCCGCTGTGATTCAATGTTAAATAACAATTAAATGTGGGAACCTCCAAAAGGGTGAATGCTTTTTAGAGGAAATGTCTGTTGGTATTTTAAAGTGAAATAATTAGTGTCTATGACTTATGCATTATTTATACTATATATATATATATATATATATATATATATATATATATATATATATATATATATATTGTCACACACATGTGTATGGGAGGCAGCTAAATGGTCTGCATGAGAGTAATTCCATGACAGACCAGGAGGTGGTGGAGTGCACTAACTCTTTTTCTCACTTCTCTGCAGAATAGTTACGGAAAATCCCTCCTGGCCCTGATGACGTCACTCCAGTTTCCAATCCCACTGAAGGCGTCACTTCCGGCCCCACCCCTACTGATGACACCACTTCCTCCACTCTCCTTCAAAGCAGCCATCTTTGTAACAACAAGGCAGTTCAGTTGTGGACTTGAACCTGTACAATTCTGTACCAAAAATGATCCATTGCAGCCAGAAACAATATACAGGTGGCTGCCCCAAACCATTTTTTTGTATGGCTCTTTTCCATATATATATATATATATATATATATATATATATATATATATATATATATATATATATATATATATATATATATATATATATTGTGGATGCTGGCCCGGACACAGACAGATGGACATCATAATCTCACCCAACACACGTTTTTTTTACAATATTTACATATATGTCAGTGCACTTCCCCCCAATGTCCAGGGCACACAGTTAAATTGCCTTTCTGGCCGCCTCCAATCCTCTCTCCAGCTCCGTCTCTCTTCCACCCGACTTCCGACCCTCGACTGAAGGGAGGCGGCCCCTTAAATAAGAACCCGGATGGGCTTCAGCTGCTTCCCGGCATTCCTTCGAAGACACGCCCCAGTGTGGCAGAAGTGCCGGCTGCGCATCCGGAAGCCCTCCAGGTGTCCCCTGTCTTCTTCCCCCCAGCACTTCCTGGTGTGGCGGAAGTGCTGGGCTCCAGACCTCTACAGGCACCGGGGCGCCGCTTGCCGGTGGCCACGGGCCCCTACATGGCTGGGCCTCTACCCGTGACCCTAAACATAACCAGGGCGGTCGCCCCCTCGCGGTCTGGAGGAGGCAAATGTATCATTTCATATATATACACTGTATGATATACATAACATACATGTGTATGTATGTATATCATATATATATGATTTTTTTCCTGCATGTGCATAGTTACAGAAGTGTTTATTCAATCATGTAAAATTATACAGTAGATAGATAGATAGATAGATAGATAGATAGATAGATAGATAGAAAGCTTATTATATTCTAGTACTGTTTTGTACTAGAATTATCACTAGCTGCTGTTAGATAAGGTGCATTTTAAATAAACAAAGTACAATATAAAATAGAGCTAAAGGTAAAGTACAAAGTCATTTAAGAACTTGTCTAAATGTTCTGGTTACACAGATAGCAGAGACAAGAAAAGGAGTTCTAGAAGACCACATCATTTATTGTACTAATTGTTCCAGGAAATATTTCAATAGGATGATAATAATAGGTAGTTAACATTTAAGTGCTGTCTTATTGGAATATATCAAGCCATCCTCGGCACTGAAACGATGCCAGTTGCATTCAACTGAAGACCAAGACACTCAGCAAAAACTTCTCTTCAGAACTTGCTTTCCCTTTAGGACCAGAGACTCTTTTTCTGATGATGTGATGCCTTTCTGTACTTTGACAGATGTATGCTTCCAGAAGCAAAATTTTGTTCATAAAAATTACTCATGTCTGGCACCTCTTCACTCACCAGTATAAGAAAATTCCCACATATAATATACTGTTCGACTTGTCGTGATGTCTAGTTTTGCCAGATGTCAAGCTTTTTAGGGTACCCTATATTTTATCCTTCTAGACCAGGCAATTATTGGACCATACTTTGTGCAGGAAATTACACCCTTATCATATCATCCAATCCCACGGTTTCTCTTATGCTATGCTAATGTGACACAGGTAAACCTGTCATTCTCTCCAGAGGAGCACATGGTATCAACTAGAATCTCTGTATGTCTCACTGATATTGCAATCTGGATGAATGAATACCATCTCCAGCACAACCTGGCAAAAAAGAACCTTCTTGTTATTCCAGCTTGTGTGTCTGTTCAGCACCCTGTCTTAGTTCAGCTTGGTTTATTATCACTAACACTTGCCAAGTCAGTATACAACCTTGTGGTGGTGATTGATGGCCAGCTGTCCTTTAAGGATCATGTTGCTGTGGTCTTTCGGACTTATAGATTTACTCTGTACAGTACCCACAAGATCAGCCTGCATCAGACTGAATATGCAGAACAACTCTTGGTCCAGGCTGTGGTCTTGTCACGGTTGGACTACTACAATTCTCTGCTGGCAGGACCATCAGCATGTTTCTCCAAGCCACTGCAGATAATTCAAAATGGGGAGGCATACACATGTTACTACTCTGTTCAGATCGATACACTGGCTTCATACAGTATATTGGCACATATTAAGTTCAAATCCTGTATGCTTGCCTAGTCAGTGGATCTACAGTACACCTATATATATATGTAGACACTTGTGTGGGCCTATGCTGCTTCTCAACCACTTAGATCTGCTGTGTGTGGTTTCAAATCTCAGTCCAGACTCTTTTCATATGTAGTTCCCGGCTGGTGGAACAAACTGCCCACCTCCATTTGAAATTCCGACTCCCTCATTGTATTCAAGAAGGATTTGAAGACTCTTGTTTGGTGAATTTCTAAGTGGCCGATGTTAAATTTTATACATTTTGGAGTAACTAGCTTGTACTTTGTTCTTCACTTGTCAAAATCAATTTTATACCCTTGTCCTGTAACACTTGATCTCAAAGAGTCCCCAAACTGATGTTACTTGATTATGTTGACCTGTTTTGTAAGTTGCTTCTGATAAAAACATCTGCTAAGCAAAATAAATAAAAAAAAGTAAATTAATAGGTGTCTTCAGCAACCATATTCAGAATGACTTGAAATTGTGTATGCCATATCAACCAAACCCAGGGCTTTACCCCCTAATAGGATAAGAGGGGACAAGGTTACTGCTTTTAACAAACCTTTGAAAAAATTGGTATCAGTGATACAGGCATGTGGAGTGTCATTTCATGGTATTTCGAGATAGCTGATCATGAATATTAGAATATTTAACAGTGGTACTAGCCCTTTAAGAGCCACTCCAAGAATGTTAAAAATGATAAATTTCAAACATAAGCATGTGGCTATAATTTAAGACTGTTTCAAGTTCAGTGATTATGAATATGTTAATATTTTTGATTTTTAATCCTTTACAAGATCTAGTCCTCCATGGAGCTCTATCAAAGGGAGAACAGCGATGCATTTGTACTATAACCAATTACACTTGGACTTTGAACATTGAAATTGAAGCACACATTTTACTTTTTAAATATTTAAAACAGCTATTCTTGTTAATTCTGTACTTCTACCTCATTATGATTGTACATTTCTTATGAACACCTCCAATTAGGGTATCTTACACTAATTGAGACTTTTTAGTATTTCAAGTCAAGCTGGATGCTATTTATTACTAATGTGTTTTGCCCTTCCTTTGCCTATTGTCATGGCGCTTGCACCTGTACTTGGTCAGAAGTTCTGTGCAAGAACAAGTTGCTTTGTAGTATTTTATTTCTGAGTTTTCAATGATAGATCGGTCATCTAGCTCTGCAAAGACGATTACTTATGTTCTGTTTTGTTTATTATATTTACCCCATTTTTTCACTCCCATCGCACGCCCAACCTACATGGTAGGTTGGTTTCGCTGTGAATTGTCTTTCCCAAGATTTTTGCTATTTCTTATTTAACAAGTTTTTTGGGAGTTTTTTTTTAAGGAGTCAACGCTGGGGGGCTGTCAAAAATAGGGCCTGTTGAAGCCCATTGTGACATTTTTTGTGTGATTTAGGACTATAACAATAAATTGTTATTATTTTGAGGAGTGTGTCTGGAAAAATTGGGTCAATAGTTAATTTCTGAGATAAAAAAACACACAAAAAAACACAATTATGTGGTAAAAAAAGTGAAAAAAGTGATTTGTAGTAAGTGAGTGAAATATACTGGTGTGCTGATAATCTTTTTAAACCTGCACAGACTCGTACGCAGAATATGATACATTTGTGTGGGCAATAAATGTTTAGGCTGGTTTTAGTTTTTATAAAATGATGTAAATTTTGTAAAATTCTTTTTAATTTTGAACTTGGTAGAATTTAAATTATGAAGTTTTTTGTGCTGTTTAGAGCCACTATCATTATGTACTATATCCAGTTATTGTAACATTACTCATTTGAGATTTTCATTAAAAAACATTGAATATTAATCACCATTACTAAATAAATTATAGAATGAGGAAACTTATGGTTTCACAAAGAATTAAATTTTACACAATTCAATTTTACATAATTTAATTTAATGAACTTGTGTTATTATATTTGCATACACTTTGTATTTTTATATGTGAATAGGTGATTTTTGTTTTATAGAAAACGGAATTCAATTAATTCTATTCCTATTTATTTTTTGTGCATCTACCACTAGACCTGCTGGTGTCAGTGTTGACTGATGACACAATTTTCTGTGTAGTACTGCTGTTTAGTAGATAAAAAACACCCTTATTGTCAGATATTTGTTCATCAGGTACAGTTTACGCACTCTTTAAAACACATTTATATGTTAATGTTAATTAATGCCTTAATAGCATTAATATTAGCACAGTGCACTATTATAAGTTTATGATTTTGAGAAGTTCCACGTTTCGTTATGTAAAATCAGCAATTGTAAGAAGTGATATTCACCTAGTCAGTCAAGTTCACTTGGTAAGCTAATAACTAAGTTGTACAAATATATTATCAAAATGATTTTAAACATCATTAGAGTGTTAACTAGTCAAGTTATTAGTTTACTTGTGTTTGTTGTGGATTCTCTTCTCTTCTTTCAGTCAATGTGGAACATGCCCTTTGTCAAGAGATGCAAAACGTTTGGTGCCGCTTGGTTCTTTTCGTATTGTGGTAGTCAGAAATGCAACAAGTACTCCAAATACAGGCTATCTGGAACACGTAGGAATTTAAGTATATGGCTTCATTTAACAATGTATGTGATACAGACTAACATTTGTTTAGCCTTTTTAATTGTTTTGGGGTGTAATCATTCCATGGAAAATGAAAATACTGCATCAATAGAAACCTTCAATCTTGTTAAGAGTGTATTTCTTAGAAGGCAATATTACTTATTGTGAATCAATGATTGATTCTCTTTTTATTTGCATGTAGCTCCTTTCACTTGTTTGCAATGAAATACATTTCTCAAATACTTGCACAGTTTTAAAGATTTGCTGGTTATCCTAGATTGCTTTTTCAGCCTCCTCAAAATTCGCTACCCATCCAATATTAGTGTCATATGCAGATTTTATAAGTTATAATTTTAACATCTAACCATTTTACAGAATGAAGTAATGCTTTTTAATACAGCATATACAAAGGGGGTCTTATTTGTGAAAAATGGGCAGAAAATCTGTAGAGATAAATTTATGTGCATTTTGGTATTCAGTAACTTTAAAATTTGAGAAATGAAAGAACTTTTTTTTTTTTAAAAATTGACAAACAGCAGTTTTAAGTTTAAGAGAATGTTCTCTATACTCACCTACACCTTTTTGATCAATAGGGACCAAATTTTGCATAGTAGCTCCCTAGGACTATACAACAACAACAATAATTTATTTCTTGCATAGCCCAAAATCACACAAGAAATGCCTCAATGGACTTTTTTTGATAGCCCCTAGCCTTGACACCCTCAGAATTAAAATACTCAAGACAAGATAGATTACATTGGATCCCAAAAGTTTGACCTTGGATGTCCCAGTCATTTTTTTTTCCCATGTGCTACAGTTTGCACACCAGTGCCACCTGCTGGTTCAAAGCAAATACAGTGGAACCTCAGTTCATGACCATAATTTGTTCCAAAACTCTGGTCGTAAACCGATTTGGTCGTGAACCAAAGCAATTTCCACCATAGGATTGTATGTAAATACAATTAATCCGTTCCAGACCGTACAAACTGTATGTAAATATATATTTTTTTAGTTTTTAAGCACAAATATAGTGTAAAAACACCTTGAACAACAAAGGAAACTAACACTGCAATAGTTCGCGCTATAGTGCTAGGAACCGCTCGCTAAAAACAATTTTTTTTAATGAGTTTTAAGCACAGGGAAAAAAATGAACATTTGAAAAATCCATAATTTTATAAACCACCAAGAAAAGTAACATTGCCACAACGGACGCTAAGAACCGATCATGTAAACAGAACTGAAAACAAAAACAAGCCTTTTCTACCTTATGAGTCCAGCCTTCCCTCTCTCGCTTGCTCGCTCTCTCTTTCTCTTTCATGTGTGCGTGTGTCTCTTTTGCAAGCCTGGAGCGCCTGTGTGTGTGCCTCTGTCTCGCGCGCCTGTGTGTGTGTGCCTCTGTCTCGCGCGCCTGTGTGTGTTCCTCTGTCTCGTGTGTGTGTGCCTCTGTCTCGCGCGCCTCTGTGTGTGTGTGTGTCTCTCGCGTACGCGCCTTTGTGTGTGTGTGTCGCACTCTCTCTCTTTTGCTCGCTCGCTTGCTGCACAGGAAATGCACAGGGAGAGACTTAACATGTACAAACCTAAAGAGAAACTGGCATGTTCGTATACCGAGTGTGTGGTTGTGAACCGAGGCAAAAGTTTGGCTAACTTTTTGGTCGTAAACCAAGTTATACGTGTACCGAGACGTTCGTGAACCAAGGTTCCACTTTATTATAATCCTACACCTTTTGACTGATCTGGGCGAAATTTTGCATAGTTGCTTTGATTATAGACATGAGAGACTATGTTGGAACACAAGCAAATTCTCAGCTTATGAGAGCAGAGACATTGCTAGAAAGGTAGTATAGATGACTGGTGGCACAGCTAGCAATAGCAACAGGGTCACAATTTAAAAATACCTAAAAACCTTTGCTTTCTTTCCCTAACTCATTCAAAAGTATACACGGGCAATGCTGGGTTACTTCTGCTAATAGGTCTATAATTATTATGTTTTCAGGTTTTATTTTCTGCATATACAAAATCAGCCATGTTTTTTTTGTATCCATTTTCAAGTGATGCAATTTGTGTTTGACTTCTTGAACAGTTCATATAATGGATGACAAAGAATTAGCAGCATTTGTTATGTTCTTACAACCTTTTGATTTACTTATTCAGCTACTGACTCTAGAATATAAAATGTTATCTTTTTTTATCAACCTCTTCTAAAATAAAATATATCTCAGCCTCTGAAATTTTTTTCTATTCTTTTGTTGGGTCATTTTACACACAAATGTTCGTATTAATCACCAACTCCATATCTATAATAAGGTGGGTGATGAAGGGGCTAGATTTATACTAACTGAGTAATAACATGAATGTGCTGGCCATTTACGACTGATTGTGATTCTTCAGCCTACACGGGCAATTGTGATCACATTTGGTTTCAAAGCAGAGTTCATGGATAAGATGTGAGGTTTTGTTGGGCAATCTCTTACATGTGCAAATATATACATATATATGAAAACATTTCATGAATGAAATACAGTATCGAATACAGTAACTACCACATTTAGAAACACTTGTAATTAATTTAGCATTTATTGTTTGGTTGGTTATACCTAAGTTACAAAAAGGTGACTGATATTTAAAATACTAGTTGGCTCCAAGGAACACCCAAGAAAGTCATTCCAGACAATTGTCAAAGCCATAAATAACAACAATCCTCTTTAATAAAAGCCCTGTGTGCATCCAGGTGGCCGTGTATGTGTGTCTTCTGGTGAAGTGCGCATGTGCGGAGCCGGCACATCGCACCGTGCCCGCCCATGCGCACAGCACCTTGGTCGCACACACACTCGAAGCTGGGAACACAGTGAATGGCCTATCCGCGGCAGCACATAATAAGCAAATAAAGCACACACACTGGAAGCTGGGCACACAGTGAATGGCCTTGCCGCGGCAGCGCATGATCCTCTTTAATAAAAGCCCTGTGTGCGTCCAGGTGTCCGTGTGTGTGTCTTCTGGTGAAGTGCGCATGTGCGGGGCTGCGACGCACATCGCACCGTGCACCGCCCATGCGCACGGCACCTTGATGAGACACACACTCGAAGCTGGGCACACAGTGAATGGCCTATCCGCGGCAGCGCATAATAAGCAAATAAAGCACACACACTGAAAGCTGGGCACACAGTGAATGGCCTTGCCACTGCAGCGCATGATAAGCAAATAAAAGACATAATTGCTGGGAGAGTGCTGATTAGGTAGTCGCGGCCGCGCACATAAAATCCGTTGCTGGGGAGACGCCACACATACAATAATCAGCTAAACGCCAGCACAGATTAAAATACTTGCTGGGGAACTGCACAGTACTTGCTGGGGAGACGACACAGTCACGATTATCAGCTGCACGCCACACATTACATCAGTTGCTGGGGACACTCTGCTGATTGCCCACTGTTGTGACAGAAAATTAAAGTCATATTACGGACATCAAAGCCAGTATTACTGTTAGAGGAAAATTACAGGCATTTTACGGAAATACAAACCAGTATTACTGCGAGAGAAATTTAAAGGCACACAATACACTGACACATATTACAGCCTCATACAAGCCAGTATTACTGTAAGAGAAATTATTACGGACATATCTACTAACAACATGCCACCAAAAAAAAAAGGACACGTCAAGTAGGACAAAAGACACAGACAATCAAATCCTATATAAGTAACATCTCCTGGAAGAACGGTCAGCTCAACAAGTAAACATCAACAAAAGAAAGGTTGAAAGACAAAAAAAAATACGAACAAATAGATCAATTGAAGAAAAAGAAAATGAGCGTCATAAAAACGCTAAAAGAGAAAGACTCAGAAGAGCAAACCTTACAAAAAGTTGGCATTTACTTGCCAGAACCAGTATTCAGCCATAGTCAGTTATATGTTGCATTATCAAGAGTTAGAAGTTATACCGATGTTGTTGTCAAGGTTGTAGATGGTCCTGAACAAGGCAAACTCTTGCCATACTCAGACAGAATATTTACAAGAAATGTTGTCTATAATGAAATTTTATAGAAAAATTTCATGAGGTAAAAAAATAAAACATTTTTCCTAAATATCTTCTTCAGATATTGTGTATTACATATTGTTACAAAGGTTTACACTAAGGCAATATTAATTATACTTACTGTATTGTCATACGTTTCTATTTTATTTTTATTATTATTTTACTTTAGGCTTCTTGCAAAAATATTTTTGACAAAAAAAAATTAAGACAACAAACAGAATGAGGTCAAGGTCCTTGCCATTTAATATAGACTGTTCCAACTAATGTTTATACACTACTGTTCTAGCGCCCATTATTGTAATGGGCTTAATGTCTTGTAGTTAATAATTAAACAGATTTTCATAGTATCATGTTGGTTATAAGAATTACTGCCTAAATGGAGGAAAACTGTCCAGTAAGATCATCTTGAAATTTAATTTACAATTCATGCATAAGAGGTTAAAACAACCTGCTGTGAATATGCCTAAGTCTTTACAAAGTATTATAAACATGGACCATTTACAGTTTTGCAGGTCAATGAAAGACATGCAAACCACAGGACTGACCATTTCAAATTAGTCATAATTAAATTATAGGGTCATTGTTGTTATGTGTACAGAGTACAGTGAAGTTCACACTTGCATATGCTAATCAAGAAGCTAAATTCGAAACATGTGTCTTGCTTGTGTAAAAGCACTCAGAACACAGCGTACTGTACAACACCACCTATCATTATATATAGTTTCATTTTTTTATCAGCCCCTAAAATAAGTATTATACATAAAGTATATACTCACGTATAAGTCGGGTCTTGAAACCAAAAAAATCGACCATAAAATCAGACCCTGACTTATACGCCCGTTCAAAAATGCGATACTTAGATTTTTTTTTTTACATCATCTTGCCTTCTCCAATCTCGCACCAGTATTTCAGACACATCGAATTTTGTTGCAGCAGTGCAGTTACCAATTCCTTTCTCTATTTCAATGACGTTTAATTTAAAACCAGCTTCATATTTCCTTCTGATCGAGCGCTCCATCGTAGACAAGGGATGCGCTTAAGATAAAGGTGAATGAGGGTGTGACATACAAAAAACACAAAACAGTGCAAACGTTGCTTCGGAATAGTTCAGGTTTTACCATGTGGGCACATAGGCACAATACATAGAAAAAAAAGGCAGTGTGCTCTGTAGTTACTCTCTCAGGTGGGTATCAGCATATCATAATCTCGTGGACAGATAGCATGAGTTTTCTGCATTTGACTTATATGACCAACATTATAAAATACCAGAAATTATATGGTAAAATCAAGTCCAGGCTTATCCGCGGTAGAACTTATCCGTGAGTATATATGGTAGTTCATATACAAGTCCACAGACAAAGACAAAATTTTTAAAGGAGCCTAATGCAAGAGGACATTCTTGTTATGCCATGCCTCCCTGAAACACTCTGTTATATTGAGATATGTTCCACTTGGTTCTCGCTTTCTTTCTTTAAGGAAATGACTACATACTGCAAGTTAATATCCTCAGTAAGGTTTGATATTAATCTTCCCAAACGTCCATATTTTTGTGTTGTCGACTAGTTATATCTAAATGGTGGTAGCCTCATCAGGTACAACAGATACTTTGGAAGTTGTTCAACCATTAAATGTACCTATGGGCAACATTATTAGACTATTTTAATTTTGTCTTCCCATTTAGACACCGTTAGAACTAGTATTGATCGGTGAAAAGCATTTTTTGCCATGAATACATTGTACTCACAGTTGACCTTGTTTGTTGAATATTTTCCTGGAAATTCAATTTGCAGCTGGCTTAGATAAACATTTTTTCTCAGCGCCCCATGATGCTTTGTGAGGTCAGCAGAACTTTCATGTATGCATTTATTGCAGATTGTTGCCAATCTGCTTCGCGCATGCATGATGTCACAACCCAATAAATGCTCCACCATTCCACCCCACTTGCATTTAAAAGAAAAAAATTATTATTTCTTTAAGGGCTACATTAGCTGACTTAATGAGAATACCATGAGTACTGTCACCAGATATATAACAATGATTTCTGTGTGCAGTCAGCACATACAAATTACGCACATGCCAAAACAAGGAGCCCCTTCCTTTCAGAAAATACAGGAGACCCTGTGAAATAATAACACAAGTTTTTTTTTACTATTTAAAAGGAGTTTTCTTCTTCTTGGTGAAACAAGAAAGCACACAGATAAATGGGACAAAAAAAGATGATCCAGCTGTGACCAAGGCTGCAACTTTAAACAATGGAATGAGACATTCTCATGGTGCATGACCAGTGTGTCCCCCAAGACTTGTACTCTGTGAGTATATTGTGGGGAACAGCCCGGACACAGACAGGTGGACAGTTACAGTTATTTACAACTCGGTGACACACACACAACCCAGTGCCGCAGCACCAAACACCTCAAAGTCCAGGCCTCTTCCAAATGCCTTTCTCTTCTCCTGACTGCCTCCACTCCTCTCCTCCAAGACTCTGTCCACTTCTACCCAACTCCAGCCATCGAATGGAGGGAGGTAGCCCCTTTTATCCACACCCGAATGTGCGTGCTCCAGGTGCCTCCCGGCAATCTTCCACCGTTACTCCCCAGTGCCGAAGCACTCCGGGTGTCCCTGATCCTCTTCCCCCCAGCACTTCCGGGTGTGGCGGAAGTGCTGAGGTCCAGGGCTCCAAAGGCATTGGGGCACCCCCTGGCAGTGACCATGGGACCCTACAGGGCTGAGCTTCAAAACTCTGTACCCGTGGTCCCCCTAGCCACCAGGGCGGTCACCCCACGTGGTCTGGAGGAAGCGCAAGCCCTCCTCCGGTCCTCTTGGGCATCCCGGTTGTGTAGCAGCCCCAGCCATTCGCCATAATATATATATATATATATATATATACTATATAAATATTAAGTTATTGCAAGTTTTGGCCATTTATTTATTTTGTTTGCGGTCTGCATCTTTTGTTGTTTGAGGCACGGTGGTGTAGTGGTTAGCACTGTTGCCTCACAGCACAGTACATATTATATTTTAAGTCACAATAATTGGTCCAGCATAGTTGGCAGGTGTTTTCCTAACCCTTGGGAAAATTTTAAAACCTTGGCACTGCTATAATTAACTGAAACCAAATTCAGTTCTTCCTTCGTCATTTACTACAATGCATTTCACAGAGTTTGGTGAAGTTCCTGAACATTTCCATGGTTTCTTCAAAATCACGGCAAAGCACTAGCTCATCACTATTTAGAACATTAATTGCAGTGTTATGGTTACCATACTGGAGTTTCCTAACAAAGCAGTCAAGTGCACCTTTCAGTTTATGGTCTAAAATTTGTCATACGCCACAAATAAAAGAAATGTGTACAGAAGAAATATAAAGGTAGTTTAAAATCTTGCTAACTTTAGTTCATAGGATTCATAGACAGCCGGACTTCATATAATATATAACTGAAGCAAAGAGGTTGAAAAATCAAAACAGTGGCCATAAATCAAAGGTTGACTATGCTTTCTGGACACCTTTTGTTGGAAGTGTACCAATCACAAGCCACTAGAAGGAGACCAAAGGTGAATTCAGCAAAATATGATGGATTTTATCTCAAATTTTATCTGTTAACAGATGGTTGTGGACCATGAACAAATGGAAGTTATTGCTGGGGAAAAAGGATATCTGTTATACCCTGCTTACCATTGTGACCCTTCCCAGAACAGTGAAGAAATGCAATTGGTAATAAAACTAATAGTTACATGTTCTTTTTGGGACCTTTTTTTCTAAATAATTTTTATTTATAAATTACTGTAACCAAAAATAATGAATAACTTGTACTTATGCTTGTTCTGAGATGATAAATTTCACCCGTTTTATTTTATTTACTATATGATAAAAGCTTTCAGAAATGTTTGAGGCTGGCACAGACAGGAGGTGATGAACCATAAAGATAAAATATTAATTAGAATTTGTCATTTATACAATGTCCTTAATTTAAATTCATTATACAAGAAATATTCAACTATGCATGAATAAACTGGCAGCTGCAACTTTTAATCATTGCAGACCATTGATTATAATTTTGTTAGATGGAATGAGGTAGGTTCATTATATACTGTAACAAGATGACTGGCAACAGAGGAGCATACAGGTTTATGAAATGGACAACAAATTATCCTAATAAATTATAAAGGGGTATTCAATATTGAAGTAGGATACATGTTGCCACCATTGTGGAAGGTCATGGTCTAGCCAAATTCATTGGGTTCTTTTTGCATCGAGGTCTTTTAAATTTGGGAAACTTGATTTTTAGTAACACACCATTAAAACCAAGTTCAGACTCCTCATTAGCACTCTTGTCCAGAGATGTGCAATAAAGATTTCCAGTGAGGTAAGTCAAGGTGGTGACCGACAGCACCATTACTCTTGGAATTGTCTAAATGTCTCAGATTTATTGGTTGTGACCTTGGTAGCTACATTTTCAAAGCAGTTTAAAAGTGCAGGAGTTGTTTGCCTGATATTTATTGAAGGGCTGTCAGGAATATACATGCTTGGAACCTGAGGGGCTAAAAAGTCAACTTGTATCATGTTAAAAGAGCAGCTCATTTCTGACACAACTGCAGAAGAAAATCTGGCTTCGGGTGTCAAGAATGTAATGACAAAAAAAAAATAGCATACTGTTGGCTACACCTAATGGTAAGAAAAACCTCATACAAATAAAACAAAAGCCTTTATACTACTTAAGTAAGGCTACTGGGAAATGCATTGTTAAGTATTTAATAACTGATTACTTACCTGTTTGGCAAGGTAGGAGTTTTGCTTATGCCTCACATAGTATCTGACAGGAATGATCAACGAGTATAAAACATGAAGAAAAGCAAAGCCCAAGGCTACTAGCCCAAGTTGTTTCCGGCAAAGCATCCATTTGTCTAGCCATTCAGGGAAACGCTTGTATTTTGTACCATTGTACAGCTGAAGAAAGGCTGCAATCACCCCAGGCAGATAACACAAGGCCAGCATGATCAAAGACACAACTGGAAAAACTTGATTGGCCAGAGAAATGAGGATCCGGAATGAAACATCTTTTCCTTCTGTGGCATAGGCATAGACAACATCTCTGATCACACAGTAACAGAAAAAAGCAGCTGTCAGACATGTGGCAATGCATAGTGGGAGTCTCCAAAGAGGAAAGAGCTGCAGAGGGTAGCTCTCTAATTCATTTGCTGCTCGGAGTGAGCCATAGTCGAGAGCTATAAGTCCCAGATGCTGGGCAATCTCCATCACGATGCGCTTGGATTTGTAGTCGTTTCCACAAACAGAAACCTGCCAGAGAAAGAACATGTGTGATAATAACTGATAGAGGCTAAAACATTGCGTGTTATTTTTTCTCTCTCCAACTGGTTTATTTAAAAAGAAGGGTGGTTTGTTTTAAGCAATTGGTAAGGTAACACATGTGTGCAAAATGCTCAACAAGTTAGAAAGTAACTGCAAGTGCAAAGGTTGCTGAACAAACGTTTTGTAGCACTTCGACATAATAAACTTCATGACCTCAGGAGATTGCCATAGATGAAGAGGTTATAACAGACTGGTGCGGACTAGCTGACATCACTAGCAAAATGATGATGCTGGAAAAAGAGTTTCTACCCAGGCACCACAGGGTATTACAAAGTGCATTCGCACACTGAAAATTAATTCTCAGCAGCTGAGAGTTCAGCCAAAATGATTCTCTCTGACTTTCCATTTAGCGTTCTGGGGATCCTTGACATTAAACACAATCTTTGGAAAGATTAATCAAGTCACAAAGAATATAACATCTAGAGTTGCAAAAGTATCAGCTTCTAAGTACAGGAACAGTAGATGTCAGAGGTACTAAATATACCTGCATGGTACAAGTCATGACATCTTCATCTGAAGAGATGAATAAGCATAGAGCATAAAGTTATTGTCACAATAAAAATGGGAAAATATACACATGCACATAAATCTAATTTATACTGTTAAAAATCAGATTATAAACCATTTTATAGCACATTTTACTTTAAACATCAGAAAAGACTCGATGACTGTGTAAGAATGTAGTTTAAGTAGATTAGTAAAGCTATACTTCATAAGAAACCAAAAAAGGCAAAAAAAGGTTTATGTGTGGGTAATCTGAAAATTACATTTTCCGACAAATTAAACAACACTAAGTAACTTCCAAATTGGGTGTACTTCGGGTTTACAAATATTCAAGTGATAAAGTAACATGTTTTGGGTGTTCACATACTGTATGAATGAATAAACAGAAAATTGATTTATTGGCTCTTTTATTAATATTTACACTTAAGTTTGCAGAAAAGCCCCAATGCCTCCCATTGTATGCTCTTGGTTTTGGCCAGTTTGCTTGTGTTTTGCTTATTATTTTTATTAGATTGTTGGATTTTTGATCTTCTTGCTCTGTTTTTGATCACTATATTCAAGTTGTTCATATTGTGTTTTGGGAACTCTGTTTGCTACTGGATTGTCTTTTTTCAGGAAACTCCGTTGGTGCCTTTCTTCTCTTTTATTTTTCTTTGTTATGCAGAACTTTTTTTAAATAAGTCTTGTATTTAAATTCTTTGCTTGACTTTTTTGACTCCTCAACAAGGGTTTACGGTCATCTTTTTTCTAGTTGAGAATTTTTATATAATTGGAATATCTAAGAATATATTTTTGATTTTGAAGTGCATTTAGCCCTGGTATTGGCCAAAGTCAGCCAGTGTTGGTGGATCTTAGTTTGCCTTTTTGTGCACCCCTCTGGGCAGAATGGTGGAGATTCCTGCCTGCTTTCCTGACCAATTTGGAGACCTAACACACTTCAGCTATTTCAAGTGAGTGGATTACTACACCTTAGGAATGTGCCTTTTCTGGCTGTCCAGTGAAGAGACACAGAATGCTTTTGTGCCTTATTTTGGAATGCCTCACACTATTTCCACATGTTTCTGTCTTTCAATCACAACAGTTCCCATGTTTATTTAACCGTATTTTAGCACATTGTGTAAGACATGATTTGTGAATTATGCAGCATGAATAAAATGAGATTTTTTTTCACGTAAAGTTTTATATATTACAATTTACATTGTCACAAGAATAGGCTGGAGTCATAAAAAGGTTTGTGGCAGCCACCAGCATATTGTTTCATGGCTGCAAAATTAGTTTAAATAGTGTACAGTTGTGTACAGGTTTAAATCCAAGACAGAATTAATTTGCTGGTACAAAGATGGTGGCTTTTAAAGGAGAGCAGAGGAAGTGACATAATTATCGGGACAGGAAACCGGAAGTGGAGTCATTGAAGCCAGGACTGGAAGTGACATCATCACTGGGGGCAGAAACAGAAGTGGCGTCATTGAGGCTGGGACTGGAAGTGACATCATCGGGCCAGGCGGAATTTCCCATAACTGGTCTACAGAGAACTGAGAGAAAGAGTTAGTGCACTCTGCCACCCCCTGGTCTGGCATGGAATTACTCTCATTCAGGCCCTTAAGTTGCCTCCCATGCGCACATACAGTGGTGTGAAAAACTATTTGCCCCCTTCCTGATTTCTTATTCTTTTGCATGTTTGTCACACAAAATGTTTCTGATCATCAAGCACATTTAACCATTAGTCAAATATAACACAAATAAACACAAAATGCAGTTTTTAAATGATGGTTTTTATCATTTAGGGAGAAAAAATCCAAACCTACATGGCCCTGTGTGAAAAAGTAATTGCCCCTTGTTAAAAATAACCTAACTGTG
Organism: Polypterus senegalus; assembly: GCF_016835505.1. Taxonomy (NCBI): domain Eukaryota; kingdom Metazoa; phylum Chordata; class Cladistia; order Polypteriformes; family Polypteridae; genus Polypterus; species Polypterus senegalus. The sequence continues at coordinate 70,893,536 of NC_053168.1, read as the reverse complement.
GTGTATCACACCTGAGTTCAATTTCCGTAGCCACCCCCAGGCCTGATTACTGCCACACCTGTTTCAATAAAGAAATCACTTAAATAGGAGCTGCCTGACACAGAGAAGTAGACCAAAAGCACCTCAAAAGCTAGACATCATGCCAAGATCCAAAGAAATTCAGGAACAAATGAGAACAGAAGTAATTGAGATCTATCAGTCTGGTAAAGGTTATAAAGCCATTTCTAAAGCTTTGGGACTCCAGCGAACCACAGTGAGAGCCATTATCCACAAATGGCAAAAACATGGAACAGTGGTGAACCTTCCCAGGAGTGGCGGCCGACCAAAATTACCCCAAGAGCGCAGAACGCTCATCCGAGAGGTCACAAAGACCCCAGGACAACGTCTAAAGAACTGCAGGCCTCACTTGCTTCAATTAAGGTCAGTGTTCACGACTCCACCATAAGAAAGAGACTGGGCAAAAACGGCCTGCATGGCAGATTTCCAAGGCGCAAACCACTGTTAAGCAAAAAGAACATTAGGGCTCGTCTCAATTTTGCTAAGAAACATCTCAATGATTGCCAAGACTTTTGGGAAAATACCTTGTGGACTGATGAGACAAAAGTTGAACTTTTGGAAGGCAAATGTCCCATTACATCTGGCGTAAAAGGAACACAGCATTTCAGAAAAGAACATCATACCAACAGTAAAATATGGTGGTGGTAGTGTGATGGTCTGGGGTTGTTTTGCTGCTTCAGGACCTGGAAGGCTTGCTGTGATAGATGGAACCATGAATTCTACTGTCTACCAAAAATCCTGAAGGAGAATGTCCGGCCATCTGTTCGTCAACTCAAGCTGAAGCGATCTTGGGTGCTGCAACAGGACAATGACCCAAAACACACCAGCAAATCCACCTCTGAATGGCTGAAGAAAAACAAAATGAAGACTTTGGAGTGGCCTAGTCAAAGTCCTGACCTGAATCCAATTGAGATGCTATGGCATGACCTTAAAAAGGCGGTTCATGCTAGAAAACCCTCAAATAAAGCTGAATTACAACAATTCTGCAAAGATGAGTGGGCCAAAATTCCTCCAGAGTGTTGTAAAAGACTCATTGCAAGTTATCGCAAACGCTTGATTGCAGTTATTGCTGCTAAGGGTGGCCCAACCAGTTATTAGGTTCAGGGGCAATTACTTTTCACACAGGGCCATGTAGGTTTGGATTTTTTCTCCTAAATAATAAAACCATCATTTAAAAACTGCATTTTGTGTTTACTTGTGTTATATTTGACTAATGGTTAAATGTGTTTGATGATCAGAAACATTTTGTGTGACAAACATGCAAAAGAATAAGAAATCAGGAAGGGGGCAAATAGATTTTCACACCACTGTATGTGACAACATTTATATTAATATATTATAAAATATATATCAAAAACTGCGCCTAATTCAGTGCTATGCCATGCCATTTTGCCTCTGTGTTTTCAGATTTAAACATTTCATGTTAGTTAGTGTCTATTATCTTAAAGAAGTTAAACTTTAGGAAGTATTCAAAGATTTTAGAGTTTAGACATGTAACAGTGTAGCTAAATGAAGGCCTTGTTTTTTTTTATTAACCCAATTCTTCTTTAATCCAAGAAAGTTTTAGTGTTTAATTTGCAAATCTTAAATATTCTGAAAAGAGAGAAAAGATGATATTGCCATCTTGAAAATTAGTAGTATGTCAACCTTAGCTTATGGCCATTTTTGCTTTACAATATGTAGGTAGTCTCTGAGCTCTCACTTTAGAGTGCATGTTTAGTTTCTTATAGAATGCATTGTCTTTGAATTTAAAGAAAAACATTTTAAGGTTGGGAGGCATAATAATGCAGTGCTAGTACTGCTTTCATAGATCACGTCCTATTTTCCAGTCAGTTGGGATGATTTCATCCCTATCTGGAAAGGAAAGGGTGATCGCCTGGTTTACAGCAACTGTAGGGGAATAATATTGCGTTTGGTGCCAGGTAAGATTCTTGCTAAGGTCATTCTCAATAGGTTCTGTGATCATTTGTTCACCTACCAGTGACTGTTTGGTTTAACACCTAAGAAGTCTACCATCAACCGCATGCTATCAATGAGGGTTCTAACTGAGCATATCTTTGGAGAGTTTCTCTGCAGCCTTTGCTGATATTTGTAAAGCGTTCAACTCACTTGATTGAGCTGCCCTTTGGGACATCCTGAAACTTCCCGAAGTTGCTGGATATCATAGCTGGAATGTACACTGGTATTGTGTGTGCTGTGCACAGTGCAGGCAAAACCTCTGTGTTTTTCTCAGTTGATTCTGGGGTCCAGCAGGGATGTGTTCTTGCTCCTACTCTGTTCAGTGTTTGCAAAGGGATAGGTATTGGGCAGGGTCGTGGGGTCCAGCATCTGTGAGGCATCTATCTGTTGGTGAAGAAAATCTTGACTTTGATCCAGGCCTTTAAGGACGTCTTGGGCATAGCCATCAGCGGTGTGTCTGTCTGAGGACAAAATTTCAAACTCATCAAGAGGTTTACTTACCTTGTCAGTGACATTCAAGTCTCTGGTGACTGTTCCTATGAAGTTGGTATACAGACTGGGAGAGCATGGGTTGTCATGAGGTTGCTAAAAAGAGGTATGTGGCACTCACGAAATCTCTGCAAAAGGACAATGCCTTAAGATTCCAGGTGCTTTCTTTTTTGTTATATGGTTGCAAGAAATGGATGCTATCCAACTACCTGAGATGAAGACTGGACTCCTTTGGTGCTGTGTCTCTTCAGAGAATCCTTGGGTATTGCTGCTTTGAATTTGCGTCGAACAAGTGGTTGCTCATGAAGTCCTGAATGAGGCACATTACCTGCACTATGAGGGACACCCATGTAACACTTGGCTGTGGCAGATAGATTGTCATTTCCAGAGGATGTGACTGGACTGCATATCTGCTTAAGAAGGTTGCCAACCAGGATCCCAAGTTGATTCATAGTATGGTGTGTGCAGCAATGTGCTGTACCAGTGCATGCTTCCCAACCTGACCTGACCTGACCTTACCTTTCTGTGTCTACTGTGGTTCTCCATTGGTATTGCTTTACTCCAACAGTCCGAACACGTGCAAGGAACTTTAATTTTCGTCTCTAAAGTGAGTGAGCTTGAATGTTTACTTGTGTGCACCTGCTGATAGACTAGTATTCCATACAGAACTGGTTCATTTCTTGAACCCAATGCTGCTTAAATAGTTTCTATCCATCTTGAAACCTTTATTTTAAGAGTGGGCTTTGAAAATGGACAGGCTGTGGGAGGAAGCCAGAGCATGCAGTCATTGAAATCAAGATAGAGACTTTAAGCATTAAATTAAGTTGTATGATACTATTAAGCAACACAGTAAGAGTAAATTAATATAATTATAACACATTTGAAATAAATATTAAGATGGCATTAAGAGAACCTAGATATAAGTAGAATAAGTGTTAAAATGCCATTAAGGTGGTAGCTCTTAGACATGTGCAAAAATATCTTAAAAATTCAAAGTGAAATAACGAGCATAGTTTATTTAATTTTTATATTAAAATGACATTCTTTTTCAGCTGTCAACAGCACAAAATTAGTAGAACAGTATGGTGTAAGCTCCCTTTGCTTATAAAATGAAATCTGATGAGTATTTCTAAGTGCAGCAATTTTTTAGATCTTTGTGAATTTGAGGTCTTCTAGGCTGAAAAATGGTAAGCCAATTTATTTAAGCCAGATTATGCCCAAAACATTTCACAATGTAACAGAATCTAATCAGGTTTGCCTTGCCTCCCACGTTTGCTATTAACAGAAAAATGGTCACGATCTGAATACTGCTTGACACAGCTCCACGTTTTCATGCTGTGCTTCTTTTTTCATGGGCATCTGAATGTTGCATTTCTCTGTGAAAGCAGAGGGTTAGGTCAGCAGTCTTTGACAAAAAAAGACAATAATGCTCCTGGCTACATTTACACGACAGTTGCAAATGAAAAATTATTCAAAGTAAATGAAACAATGCCAAATTGGCAACTTTTTCAGCTTTTAAAGAAGCAAGCCAAGAAAGCACAAAATATTGTTTTTTTTTTCATATTATTAAAAATGAGTAGGCATATAAAATGCCAAGAGATTAACTTATACTTTATATTTGTCATCCACTTGACACTTTCTCTTCTGTAAAAGAATGGGGTGCTGAAGTTTTTAGTGCATGCTTTTAAATACAAAGATGAAATGGATTATTGTATATGAAAGGCAGAGGGTTCAACAGGAAAGATGCTGAGCTGCAGGAAAATATTTATTTGTCATCTAGTATTGCACTAGTAAGACCACATCTTTAGTTTTTTTCCTTACTTCTTTATATTGTATTAGGAAAAAAGTAATAATTGCTTTCGCATATCTCTGGAGAAGAGGGCATAGCAACAAAAATGTGAGTTCATCTTTTAGCTAAGCCACCCAGTCTTCTAATATGCCTATTTTGGTATGGTTTTGGAAAGAAACCCCTATTAAGGGTTTAGAAAATATATTTGTGCGAGACTCAGCCCAAAGTAAAGAATATTTTTGGATTACACCTGACATGTCTAACAATATTGAAACACACAGTAGTAGTTTCATCTCTAGACTCACATGTGATTAAGAAATGATATCACCTACCTAACTTATGTGTTCATTGTTTAACACAAGACAATAGTTGACAATGATTTGAATTTTAATAATGTGAAGTGATTATTGTTCATGGCTTGTGACTGCAAGGTGCCATATTCTAATCTGCATTTGGCTATCTCACCATTGCCTTTCTGATGAGCTGAGCTTTTCATTTTCTTTGTTGCTTTTGGTAGACATCAGTTGTGGAGGACTAGTACAGAACGATTGCCAACCTCAGTCCTGTCTTGCAAGAGCTTTAGCCATCAACCGACACTGCTAGCACTGACACAAGAACCACCATATTAACCACCATATTTAAGGCTATGCATGAATGTTACCCATTGGGATTTCTTCATTTATAAGAAATCTAATAAATAGTGAGGGTATAGTATAATGTCTCAATATTGAAGACAGCAGTAGGTGCAAGGGCATTGTCACTAGTTACTGTATCATTTCCTGACAGCTAATTATCTCAGAGCTTCTTAATGAAATGCCTGATTTACTGTCTCTGATGTCATATTCAATTCATGATTTAAGCATAGTTTAAATTTCTAACAAGAACACATTTCAATACCGAAAAAATGTTAATGTTTGTTTCTGCAATGGGTGGGGCACAGATGGAGAGCTTGAGCTTTATTTCATTATTTTATCATCTGTGGTATGTTGAAACATAATCCCTCTGATCTTGGTCTTCTTATCTTGTCGTTAAGTACACATGATGTCTCTCTAATGGAGTTCTATTAAGTTTATATTCAAGGCATAAACTGAAACTGAAATGCCTTGGTTATTACATGCATGTTGTATAAATCCAAGGGGAGGAATAAGGAAGGACAGATCATGTAAAACATCTGGAGTAAGGAGGGGGTGTGTGGGAGGGTTGGGGGGCTCAAAAACACTGTTTCAGGACTATGTATTATTACAGGAGACTCCACCAGTGGTGGTTTTCAATAACTTTATGATTCAATAGATGATTCAAAGTTGATTTAAAATTGTTACAAATCTTGACGCTGTATTAGCATCAAAACCTAAATCTATAACTGCTTCCTCATTAGATGAACTTAAATAAATATCTACCAGCAAGAATCAATTAATGTTACTAATGTTACTAATGCCATTATTACTCTTTCTACCATATTCTGAAAAACAGTAACCCTGCATGTGCTAAAATATCAAGCTTCATTCTATTTCATCATGGCTTATCTTTGTCTCACTTAGTAATGATATTCAGGTGTAAAACAGCATTTGGTTTTTCAAAAATGTAAGGCTTTGCTATGATAAAATATGTAGTATCACCAGTTCAGTTTAGGATTATTGTCACACCTATAAAGTACAATTACATTCTTATCTGTGTGCTTGACCAACTAGCACCACACTACCTTTGTCCTTGTCCAGAAAACTCCAATCTTGCTCTTTATTAAAAATTTCTTACCAAAAAATCGAATAGGCAGTGATGAACAAATGAGCTGAGTTTCCATTCGTATGCGATTTTGTGAAATTGACTTTAACATTTGATTTACACATGATTTCACAACTGCAAAACTCACTAAAACAGTTTTGTTATGATCTACTCCTTTTATACATTGTTTTGTGTAAATTCCTGTGCAGTTTCTATTAATCTATATTCGGATTATACAGTTTTCATACTCAAAGAATTCAGATTTGGTTTTTAATTTTGGCTAGAATCTATCCTGAAAATGTTCATTATTTAATCAAATTCTACGGTGGTACTTTGTTTCTTGCTTTGGTGCTGCTGAGTTGGGTTTCTTTTTCTGCTGTCTTGTTTGTGGTGTCAGTTTTGCAACGATACAAAGAACTTTCATGATGTTTCTGGGGTACCCAAACTTGATTGATAAACCTTGTTTTGCTGCATCAAAAGACCTTTCTTTAGCTCTTCCTGGTTCCTTTTCATTTTCTCTTGCAATCCTAAAATCTGTTAACTGTTTTTTATTTGGAAGACAAGGATTACATCTTCCTAAAGCCTTTTAAATACTTCCATGTTTATCTGTGTTCTTTTCTGCTGTGTAATACATGTTATGAGAATCCATAACACACCAGTAAAAGCAATTCTACCCATGCCACTTGTTCACATCACCGCAGAGTTCATTTTAAAAAATGTAACATTCAGCATATATTCCATACAAAGACACACCAAAATGTATATTCTCCACATTACTGTGTTTACTCTACAGCCGTGACATAGTAACCGCCTTATCATAATGGATACTTCCCTTGATGTTTTTTCCACAAGGAATCTTTGCTTAAATACTAAATGACAGTTAGGCGCATGCAGAATTCCTGAAAATGCTTCCAGACAGGAATTAAATGCTTCTCTTCATATGTGAATGTCTGGAAGTGAAATGCAATTTATTTCACAATTTTTTTTTTTGAAAAGTGAAACACTGAATTTCATTGCAAATACAATTTTGCATAAATTATTTTGTTTATTACAAATAATTTCCATTAAAAATATTTTACCAATGAGAAATAATATAAGGCAATTACCCAGAAACAAGTAGCATTACAGACGTTATTTATACTTAAGGTTTAAGTCAGAATAAAATTCCAATATTGTTCTAAATGTATATATATCCAGAGTTAATACTGGTTAATTATGAGGATAACAGGATAAGTTGTTGGATCAGTGTGGTTCCAGTAAGACAAAAGAAAAAAAATAAACTTTTCAGCGGTTAACCTTTACAATTTAAGTCAAATTCAATGTTGGGGAATAGCATTAGAACATTAGAACAATCTAGATGAGAATAGGACATTCAACCCAACAAAGCTCACCAGTCCTATCTACTTAATTTTTCTAAATAAACATCAAGTCTAGCTTTGAAAATCCCCAAAGTCCTCTTGTCTACCACACTACTTGGTAGATTAATCAAAGTGTCTACAGATCTCTGTGTAAAGACTTTCTAATGTTTGCTCAAAATTTACCCTGAACAAGTATCCAACCGTGTCCCCGTTTTCTTGATGAACTCATTTTAAAATAAGAGTCTCAATCCACTGTACTAATTCCGTTCATAATTTTAATCACTTCAATTATATCACGCTTTTTTAATCTTTCCTCATAATCCATCCCCTGTAGCCCTGGAATCAGCCTAGTTGCTCTTCTCTGGGTTTTTTCCAGCACTGCTATATCTTTTTTGTAGACTGGAGACCAAAACTGCACACATAAGCAGCTTGAGCAGAACCTCCTTGGACTTGTACTCCACACACTGTGCTATATAACCTAACATTCTGTTTGCCTTCTTAATGGCTTCTGAACACTGTCTGGAAGTTGATAGCACAGAGTCCACTACGACTCTTAAATCCGTCTCATAAGGTTTTTTCAGACTTCCCATTGTGTATTCAAACCAAACATTTTTACTTAATTGGTATAATACGTTACGTTTACTGACATTAAACTTCTGCCACAAATCTGCCCAAGCCTATATGCTGTCTCAGTACCATTGTAATTATTTAATGGACTCCAAATTATCTGCTAATCCACCTATCTTGGTATCGTCTGCAACCTTAACCAGTTTGTTACTTATAATCCTTTCCAAATCATTTATACATATATTAAAAATAGCAGCGTCTCTCGCACTGACCCCTTATGGAACACCACTTTTACCACATTGAATGCCTCCTGAAAAAATACTCAATCACAGAGGCCATTTTTTAAAAAAACAAAACAAAATAAATAAATTAATTTTCCATTTGGCAACAATCACTTTGAAGGACTCACTAAAATTAAATGAATAATCTTGCATTTTTTCCCTTTTTTAAATCTCCAACTTCTTCCGTGCAATGGAAAACAAAAAAAGTCATCTTAGAGATCTATTTAAAAATACCACTTTTCTGATTAAAAGTCTAATAATCTAGTAGAAAACACCTAAAATATATGCAGTCACGAAAACCTGACAAAATAGTGAATTAAGCATCTCCAAATCAGATACAAATACAAATAACTGACACAATACAAGTAATATAGATTGTTATGAAAATCCTAAACAAAAGATGAAGTCTACATTACAAAGCAAAGATCTCAGGGTATCTAGAGATCCTTTCCTATAAAAACTAAATCACTTGAAGATTTTTGTTTGTTTTTAATCCATGATGTGCACATTGGTTATGATGTGCTGCCATCACATAAACAATGTCAAACACAAAAACACAGCATGCGGCAATGGAAATCTAGGGTAAAATAACACCAGCCACAAAGAAAATCAACAAAAAGATGGCACCATGATGACATTACAAATGAAATATAATTTTATACATGTAAGAAATATATAATAGCAGTGAACAAAAATGACCTAAATGGGATTCTGGGCAAACCAAATTAAGATTCATAAAAGGAACAGCCTTGCCTTTAATTTTTATTTTACAGTAATTTGCAATGTAATACTGGAAAGAGTTTTTAAAATCACTGGATCTCTTTGTTTTATTATGGCTGTTACAAGTGTAAAATGGTACATGGTGCAGCTTGAGTTAATTTTGTCATATAATAAGGGATTAGCAAACTTTTTAATTGCATTTGTATTTATCTTTCTATATATATATTGACATATGCAAGCACACCTAGTAAATTAGGACCATAGAAGTAATAAATTAATTGTTTTTATATTACATTTTTTAAGCAACCTTGAATTTGTGAGAGGCACTCTATAAATGCAACTTATTATTATTATTATTATTATTATTATTATTATTATTATTATTATTGTGGGCTTAACCAAAAGAGTGTAGTAGTCTATATTACAGAATAAATGTACAAAAGCATGAGCCTCATTATGATATAAAATATCATTATCTCTCATAATTTGCAGTTAAGTATTTAGGATAGGCAACTACAAATAACATTCAAGTAATGTTAAATTGTTATGAATATTATAAAAGGCTTCTGCTGGAGGAAAGGAATGATTATGTTTAAAAACCTTTACGTGAACAAGATCTGCTTCCAAACACTCATTTAGGTAGCCTGCTTTAATGCATACATGTGTGTGACACCTAATAAGGAAATGTGTAGGACTTAAAAACTTGTAAAAGTAGAGATGAACAAATTACATTTCATCTTCAAAGACATACATTCTAGAAAGACATTCATTTATTGCTAATACTTTATGATAACTTCCATTAATAAGTCATTAATTAACATTATATACTGCTTTACAGATTAGTTCGTGTGCATTCAAATTGTTACGTAATTATATATTAATTCACATACTGGTAACACTTTCTAATAACTTCCCTTAATAATTCATTAGCTCCCACCATGTAATGCTTCTTCAAATCTTTTCAGATCATGTATTCATTAGTTGTAGATCCTTTTGCGGTACCTAAATTAAAGCTGAAACCATTCATTCATTGCAAAGGTTTGTAAAGATTTATTAATGGAAGTTAATGAAAGCTATAATGCAAAAATGTTACATACTGTGATTATCAATAGGGAAATTCACAAGTCTTTAGCACCTTGAGTGGAAATGACTGATAAGTGCAAAACATGATGAGAAAAGTGTACCTGCCTGGTTTCATTTACTGGCCCTTTATTTCATCTTCTCAGTAAAACCATTATCACATATACTGAACATCATTAAAATAATGTTTATGAAGACAATATAAATGACAGTTTATTTCAAATTTTCCAATTAAATTTTCCACTTAAGATCTGGATTATTTATTCCCATGCGTTCATTTCCCCTGGAGAGCAAGTGTTCATTTTGGCTCATTGCATTTGGGAATATTTTTAGAAAGCAGCTGGGGAATAATTTGATTTTCATTTCATTGTTTTAATTAACCTAATTTACTGATTTAGTACGCCACTGTAAACCAGCCAAGTAATCATCCCCTTTTTGCATGACTTTCTATTGATCCAGAGGTTTCAGGAAGTTTTATTCTCTGTAAATGTAAACACACAAAGTGGTTCAGTTTAGGAAAGAGTTATATTAAAAATTCACATGTGTTCAATTATCATTAGATTAATAAATTAAAGGAAATAGTTTAAGATATTTATTTGTTAATATTTACTGAATAATATTTGGAATCTTTAAGAACTTGACATGTACAATCTTTGTGCATATAAAACTTTATATTGCATAATGTTTAATGGTTTTGTTGAATATTGCATTGTATGTAATTTTAGTTGTATATGCAAGAATGTATAATACTCATGGGTTACAAATGGTTGTGTGCTACTTAAAAATAGAATTTCCTGCCAAAATAAGAATTTTAGAAATCATGTTTCAAGAGGGTGACTTTCTAAACAAAATGTATACCTATACTTTTTACTCTGTTTCAATTATTAGATGAACTTCAGGTGGTGGCATCTCCTTGTCCTTCATTGCACTACAAAATTTAAAACGATTATCAACAATCTTTTAGAAAAATAATGTCTCCATTAATAATGAATGCAAGCAGAAACAGTTCAAAATGTGGTTTACAAAATGATATAGAAATCTCTGAATGCAATAAACATCTGGATAGGAGACAATTAATGTTTAATATGGGATTCTGAAAAATGGGATCATGCAGGATTCTATATTCTGTGTGGGGTCTTGTTTTCTTCTACTATATCTATTTTTCAAATCATCTATTAATATCAGAACCCACAATACGACTAGCAATAATGTGTTTTAGGGTCAGATTTGCTTGTGCCTTGTATTGGGAGCATATTGAGTTTGTAATAATAATTGACAGTACATTTCAGATCAAATCCGTCAAAGTATTGACTGGTAGTGGTGGATTATCTATTAGCCTATCTTTTGCATTATCTGACTCCTACGGTTCTTTTCAAAAGTTTGATTAAAAGAGCCTATGCGTCTTCAAAATGTGCTCAGTGATCTATAAAACAAGCTGTCTTTTCAATATAAAATGCTCTTTTAAGAAGTTTAAGCCATTGTGCATTATTAAGTTTATTTCTTCTTTCCTCAATATCTACAAGGTCATACCATATCTAGCAGAGTATTCAGCACAACTCCTCATCCAGGCTTTGGCCTTGTCACATCTGGGGCCTCATGTATAAACGGTGGGTACGCACAGAAATGTTGCGTAAGAATGTTTCCACATTCAAATTGCAATGTATAAAACCTAAACTTGGCGTAAAGCCACGCATATTTCCACGGTACCTCATACCCTGTTATACGCAAGTTCTGCGCTCGGTTTTGCAGACTGGCGGCACCCAGCATCAAAGTAGTGCACTGTTCCTGTGTGGTTACCCTTTATTGCTTAGATCCACATTCCTGATGCGGCTTTATAAATACACTGAAACTAACCGCATATTGTTTATTAGTGTACTGCATCTGATTGTAGATTACCTGTAACAATATAATGGTCTAGGGAATAGCCATAATATTTCAAATACCATAACTGCTTTAGCATTGTTACTCTCACTGCACCATCTTCTTCTTTTTCTTCTTTCAGCTCCTCCTGTTAGGAGTTGCCACAGCGGATCATCTTTTTCCATATTACTCTCACTGCACCACTCGGAGTATTTATATCACTGTATCTGAGTGGGGAATCACAGAAGCAGCCGATTGGAAAGAGAATTATTGGTATACAGCATCAAGCACATGCTGTCTCAGCCACTGCAAAACGTTTCAAAGCCTTTCCTGTACGGACCTCGCGGTTCAGAAACAGTTTCATCCCAAGAACTATAAATGCACTCAATCAATTGCTCCTTGTAGAACTGTTTGTACTTATAAGTACAATCACCCACTGTAAACTTGCACTACAGTTATAATATTGCACAACCTGCGCCACTTTATAAAGCGTGTATTTACATATGATGACGATATCATTTTTAAGATAAAATGCAGCAAAATACGTTGATTATATTACACAGACAAAACTTAAACTTCATTTAAATAATCTGTATTGTTAATAATTAAACATGTGAGGACAAAGTGCCGCAGCGCTAGCAAGTTCACGAATTGTTCCTGCCTCATGCTGCATATTTGCTGAGGCTGGCGCGACACTGTAAGGACAGATGGATAGAATAATTAAACATGTACTATGAAGATATTTCAAAGTTCCTTAAAAGTTTTGAAGAATCGTTGTTGTAAGCTTACAGATGGCTTAACGTCCATAACAGAGCTGATTGTGTGGCGATTGGGTATTTGGGGAAAGAAAAGTAAGGACAGGAATTGGAAGTTAGCACATTTGAAAGAGACAGTACTGCTACAATAATTTCATCGAAAGTTGCGCATGGCGCAGCAGCATCTTGTGTGAGACAAGAACAACCACTGCGCCATCGTGTTCCCATGTTTAATAACATGCTTTCATTCTAATCATCATGAAAATTATATTACGTATATATCTCAGTATTGTAATTATTCAGAGAGCTGTACGTTATGTCACTCGATCAACTCCCTTTTGTTGATTATACCACGGTTTATCTGAACAAATAGTATGTTTTTCCTTTGCCTCCACTTGGTATTCGCTGAAATCCTTCTATTTTCCCCCATGCTTTTCCCATTGTCTTTTCACAGAACGCTGAGCTTAAGGGCTATTTATATTGATTTGCATATTCAAAGAGGTGTAATTCTGGGAGGAATTGGGGCAAGACAGCAGGCACGTGCATGTGCGTTACTTTTCAAGCTGACTGGGATTTATGTTGCGGAAGAACATGGAAATAGGAGTACTCACAGATTTCTGCATCTGGATTTTTCTATGCATAAGCACATTTCGGCTTTTGTGCTTACGTCATGTTATAGTGCGAATTCTACACACGGCATTATGCATGAGGCCCCTGGACTCCTGCATCTCTCTGATGGTGGGGGTACCAGAGTGCAGCCGATGCAGATGATTGAAAATGCAGCTGCACATCTGGTGTTCAACCAGCTGAGGTGGGCACATGTCACTCCTCTCTTTAGAGGAGGTCCCTGCAGCTGCATAAATTAAGTTCAAATCCTTGATGCTTGTCTACAGAGTAGTCAGTGGATCAGCACCTATATAAATGGACACTTGTCAGATCTTATGCTCCTTATCGGCCACTAAGGTCTGCAGATAAATGGCATCTGGTGATGCCACCTCTATGTGGTATCAAATCTCAGTCTCAGACTCTTTTCATGTATAGTTCCTAGCTCGTGGAATGAACTGCCAGCCTCTGTTTGATATACTGCCTCTCCCAATGTGTTTAAAATGCATTTGAAGATTATTTTGTTTGGTGACTTTCAGCCAAACTTACTCTTAGGTTTTGTAATCTGGGAATTGCAGCTAGTTTTTTTTTGAGCTCTTCACTTGTTTTGTGTCCTTTTCCTGTGTCACTTGTATCCAAACATTCCCCAGACTAATGTTAATTTGAATAAGTCGACCTCTTTTGTAAGTTGCTTTGGATAAAAGTGTCTTCTAAGCAAATAAATGTACATTTTTAAGCTTGCAGATAAAAACTGTTTTCATGGCAATGGCAAGATGTTAATAAGAGAATAATATTAATGAGAATAGGCCTAGAGTTGGAGAGCAGCTGGTTAAATACCCAAAGATCACCAAGAAAGTACAGAAATAGAGAAGTAGTACTGTACAATAAAAATAACAGATAGCATAGTAATAAGTGTCTGGTGTATCCATTGCACAGTGTCTCCATTTCTCTGTTTGAAAAAGTTCAATTGTATATATTTTATATTGTGTAAAAAGAACACTCTAGTTTATTTTGTATAGAATAAAGATTAGTTTAAGTAGTTAACAAAAGAATATTTTTAAATATGTCTTAACAGACCCCCGTGTTTTAATAGAATTGTAAATTATTTTATTATGAAAAAAGACAAAGAGATCAATGTTTGAAATTCACTTTTTTTAATTTCTTTGTGGATAGTTTTTTTCATTTAATTAAGATGCTTGAATGTTATTATGAAGTATGTTAGATTTAGCTTAATTTACTGATATTAGCTGAAAACATTGAAGATGTCACTCATTCCCAATAAAATAAATGTGTTATTTTCAAATAGATGGTGGAGATGGTCCTGTTTCCAAGTATAAAAGAGAAAGACAGAGCAAATTTAATAGCAGTTTAAAGAGATGCTGCCAAACTTATTGTAGATTTAACATTTCCTTATATTATGATTAAAAGTGGCCCTCAGTCTGTCCATAGCCTGAATAACACAAATGAAGCTTGAAAGTACACAAAAATTGGGTCTTTATTCAGTGAGACGTCTAGCAAAATTACACTTTTTATTGAATACAAGTGAGGAATTAGCACTGGGTGAACAAAACCTGGCAAACAAATAGAAGGGCAAACAACAATTTTGCTACCCCTCTAGGTCTAACTTTAATGGTCTTGGACTTTATCTACTGTGGACCACCAGGGGCAATTGCGGGCAATTCTAGAATGGGGATGGATCCCCTTGATAACACTTCACAATGACTGAGATTTGCAAAGACACACAAAATACAAAACTGGGTTGTGAGAAAAAAATGTTCAAAGCTACTGCTGTACAGCAACAGTAGGTTACTCTGTTATGCTGGCTTGATTAAATCAGCCGTATTGTATAAGCTACAATAGTTTCTCTACCTTAATGACTTTTTATCAACTATGAAATTCTTTATGATACATTCAATACTGTAATTCTGTCAGTTTTTTTTTTCTTTTTGCTGTAGAAGCATTTAAAACACCTCACCTTAAACAAATAAAACCTTCTACATTAAGGCAAGTCAATCGCAAAAATGCTTAATCTAAAGCAGTGTCACAGGGGGTCCAAGCCTGCCAAGCAATACAGAGTGCAAGGCTGGAAAGAGCCCAATAGGCTCCAGTTCACCAGAGTGCCCACTCACACTCATGAAGGGGCCACTTTGTAATCAGCAATCAATGAAACTTCAGAGAAAACTCACGCAGATATATAAGAGCATACAATCTCCACATGGACTTCATCCAGGCTTATGTTAAAACCCAGGATGCTGCTCTATTGTTCTGTAATAAAGAGGCTTTTTCATTTTTTTGATTATTCAGCAAAAGGATATACTCACTAGTTATAACATTAAGGCGCAGAAAGAAAATGTAATCCTTTAAATTACTGGCTATACTAGGGTATGTCACCTTTAATCAAATAATACATTTACCATATAAGAAGCAGCACGATTTCATTTCCCAGGCTCACTTGCTGTCTAGGTGTCTGTATGTTCTCCTCATTTCTGTGTGTGGTTTCACTACAGTTTCTTCTGCATTTTAAGTTGTTTTTTTATCTACAATAAATTAGTCAAGTGAAGGTATGTGCTTATGTATGAGTGGTCCATAGGTTGAACTGGCAAATATAGAAACATCATAAAAGCAGCACCCAGGTCAAACCTGGTACTCCAAACCTGTGTGTGGCAGCAGCCCTAATCATTGCTCCAAAATTCCACCTCAAAAAAAGAGTTTTATTGGATAGATAAGTTGTAATATGAACCAATTATAGTTCAGAGATGTTAGTCATTCTTGTCTGACAGATCATTTCAGTTTGATAATTTGATGTTAAAAATTTAATCAACTTTGATGTAGATGGATGGCTCAGTATGACTTGATTAAATTATGATTGACACTTTATTTTGCAGCCACATTACACTTCAGAGTGTAAGTCTTTAATCAAGAAATTCTATTGTCATATTTTGAGTTCTGGTAACAGGAAAGTTGTAGTGACAGGGATTTGCTCATAATAAAATTGTTCTTTGACAGACAGAAGCAAAAATGATGTTTAATTTGGAAGAATTTAACAAAAATGCTGCCATTGGGAAAAAGCACATTGAAGCATTCCATCCAGATGATAGAGGATCATATTGGTCGAGAAAGACAAATGTCAGAATTAATACAGGTTAAGGCTGGCAAAAATCAGACAATACAAGTTTTTACGTAGGGGTCCGAAATCAAAAAAAAGCCCCTAAACAGCCTGATGAATATAAAAACAAAATCCAATGAAATGATTTTCAAAGGAGCAGTCAACATGAAGTGACTTCATAGAACAAAGTTCTACTTTTAAATGTTTGAAGACATGAGAAAACTCAAGTGACTAATCCAGAATTCTAATAGGGGGGCATAAAAAGCCATCCATCCATCCATTATCCAACCCGCTATATCCAAACTACAGGGTCACGGGGTTCTGCTGGAGCCAATCCCAGCCAACACAGGGCACAAAGCAGGAAACAAACCCCAGGCAGGGCGCCAGCCCACCGCAGGGCGGTATAAAAAGACATTATAATTAAATGAAGAATGAGAATTTGAAACTAGCGAAAGAAAAATACAGTACTTTGAAATTGTATCATATTATTACTATTACTGTATATTATATTGTAAACATTTGAAGTGTTTCTTTTCAGCATTAGGAATAAAAACAGAATTTTTTAATGGACTGTCTCCTTATGAAAGTTTTCTGGGGAGATACACATATGAATGACATTTGGTTGAGTGTTGTGTTTTAAGTGATAAATTCATTATTATCTACATATCAAAGAAAAAAATAAAATGTTTCCAGAAAGAAAATATAATAATACCCTTGGAAAAATACCTTTCCTAAATTCTCCGACAAACTTTGTCAGAATCTAAGTCACCACAGCCCATTCCACTTTCATGGGGTCCATGCTGAATGATGTACTTACCCCATACAAGTGTTGACCACCTGACTAATTACGACAGTCAGTAACACAGACAGTTAAATGCTGCCATTAGCCACAGGATCAGTAAACTTTAGCCAGAGTAAAAGACAGAAGAATAACTCCCTAGAAGAAATGTGTGGGTAAAACCTCTAACCATTTCAAAAACCCTGTCTGACTTTATGATGCTCATCAAATTTCTTAATCATCCTGACAATTGTAAAAAACATAAAAATTATAAACTATTGTATACCATGCCTCTGTACTTGTATAATACCTCAGAATGCTGTTCACTATAGAAAGGTACTATATCATATAAAGGTTTGTTTAGTTTGATGGAAGTAGAGAAAATACCTGGGATTGAGATTTAACAGAGGTGTAAGAAACAGAATGGCCTGTTGTTCCATTTATTTTTATGTGTTGGTTAGGCACCTTCAACAATATGCACAGAAACTATCTGAACAACAAACAATTATTACTTTGCAGCAGACCTTTGTCACCGAGCTGCATTACAGATAGGTTAGAAAGCTGACTTCGTTTTGACACACAACAGCCATTTTCATAAATTTCAGCTGTAGCCATCAGGCTGCAAACTTTTGCTCCTTAGGGTAAAGAGCAACAGATTAAGAACTCTTTAATTTGAAGGATTTTGAATTCTGTTAATTGCAAAGATGCTGCTGAATTCTGACTTATCATTTAGTGCATTGTAATTGTTCTTCTTTATATTCTTTAAATCTTGAGTGTGTGTATATATACAGTAACACTGGATGTCAGTTGTTGTGTCTTGGCCTATTTTCTTGTATCTGTCTGACAATGTCTTATGTTTCGTACTTTCCTGTTGCAAACAAATTTCCCTCTGGGATAATAACTTCTGCTTAATCTAACTATACACAAAATGAGAATAGATGCATTCCTGTTTTAAATTAAAATAATTTTCATTTTAATTGCAACAATAAAAGCTGTATATATTTAGTATATACTGTGTGTTTTATTGCTGGTTCAAATTGTCCAAAGAAACCATGTAACAGAATGGAAAATACAGAATATGGTGAAATGGCACGTGGGATGCCAGACAGTACTGATAAATCTGTTATTAGCCTTGCACTAAGATTTCTCCTATTTTACTTGCAGCATGTTTATTAAAAACTGCTTTATATTTGGCTGAAAATAATCTGCCAGTTTCACCATGTATTGCTATAGTGTGCTGAAACCGTAGGGCTGCCATGAACAAGGGTAGCCAACACACTACTGCAACAAGACTGTCAATTCTCTTTACTAATTGGGCCTTTTACATTGACAGCAGGCTAGCTTTTTTCAAGAAAGCACTATAAAGAAAAATCAGTGTTAAAAAACTAATCACACACACTTCACAGAAAACATAATTTCCTTCCCGTTATTGTATTCTAGCAGCTTTGAAGAAATTAAAAACTGAAAGGCAAATAAAGTGGTACTGAAGTGTTAAACTTGGAGACATGTGAGTCTCCCTTCCCTCCTGCTGCCAATAGGTTTTTTTTCTGAAATGGACAGCTCTGCTGCTTAACAACGATATACATGGTCCACTCACCTTAGGGTCATTGATTATTAGACTATGTATTTAAGGCTTTAAACAACACTCAAGGTTAGTTGAATCTTGTATTCAAGCATTTCTGTTTCTTGTCTCTCTCTCACACTTTTGAGCTCTTGAATCCTCTCCAGGTTTTCAAATTATATTCTCATTTTCCCTTTTAATACTATTTTTTAATTCTGCTTGCTTTGACTTTTGTTTGTCTATGCTGCGGCCTAGACCAGTGGTTTTCAACCTGTGGTATGTATATCACTGGTGGTATGTAAGAGAACACAAATAAAAGTGGAGAAAATAGTGGACCTTAAAAGCACTGTTGGTTATACAGCAGCCAAACTTGAGTCTTTGTTGCAATTCCACTGCTTCATCTCATGGTGCTCATGGACGCTTCATTTTTGTCTCTTCTACCTGGTCTCATTCTCCTCTTCCAAACTTTTTCCCTACACCAATCTGAAGTCTCCCACTGCTCACATGTGCTTTACCTTCTGTATCTCCTTGAGCCGATCCATGCCAGGATTGAGACACAGCAGGCCTCAGGTGCCAAGGCTGCTAAATTTTTGTAAAAGAGGGCATCCTTACAAGTAATACTCTTCCCATCCTCCCCTTCCATACTGTGTATGAGCAGTATGAATATTGTTTCTCAGTCTCTCTCTCTCTCTCAGGTCTGGTTTAATGATGTTACAGTATTTTAACTTTTCATAAAATTTGTTGGTCTGACATAATATTTAGAACAGTTTTAGAAATTGCCAGACTAGTGCAGAAGAATATATACTGAGGATCAAAGATGATTGTTAATACTGTCACACACGTGCAATTGGGAGAGACAGTTGAAAGGCCTTAAGAATAGTACTACCACACCAGACAAGGAGGTGTTGAGCTGCACTAACTCTCTTTCTCAATCTTCTGCAAACCATCTACGGGAAATCTCGCTAGGTCCCTGCACCATGGGTGACGTCACTTCCAGTCCCGGTCCCGATGATGTCACATCCTGTCTCGGGCTTTATAGCCACCATCTTTTCATTTTACAATCAGTTCTATTTTGGACTCAAACCTGTGAACATCACAACCGATTCAATCCATTTGCAGCCAAGGCACAATATACGGGTGGCTGCCCCAAACCTTTTTGATGTTTGTTTCTTTGAAAACTTATGTCAGCAGGATTTTTTATTTTACTCATATATTTTGCTAATTTACTTACAAATTTCTTGCATCATACATATTAACATTTGTGTGTTTATGTCCCTTATTTGTTTTGGAGGTCTCTCTGAAGGGCTACATCCGGGGGCAGTATCATAGGAGGGAAGGAAAATTGTTGTAGCATTAAGCACACGTTTCCTAGGGCTTAGTATTCTCCTGAAGACTGGAATAGGACCAGGAGATGAAACATAGTCAAAACCAAGAAGATGAAACCTATTGCACCAAAGCCTAATTGCTATTCAGAAATCAAAGTGAGAGCGAAGGAGCTCTAACCTGGGGTTTGTGAAACAAATACAAAGTTGGCCAATCCTTGATTCTACAACATGAGTTGAAGTGCCCCCAAGAAGGGCTTTAAAATCATCTTCAGAGACAAAATCCAGGGGAGTGAACAGTTGGAAAACATTCTATTGACAGGAAGAATTCAGGCCATAGAGAATGATGGAGGAAGAAATGGGCACACATCCTAGTATATCAGTATAGATTTTCAAGTGTTAGAAAGTGGACAGGGCGCCCAAGGAGATGCATTTTTGAAAAGAACAAAGAGGCAGTAGGTCTTTACTGTTTTCTCTCTGTTACTGTTTAACTTACTTGCCTTTTGCATGTTTCCATTCCTTATTTGTAACAAGAACTTTATTGTTTAATAGTTTAGCCCGATTCTCTTCACTCTAGGTTTGGGGTCATTATGAAAGCACCACTTATTTTTCATAGTTAATTATTACTAGTTTGATATTTTGCGTGTAGATAATGAACACTTTATAATTCATGTAATGTCGGTATAACACTCATCCAGTTTATTATTCTTTTTACCAAAATTTCTGTGACGTATAATCAAAGTTTTTGATCGTCTCACCTGTCTGCTTCCATCAAGGTTTCCCGACTGCAGAGCCCAGGCCGACACGGTATTAAAACCCTTTACCACATTGGCATTTGGCATCAATTTGCTGAGATATTCTGCATTGGATTCTGAGTACTGATTCTTCTTTAAGTTATTGCTAATGTCCACCAAAACCTTCCCTTCTACTTGATTAGAGATGTCTGAGAGAAAGTCATAGTGTTCCCGATGTACAGCCAAAAAAATCACCTGTGAATACTCTGCAGCTTCTTTATGAGACAGGACTTTGGCTCCTTTGGGGAGAAGGCTGGAATTTTCAGGATTGCGACTTCCGTATACTACAAGATAGCCAGCTTGTAACAATCTTAATCCCAGAGAGCGACCAAAATCTCCTGTTCCAAAAATGCACACTGTACCCAGTTTGTCTTGTGCTTCAAGTCCAAGAGGTGACATATTTAAGCAGTCGTCCTCCATGTCTCTAAAGAAGTAATAAAAAAATGACTGCCATTAACAGAAAAGTCCATCTTTATAGTAATGAAGTATTCTAAGGCTTATACAGCTTTAAAAAAAATTTAACAGACAGTTTCATTTTTCTTTTAGATTTTCTTGGGAATATAAAAAAGTGTAATTACTGTTAAAATGCTACAGAATGACAGTCTAATTTGCATAAGAATTAACTCATCTTTAATAGAAAATCAGAAAGCAACCCCTTATCAAATAAATAGCAAACAGCCAGATTTATTCTCATAAGAATGCTTTCATCTCCTAACAAAAATTTAGATTCAGTATTTGTTACAAAACAGAGTGAGCCACTAAGGACATTTTGATCTTACAGGGGAAAATGGCAACAGTGAAGTGTCATCTGCAAATGAAGTACAAATGACTGTTATCAATGCATAATGGAACACTCAACCACAAAAGGAGGCCAGTGTTGTTTTAAAACTCATCTATTCTCAGACTATTGATTTAGAGTGGCTTACCTAATACACAAACATATCCTGGCTTCACCGCGTTTGGTTTCAAATCAAAAAGATAAGTAGTAATGTAGATTATTGATTGAATAAGCTGATTTTTTGAGCCCATGTGGATAATGTGTTTATCTGTAGAAAACACAGTATAGCATTTCAATTGCTTTTTTTTTCTTAATGCCTCTTTGCTTTTATAATGGTTTTAGCTATTGTACCTCTTAATGTGACATAATGGCAATGTGTGACAAAATAAACTGAAGTGGAAATATCAGACTTTTCATTGATTTAGCATGATATATGAATGACATGTCAGTCAGAGATTCCACCTTATAACTCCAAGAGACTGAGCTTCATTCCCGGGTCTGGTCACCATCTCTGAGGAGCCTGTATGTTTGCTCTGTGTCAGGATTGTTTTTTACTTTGGATACTTCTTTTGTTCTCCTGCATCCTAAAGATGTGCACGTGTTAGGTTAAATGGTGGCTGTAGAGTTTCGCAAAATATTTGCTGGCTTCTGTGACTCTAAAAATTAGGCTTAGTGGGTTCACTTAATGGACGGATAATGGATTGATAATAAGAAATGTGTTTAATAAAATAAAAATAAAATAAAATGTAGCTTCACATAAAAAATAATCTTCATTAACATGGATTAATCAGCAATGAATTTTTCTATAAGATGAAAAAGAACAGAATGTGGCAGAAACAGACAACAGACTCTAATATACAGTTTTATTTTTATCTGTACAAGATAAATATTTTCCATTTGATAGTGGATGAATTTATTTGGTTTACTTGTCTAATTCTTTAAAAATAAATGGGTCCATTAAGCCATTAAAAGCCTGAGCTGTCCAAAGCATGTGGTGTTTATAGGTAGAGTATTTTTATATGTGTTTCTGTCTTTCTGGCAAAAAAAGATACAAATTAATAACAAAGCTAACAATGAATTCACACAAGGCTCAGTTTCAAAGCTTCTCAATTATCATCAGGTAACAATCCAAGTATTCCATAATTGGAACTGAACAATAATAAACATACAAATAAAAATGTAACACTTACAAACTAGTACGGAAAGCCATAGGCAAAATTCAGATGAAATGAAGGACAAAGTCTTGAATGATTAGATCTGAACAAGAAGGCTCTCAACTGGAAAGCTTTGCTAATTTATAGAAATATATATCCAGCCTGCCAAAATGTGTTGCGTCTGACAAGGAAGGTTATGTGCCTTCTGATTTGGAGGTGCCGTGAAGCTCCAGCAGCTTTCTCTTACACTGTATACTTTGTAAACATACCTTTCAAATAAGCGTTGTGGCTGTAATTCAGCAGCTTCAGAAAGGCTGCCAACTAGAAAAACTCCCTAACAAGTGCCAACAAATTAAATCTGTTTTTCCAAGGATTGTGCAAGCTCACGGAATGCTGGGATAATTTCAGTGTGTTGTTGATTCAGATTAAAACACGTGTCTTATAAGAGATTCCTATTAGGTGAATCAAGATGACAATCTACTTCATTCAGGATATATTCTATAACCTTCAGACTACTAGTTTAAAAGATTACATCTAAAGAAAGAACTTGTCCACAGTTATGTTTTAGTATAACATCTACTTGAGAGAATTGATCTCTTATATTTTTGTAAGGATCTGTACAATTTAAAGTGATCTATTTTCAGTCACAATTTTCTGTTGATTAACAGGCTCTGTTATTATTTAACATGGCAACAGCACTGTCTGGTAAAAGAGCTAAGGTGCTGCACTGTTGACTTTCAAATACACATTCTACATAGAAATCTTAGGGCTACCTTCATTAGTTTAGTTTATAATGTCTGTTTACTGTACTTATTTACTCTAGAAACAACATGTCATCTGTAATTATTTCAGTCTGTGTTAATGTTTTGGAATTTGTCATAGTGAGAATATACTTTTGGTAAAATGGATTTCTACTTGTTTTCTCTGTTTTCTCTTCTGGTGAAGTGAAATTCCTATCTCTGTACCCCTAAGGGACCTTTAAACATTCCAATAACATTTTCAAGAGAAGTTTCTTTATCACTTTCTCTTTTTTTCAATGGGATAGTGGCGTTACAGTACCAATGACATTGTTAAGTCAGAATCTTTTTTGCAGTTGCAGATTCTCTGTTCTTAGTTTGTTTTGCAATTTCTTTTCTATTCACAGAATGCAGTAGATGGAACTGAGAAAAATCTGCTCACTTTTATTTATGTCATGTGTTTCTTAATGCAGAAGTATTGTGCTTTGTCAATGTCTTCATGAGCAGGGTTATAAATAGATGTACAAAATAAATGATGGGTAAAATTAAATTGACTATTTTTGCATGGGCTACTTTTGGCCATTAACTGAGTAATTTTTATATTGCATTGTTATAATTTGTGTAACCTATGGGGCAACTACATTATACTACATTTTCCATGTCAAGCAAATGACCTACATCTTTTGCACTACCAATAAATATGCTGTCTTTGTAGTGTGCACACCCATAATAGAACAATACTGAGCAAACAAAAATGGTACATAGATGCAATTAATCTTAACTGCTAAGACTAAAAATAAAGTATGGGAACCCAATTCATTATGTCATATTGTCACACATGTGCGATTAGGAGACAACTAAAGAGCCTGAATAATAGTAATTCCATACCTGACTAGGGGTTGGCGAGGTGCACTAATTGTCTCTCTCAATCCCTTACAAACTATTCTTGGGAAATCCTGCCCGGTTCCGGTGCCACTGATGACGTCACTTCCAGTTCCGGTGTGGCCGATGACATCACTTTCAGTCCTGGCACTGCCAATGATGTCACTTCCGGTTCCGGCCCTGATGGCGTCACTTCCTCCACTTGTCTTTAAAAGCTGACACCTTTAGGCAGCAATTCAGTTCTGTTTTGGACTCGCATGAGTAACTTTGCAGCCAGGATATAATATATGTGTGGCTGCCCCAAACCTTTTCATGTCTCATAATGCTTTTTGTGACAATATGTATGACTTTACAAGGGCTTGGGCACTTCACTTCATCTCAGGTCCATCCTAATTGATGCATTGGGGAAGAGTTCAGATCTACACAACTGTTCATAGTTTTTACAGACTTGGGACCTCATGCATAGAATTCGCACTATAACATGATGTAAGCACAAAAGCAGAAATGTGCGTACGCAGAAAAAAATCCAGATGCATAAATCTGTGTGAACGCCAGCTTCCACGTTCTTAAGCTACAAAAATTCCAGTCAATGTGAAAATTAACGTACATGAACATGCCTGTTGCCCCATCCCAACTCCTCCCAGAATTACGCCTCTTTGAATATGCAAATCAATATAAATAGCCCTTAAGCTCAGTGTTCTGTGAAAAGGCAATGGCAAAACCACGAGGGAAAGTAGAATTTCAGCAAATACCAAGTGCAGGCAAGGAAAAAATAAACACAAAAATAAAAACAACAAAAGGAAGTTGATCGAGTGAAATAGCGTGTCGGAGCAACCCGAAAACTCAAGTTCACAAAGTTGCACAGTGCCCAAAATAAAAAAGAGGTTGTCAGATATAAAAGTCCCCGTGAAAAGGCGAGTCGTAGCCCACTGTCTGAGTGTGTCCCCCAGTAGGCCATATGGCCCCATGTTGAGAACCCTTGACCTGGCACACACTCACATGATTAGCCAAGTTAGACATGATACAGTGCATTCAAGATTCATCGAACAAAAACCGGTTGAGGCGGAAGTGCTGCAGACTGTGACTCTGGAATTATCCTAGCAACCCCTGGTGGTGGCCAGGTAACCCAGCAGGCTTGTGCTTTTCTGCCACATGCTCATGGCCCCGATGTAACCCAGGGTGGTTGTCCTTTCATGTCCTGGGGAATGGCTTGCCCTTTTCTTGGTCCCCTGCTTTCCCAGGCTTTCCAACAGGGCACGATCCCCGGCCGTCCATCACATTTATTGTTTTAAAAAGATTTGTCTCTTTCGTTTAGGAGTGGTAAAATTAATGCACTATTGTGGAGAGCTAGGGAGGGGAAATAAATAAATTTAACATCAGGGACTTGGCACAATATATTAAGGGATTAAGCCTCTGAAGCCCCTCCTTCCCACTGGTATTATCACTTTTGTCTGTTTTATGGATTTTGCACATTTCACCCTGTATTTGAGTACACACATAAATAAACATCAAATAGCTGATATCAAGTTAATAGTCTTATGGATGTGGGCCCTGGCATCTGTTGGTAGGTTTCCAGCAGCAGTGCACAGCAATGCCACATCTGGAATCCTTTTTGTGTATGCATGTGTGTTTACTTCCTTTCAAATAAGGACACTGACCAAATCGTGTTTAGGTTTCAAATTTGTTTTTATCATTTAGGCTGAAGTTTTCTTTCCATTCTTGTGAAGACATCGGGTTGTGATTATTAGAATTCCTCTGACGTTATATTCAAACTATCTGTTAAAAAAAAACAGGACTACTGTAGAAAGAAGGCACAGATTTGTGTCTATAACATTCTAATCTAAAATAACATCTGCCCCAGAAGGTGCCCATTATCCACTTTTGAACCACTGCCCAACAAAAGGTCTCTGTATTAATATTAATATTAAAATGGTCCAAATCCAGTTCTATTGAATCTGCAATCACAATGTGCATTACACCTTTCTATGCATGGTTCCCATGACGCAGTTTTGTTTAAGCATGTTGATGTTACTTGCAAACCCAGGTGCCATCTGCTGGTGAAAGTAGTACAAGTGCTTTAAAACAGCTGAAAAACGGAAATAAATGAATACAAAAGTTAGAACTGTTTACTAGGTTTGTGAAACAGTTCTGTGATTTGCATCTATACATAATCGAAAACAGTTCAGGGAACTGGATGTTATAGTTAAATTTTTAGACAATGAATTAATGTCAGTCCTACACAAAAAACACGTCTGTTTGGGATATTGTCCAATTCAGCTTAAAATCTCTTATAACCTGCGTCTTTCTTAAGTAAATATTAGCTCCTAACTGTAAGAGATGCATTTGAGTTTTTTCAATTTTATATAGTATAAAACATCATTTACTCACTGAATTATAAAAGGTGGGTTGGGATTCTTCCAGTTGAGCAAGGTAAGTCTATATGCTAGTATTGTGGTAAAGGCAAGTACAATCAAATTGTTCTTCTCCAATTTAAGCCCATCCAGGAGTACACCAAACACAGCCGGTAATGGATCAGGAGGGACTGTGACACCAAGGCTGTCTGATAGACATTTAATGATTTTTGTCCAAAATGATGTTAGTTTGGTGCACACCCAAAACATGTGATTCAGTGAGGCTGGAGCTCAACTGCATTGCTCGCAGGTTGGATCTTGGCCTGGATACATTTTGGAGAATTTCAGACAAGATAAATGTGATTGATGAAAGATTTTAAATTGAATGACTGAAAGCTTTGTGCATATGGTACTAGAGTGTATTCTATACATGGCGGCCTTCCACTCCTTCTCTGAAATATTAAGTGAAAGGTCTTTTCCTCACTGGAATCTTTTAAAAGGGAGAGACGTTAACGTGTTTTTATATATTGTTGAGATGCTGTCTGAATGTTCAAGACTGATCAGTATTGTCTCTGGAATAGAAATTGGTGGAAGGTGTGGAAAATTGGGCATGTTCATTTTTTTCTCATTAGAAAGTACAGTAGTGGTAAAATTACAATGATGAAAAGTTAAATTTGAAGCGTAATTGTTCATAAGATGCAAAAACATTATCTATATACAGTTCTTTACTGTGTTTTAATCCTGGACTAAAGATTACATACTGTGTGGGCTTGCAAAAGGTGATTATCATGTAAAGGTACAACAGAATAAAGCTCTGCCTTGAAGTGCATCCTGCATTGGTTCCATATTCTGAGTGACTGATGGACAATTGGATTATTAGTATATTGATGATAATTTGTATTTTCTGGGGCACATAGTGCATATAAAGAAGTAGAACAAGATTTTATTTCTTTTGCAGACCAGGCTTGTGTATATTCATTGATTTGTGTTGATTTCTATGACTAGGATTTTTCTTATTAGGTTTAATAGACTGATACATTCTTCCATTTAAAGATATGGTTTCAGCTTTAAGAATAGCCATATAAAAAAGAATTATATATATATATATATATATATATATATATATATATATATATATATATATATATATATATATATATATATATATATATATATATGACTTATAAGACATATAAGGCTTGTCACGCTTGGATCACAAAGTTGTACAGGACCACTCAGCATTTTCCAAGAGACAGAAACTTTATTCCAGTACAGGCGTAATAAACACAAGTCTCTTTCAGGAGTGATCTGGCTGCACAAAGGACAACCGTCAAACTGGTCGCCACTCTTTGACAAAAGAACACAAAATCTTCCTCTTTAAAGGGGCGAGAGCCCCAACTGGAGCAGAGGCTGTGTGGGGGAAGAGAGACAAGGCAGTAAGACACTAGGATGGCCATAGCGCGGTCTTTTAAATGCTCGGAGCCCTATGCGAGATGCAGATTGCGCGGCATGGCAGCAAGCGGCAGGCTAGTAGCTGATCCCGGAAAGAGAAGATAAAAAGCGGTGTTTGTTTCCCATTGAATCACTGTTTAAGAGGGAGTTTTGTAGAAGCGACCCCTTGGGGGCGTGTTCACATTATAAGAAGGAGGAAAACAAAAAAGAATAATATTGTATCAAGCACCAAGATGGAAAGACCGCAATACACACAAAGCCTGATAATGATAATGTTATTTTAATAATTCATAGCCATACCTTTGGAAGAATCACTTTCCTGATATTATGGTCACAGAAAGTGCCTCATAAAATAAGTTATTGAAACTAGCCATGGCTATTCTGGCACTGTTTCTGAAGTCACATTCACTCTTCCATTGTTCCCGATCATCTTCCAGATTCACATGCCTTGCCTTTCTCCATGACTTCCCCTTATCTTCTGTGGGGCTCAATTTATCAGATGCCTTGAGAGACTCCTCCTGCCTTCTTGAACCTTCCCAGGTTTGCAAAACATAACACAAATGTTCCATGGGTTTGTAGAATGCAGAGCTCAGCAT
Organism: Polypterus senegalus; assembly: GCF_016835505.1. Classification (NCBI taxonomy): domain Eukaryota; kingdom Metazoa; phylum Chordata; class Cladistia; order Polypteriformes; family Polypteridae; genus Polypterus; species Polypterus senegalus. The sequence continues at coordinate 70,864,788 of NC_053168.1, read as the reverse complement.
AGCTGCATTACATTTTTCAGTCAGTCACACAACCAGCCCTGTCTATCTAAAGGGCAATATGCAATCTATATAATAACAGTTTGCATCCATGACTACCTGTGTGTTGATACTGTGCTATCACTTGTGATTCACATTAACATGCTCATCCACACTTGGGGCAATGATCTTTATGTGTGTGCCATCATTCATACCAATAATTTGCATGAGTGTAGCTTGATTTAATATTACCTCAAGTGGAGTGGTGAGGCAATGTATAAATCTGTGTATTACTTCCAATGTTGTAAGGGCATTAAAAGTTTGCTGTAAAACTAGAGGAATGGTTGGTTGCACCATACCCAATGCAAAGTTGCATTTTTCCCATGGCCAAAAAGCATAATGTTACCAACACTTTCATTTTGGTTGGCATGGATTCTCCATATATAGATGAAGCGAGCGTGTGACAGACAAAATATGTAAAACTGATATCTTTTTACATTTTCATTGCTGTAAGCTGTTTCCAAAACATTCTGCCTTTCCTGGAATGTGTATACAGATCTCTGTCCGGACATCATCTTGTGAGTTCCTAAGTCATGCTTAGGTTAGGAGTAGTTTCATAAATTAGGAAAATTATTAAAATGCTATTACTTGTACTCCTAAGAATAGGATCAAATTTGCATCACTCTGAGATTTTTAAGCCACTTAGGACAATTTTCCTACTCTGCGATACTTGATAAATTCTGGCACTAGGGAGACAAAGGTGAAGGTAAAGTTATTCTTGAACAGTTCTTGTCCAGAGAGACTGGTAATGTTTTTGCAATAGTAATAACTGAAAGAAATGGTTTACCAGGTGAGCGTGGTCTTTACTTATATTACTTTCTTACTTCATTACCTGAGATATACATACTGTATTGACTGTATAAGGTTCAGTTTTAGGCCTATAGTCCTTTCTGCTGTCCAAAAACAAAAAATTACTAAACCAGACTGTTATGAAAAAAGTGAGGTAGCTTTCAATGACTGGATCAGCACTGACTAGACTTTTTAAGTTAACTGAGAAAAAATATGCTGTTGAGATGTTTTTGTAATAGGATAAGTTATGTTTCCATTCCAGCTCAGGCTGTGACTAACAGTTCTGCCAAGAAATTTAAATGATCACACCCTTTTGACAATAAAGGTTGTATCATTTGTTTATAATAAGGTTTGCTGGTTATTTATTATTTTTCTTTGTTGTGTTTCACCAAACTTCAAAATGATCTGTTTTCACACCCAGTGGAGACAGTGTTTTCCGTAATTGTTAGGAAACAGACCCATTGACACTACCAACTCAGATCCAGATTAAAAGCTCCTCATTAGATAATGCAAATTCCTAATCAGTCTGATGCATTTAATCCATGTCAGATGGCCCTACACATCTCCAATGCTAGCAAAGACAGTGAAAATTGTGTTCAGAAAAAAAAAGTGTTATCAGAAGTAATAGAACTTATTTACACATCTGATAATTAAGATGTTTTGATCTTTTATACCATTATGTGGTATACTGTAGCAATACTTAAGAAACAGCTATAAAGAGTGGTATGCATTCCTCTTTCTGTAAGTTCAGTCTACACCTTGAGACTTGAAAAGTAAATCTTTAAAGATATTAGCTGGCATAACACATTCTCTGGTAAACAGCTTAAATCAGCCAGGAACAGAGCAGACAGACTTTGATTATTTTCAGTTCAGACAGGAAAACGGTAAAGGTCATGTAATTGAACTTATTTGTTCAAAAATATGTTTTTCTCCTTCCCTCATTTTTTTCTAGTACTGTCTCATGTAGTTCAACCTGGAAGGCACCATCCACTGGTATCTCCAGAAAATGAAACAAGTAACAATACAACACCAGGACTTGACCAAAAAGCTCTAAGACATTTTAATTGAATATCCTGATGCAAAGAATCAATCAGGAGAAAGTATGTGATCAGAGTCACCCTGGATTGTTTTATTCTCTTAAACTTTCTATAAATGTCAAAATAATCATTTGACTTATGTGAACGCTGGCCCCGGCACAGACAGACGGACAACATATTTTCACCCATCACACTTTTATTTACACTATGTACAGCAAGTTATCGTGCACTCACAAAACCCCAGTGCCTCTTGCACCGATTCCCCAAAAGTCCAGGGCTCACAGTCACTGTGCCTTTGTTCCTGGCCGCCTCCAGTCCTCTCCCCAGCTCCGTCAATACTGCCTCCCGACTTCCACCGCTGACTGGAGGGAGGCGGCCCCTTTTATGGGGAGCCGGAAGGGCTCCAGCTGCTTCCCGGCACTTAACGGTGGCCACACCCCTGTGTGGCGGAAGTGCCGGGCTCCCGGGATAAACAGGCACTGGGGCGCCGCCTGGCGGTGGCCACGGGTCCCTACAGGACTGGGCTTCAAAGCCCCCTACCCGAGGCCCCCTGCATAACCAGGACGGACGCCCCCACTCGGTCTGGAGGAGGCACACGCCCTCCTCTGGTCCTCCAAGGCGTCCGGGCCGGGCTCCATCCCCGGCCAAAGACCACACGGGGTAAACCGGCATCGGGGCGCCGCCTGGCGGTGACCATGGGCCCCTACAGGGTAGGGCTTCCATGCCCTCGACCCGTTGCTCCCAACAGAACCAGGACGGACGCCCCCTCGCGGTCTGGAGGAGGCACAAGCCCTCCTCACGTCCTCCTGGGCGTCCCGGCCGGGGACCACACTTAGTAACTGTTCAGCTAATCAAGAAATATTATAATATTGTCAGTCTATGCTATAAATCTGTGTGTATGTCCCAAACAGAGTGATTCAAATTTAATTTTGTATGGTAGGTTTTTTTCTGCAGAAGTGAATTGTTTTCAGCTAAATTCCTCAGGTATTGCATGGATCCTTTGACTGTGACACAGTAGGGTTCAATTTACAGTACAGAATTTTCAAAAGACTGGGGCTATTTCAAATTTAGGTTCTATTTCTAAAACTTTGGGGGAAAAAATTCACAACTCAAATTCAATTTTAAATAACATTCTTTACATAAAATGTAAAATCTGACTTTTACATGAGTCGCATCACAGAAACAGTCATAACCCATATATTAAAGAACATGTAACTTTCTTCCAATGTATAAAATGCTGTCACTATTATGCTTTAGAATTTAGGAATATCTGACCATTATATTGCATGATGTGATAGCACTTTGCCTTGTTAATCTTGAATCTTCTCAAATCTGCAAGGGTTTTTCCAGGTTCTCCTCCCATAAACCAGAAGGATATGTATGTTGGGTTAAAATGCCTTTGTATGTGTGTGATTGTACACATGGTGGCCCATTCAAGATTGGTTTGTAGTGTAGCCAACAGTGTGTGGTCAGGACTCCAGAAATCAGTTGTGGTGTTCCAAGAATAGCACCGTACAAGCAGGAGATCGTCTTTAGGACTACATCACAAGGTAATGAATGAGGTTCGACTAACTTAAAATATTTTGTGGAGACAGACCTGTTTCGTTGTGATTTTTGTAGACTGCAATGTAGGCTGGGAGTTTAATTGCTTGTTAGTATAGGCCTATCAATAATTACTGAAAAGCCACAAGGTGCAGTGGAAACAAATCAGCCCATTTTGTCTGACATTTTCATGTCTTTACCCTCATAAAAAATTAGTGGAAATGTATAAATTAAATTATAAATTTCAAAAGAATGTAGTGTTTGCCAGGCCCAGTGTTTACATCGTTGTGTATTCCATGTGGCCTAACATCTGCTTCCTAGCTTATTAAAATGCTTATTGACATTCTCATTCTCAAGCTGATCATGAAAATAATGTTTTCAGAATACATGTATTTTATTATGAGTTTAATATTAGTCTTCCTTATGGAAATCTGGAGCTTAAATGTTTGATTCATTGAATGAGTAAAGGTACTAGGCAAGTCTGTCCTTAGTAAATGAAAAATAAAGCCCAACATAATAGTAAAGTAACAGTTTATATAGAGCATACTTATTTTAATTTCTTCCTGGTAAACACCATACCAAACTTAAGCACTTTAGCATAACCTCCCTAATTAAAATACATTTGCTTCACATCTATCCAACTTCAAAATGCTCAACCTGTAATGATCTTGCTGATCCTAGTTGGCACCAACTAATATTCTTACCATACCGGTAGCACAGTGGCAAATTGGTAGCACTGCTTCTTCCTAGTAATGAGATCTTGGGTCATGTCCCGGGTACATCCTGTGTGGTAAAGCTTTGAGTACCTAGAACAGCGCTATATAAATGTAAAGAATTATTCTTATCTAGATCATTCATATATTAAAAAAGGAGTGGACATTATGGCAGGCCAAATTAACATTTATAGGTATCTTAAAGTGTATTTTAAGATTATAACAAAGAATTATGGGTATCTGAGAATGTATCCATTTCAATATATCTTAACTATATGTTCAAATATTTCAAATGCATATAATGTATGCAAGAAAATGACATCCTGGTCGTATACATATTTGAAGTGTATTTTAAGATATTTCAAATACATTTCTGGATGTCGTGATATAAGTTCCTCTGCCCTTAACATACTTTTGAGTATATTTCATGATATTTTAAAATGTCACTGTGTGCATTTTGTGAGTAGTAATTTAAGATATTTTAAAATGACTTCTTCTAAAATTGCTCCGGCTTTAAATTGGAATTCTAGTAATTTTAATTCTTCTTGAAATTAACTCCAAATATCTCAAAATTGCACAAGATTTCAAGATATCTTAAAATGTATAGGAATCTGTTTTAAAATAACTGGAGATGTGTCTTATGCATATTCACATTGACACACATTCAGAATATCTAAAATGCATTTTAAGAAATCTCAGTTCATTTCCTGATATCTTACAATTGGTTTCTTAAAATGGGTTTCTGCTCTGAATTATCTTGAATTTCAAGATATCAGGAATTTTATTTTAAGATATCTAAAATATATTTAGAGATATCTTTAAAAAGACAGTGTTATGTCTTGCACCTTGTAAAGCTACCTGAGTTAATGGGAATAACCAGAAAAGGGAATGTGGAACAAGGCAGAAAATTAAAACCTAAAGTCACTTGTTTCATTTGTCTAAAAAAAAACCAATAACCCAATAAATTATGGTATAGTTTTCAGAGGCAAATGTCTACAACTAAAATGTAGCTATAAAAACATCAAATTAAAATAATGGGTTTTTAGTAGTTTTTATAAATTGTTCCACAGTATTAGCCTGGCATATCTTTATTGGTAAAGAATTCCAGATTTTAGGTGCATAACAGCAAAAAGCCACCCAATCACTTCTTTTAAGCTTGGCTCTTCAAATTATAAGCAGACCACCATTAGAAGTTCTAAGGTTATGACTTGAAGTGGAAGGGGACAGGCAATCCAAAATATAGGAAGGTGCAATATTATTTAAGGCTTTTATATACCATTAGTAGTATTTTAAAGTCAGTTTTAAAGAACACAGGTAATCAATGCAACAACACTAAAACTGGTGAGATGTGCTCAGAATATTTCTAGTTAAGATTCTGGCTGCTGCATTCGTCGCTATATGCAATTGATTGATGTCTTTCTTAGGTAGTCCTGTTAGGAGTGCATTACAGTAGTCTATCCGACTGAAAACAAAAGCATGAATTCATTTTTCAGTGCCTTGTAAAGTTATAAGAGGTCTAACTTTTCCTGTATTCCTTAATTGAAAAAATGCAGTTGTAGTAATCTGGTTAATGTGTGATATAAGGTTTAGGTACCTGGAAGCAACAGTGACCCCTACTGGCCACAGAGCAAAGCAGAAACAAGGTCATTATGTTTGAGCTCAAACTCAAAGCATGTTCATGCATGCACACTACTGTAGTTACCATGTCCATAACTATAATTGACTGAAAGAACACAGAACGGATCTCAGTTGCTTTTTCCCTACCACCATATTCTGTTCTGACCCATATTTGTGTTGGTTCATACGACATTATTGCAGACGTTAAACTAGAATCCCTAGAAAGATTTTGTTCTCCCTGAACACCCTACTATTCAAGTCCAACACATTCAGCAATTACAAAACCACTCTAGTTGGACATGTTGCTTTGTCTGTCTTCATCTTTTTTCAGGGGTTTTGCAACTTCTTTTAAAAATGAACATTGCAGTTTGACTTAGCTGATAAGCTAGGAAGACATGGCAGAACCACATTATAATTAAATACGAAACCACAGAAAAGATGGTGCTGCTGACTTTGGCTGATGTCCTGTCACTGTTAAGATTGTGCGTTTACATAACTTTATGGTTATTTTTCATCACAATGCTTGCACAAACTATCACTGCTTTGATTATTTATGACAGGGGAACACTTTTAAACATTTGGAACCAATCTACTCACCTATTATGAGGCAATCTATCTATTGACCTGTTGTGTTCAGGTGACATTCTTCATGAGATATTACATGATGAGGGGAACAATAACAAAGGCACCACAAGAGATACACCATGGAAATGGAGAAAGAAACACCACAGCAAAAGAGCTGGTGTGCGGAACAGACTAAGGGAAAAAACACATCATCCTCCTCTGCCCAGTACCCTAGTCACAAATGTCCAATTACTTGAAAACAAGATGGATGATCTCTGAGCCAAGATTAAATTCCAAAGGGACATCAGGGACTGCAATGTTTTTGTTTGACTCAAATATGTCTTTAACCTGCAATACTGGACTGAGCAGTAACCCCATCTGAGTATATCTCATTCTTTCAGATAGACAGAACAGCAGAATCCAGTAAAGGGTGGAGCTGTCTGTTTTATGATAAACAATAAATGGTGCAATCGCAGGAACATCTTGACTCTTTTGTACTTGTGTTATGCTCAACTGGAACATCTGATGGTCATCTGCCAACCTTATTACTTGCGTGAGTGGCTTCAAATACCTGGGTGTGTATATCACCGAGGACCTGACATGGACCCAGCACACACAAACTCAGGTCAGGAAGGTATGACAGAACCACTATCACAGCCAAAGAAATTGAAAGTCTCCACCCATATTTTGAAAACGTTTTACACTAGCACCACAGAGCGCATCCTAACACAGGGCTGCACATCATGGTTGGGAATTGCTCAGTCAAAGATTGCAAAGCCTTGCAGAGAGTGGTGCGCTCAGCAGAGCACATCTTAAGTTCAACATTGCTTTCTCTGCAGCATATCTACACCAAACACTGTAATACTAGGGCAATATAAATAATTATGGGCTCTACCTAGTCCAGCAATGGACTGTTCAGTCTGTTCAACTGAGGCAAGTGGCTGCACAGCCTAATAGCAATAACTGAGAACTCTGACATGCCAACAATAATTTAAACCTAAAACTTATAAAACCGCACAGTCACTTTATACGTTCTACTGTTTCAGATTTTAGATTTTAACATAATTTTAATCTAGTTTAACTTAACTTAATTGAATTCAACTTAGTTCATTTCATTATTTTTTCTTAATTTTCCTATTTATTTTATTGTGTGTTTACTTTTGTTTTGAAAAATCTTGGAGTAGGCTAGTGTTTCATTTCACTGCACATTGTACCTGTAAGCTGTGTGTTTGATGAATAAACCTTGAATCTTGAATCATTATCCCATTTTTTCTCTTCATTCAGCATCTTCTCTGTGTACTTTTTCCAGGTATCCTTAATCTCATTACTATCAATGACTATATGTAATTTATTTTTCAAACATATCTACTACTTCCCATCTTTCTTTTGCTATCTGTTCTGTGTAAAGAAACATACACTTACATGTTTTTCTTTGTTCCATTCACTACAGCTAGATGTTTTGAACTTGCATGCAGAGTAACTTGGTATTGTGTGTACTGCAAATCACATATTGCTAGGAAATGTGGAGGCGTTTGTTTAAAGAAATGCATGCAATTTGACAGAGCCAGCATCTAGGAAGACATGGCAGAACCACATTAGGATTAAATACCAAATGCAAATGGAAATTTACCGGTGACTTAAAAAGTAAACAACTATCTTTTCAACATGGAGACAATGAGTAGAAAGAGCTATAGAGCTGGAACATACATGTTAGTAGGAATAGCAGCGCTAGTGAATTAGAAGCTCATGTTTATCCTAAATCCCTCTGGATGAAAAAGGGTTTTTGTTGCTTTGTGAAATAATGATGTTTAACTTGTTTCCTTATTTTTCAAAATGTTTCAATAAAATGAATAATTTTTTTGCTACCAATGAGAGTTTTTGTGAATTAATTTTACTGTCTTAATTTTTTTCTTAGATGTTAAGGCTATTTTGTTAAAAGGAACAAAACCGCTTTGTTTAAAATAAGTCTATATTTTTCTTTTTTCTTTTCTATTGTTCTTGAGCAGAAATATCAACCCTGTAACTGCATAAAAAGTTTACTAAGCAATTTAATAAAAAACTGATGAAGTGTACATCAATAGAATGTTTTGATTAGGAAAAGTAATAATACCTTTGAAGGTACATGGTGAGTGTGGATTACCCCATCCTCATTTTAAAATATGATCAGGGTGTATGGGGGAAGGACCAGGGTCCCTATCCTTCCAAAGTTTCAGCAGGTTTACATGCTATAATAATTCACTCAATCAACGATTAAGCTGTCTCACCAAATTATCAACGAGCAGCTCTCCTTAACTTCATAGGTGTCTTGCCAATGGGCCAATAATTTGGAGTGGGAGGTGGGGAGGAGGACCATGACACAATCTCCTGGTAGGAGCTCCCGAAGAGATGTATCTCAGTGGTAATAACAGGCCTGTGCTGCTTGCGCCTTTTCAATGTTTTCTTTAAGAATGAATCAAATTTTCCCGAATCTGTGACATAATTGTGCAATATATTTGAATATGTTTGTGGAGGTAAGTGCCTCTTCCTCCCATCCTTTTTTTAGATGTAATATGCCACAGGGTTATTGCCCATATAATGATTCAAATGGTGAGAAATCCATAGAGACTTGAGAAATTTCCCAATAGGCAAATAAAATGAGAGAAAGTAACAGGTCCCTGTTCCTCCCATCCTCGCTGACAACCTAGTGCAGCATAGTTTTATGGTCTGGTTAAACCTCTCAACTAAACCACTGATTTCAGGATAATAAACCAAGGTTTTTAAATGCTTTATCTTGAAAAATTCAGCCAATTTTGTGAATGTCTCCAAAATAAAAGGTGTGCCTTCGTCTGTTAAAACTACTTTAGGGATACTGACTTTCGCAAATACCCCTATGAATTCTTGTGCTACAGGATATCAAGTCATCAACAACAACTAAGATATACTTATGTCCTCTAGCAGAGGGCTTTAGGGGCCCTAGTGCATCAACCCTGATCCGTTTAAAGGGAATGCCAATAAGAGGTGTTGGAACCAGAGGAGCCTGGTCCTTCTTAGGACTTTGTCACGGTTGATACTCCAGGAAAGAAGTGCAAACGTGTTGAACCTACTTATTAATCTCTGGCCAATAGAATAAGAGCTAAATGCGCTCAAGAGTTTTTTTGGTACTCAAGTGGGCACCTAAAAAGTGGGTGTGTGCTAGTTTGCAAGCCTGCCATCGGTAGGACTGCAGGACAGACAACAATGTACAGACCTTCCTTTCATGCTCTGCTACCCGATACAGAAGGTCATTATTCAAGATAAAGTGGGGGCTCTGTGGCATGAAAGTTTGTGTGAGTTGGCCATTAACCAGAATTTTTGAAGTTTTCACAGACTTAACGGAATCATTGCTCATGTTTAAAGGAGGCCGGAGTTTGCCGGAATGGAAATTGTAATACAAAACGAGGGTCAGGGCAGACCTCAGTGGATGTTCTTTCATCCCAAGACATCGATGCTTGAGTTGAGGATGTTGTGTCTTGTGATGTTTCGGGATGCACTGTGTTACACTGGATGGCCATATGACCCCTCAATGCTGGCTGTAAACACAGCATGGAGACAGCTTGGGATGTATTATCTGTCTATTACTAGGCTCAAACATATCTTAGGAGTAAATTGTGTTAAACCGCTTTTACTGTCAGACCAGTATCACCAGAAAAGGGGGATTCTGGAGGACTGTCACCGTAATTGCTCTAAGTGAGCCCTTGTAATTGATGAAATAAGAGGTAGACTTATACCAGCGGATTTCGCTGTGGATACAGGTCACACTGGTATTATTATCCAACCACTGCCGTGATAACACAAACTAGCGGGCAACAATAGAAATGTTGCTACTAGAATCTACCAAAGCCGTCATCTTATGGCCATTAATAAGTACCATTCTTCCACAGGGAAGAGACAGATGGTTAGCAAGTGCACAACACCTCTCTTCCTTCACCCAGCTGCAATCCATGGGCTTGCCAAGCAGAAAACAGTGGGGGATGGTGTACCCTGTTTCAAGTGTGGGGAGCCATGTGTTTGTTTTTCGGCCTCATTGCTGCCTTTGTGTTGCAGCAGACAGGCTTTTGGTTAGCAACACATCCTGTCCAAGTTTGGTGAGTGGACCGTTCTGCTCTATCAGATTGCGAAGCTGCTTTATGTCGCTTTATGTTGTCTAGCTTCTATGTTTTTAAAAGGTTGCAACAGGACTGCCTTGGCGAGATAATTGAGGAGGGCGTTTATGAGTAGATTGCAAGCGACCTGTTCTACAATTTGCCAAGAGTCATTCACATCTGGCCTTATCCAGCACCCTGTCTTTCCCCATAAATCAAACTACTGTGAGAGATTTCACTGCTCTGGGTCAAATATAACTCATGACAGATCTTCACTTGCTGATCCGGGGAGATGCCATACCTATTTAAGACCTCAGCCTTAAGGGTCTCCTAAATAGTGGCATTCTCCTCCGAGAGAACATAATAAGTCCTCTACACTCCTCCTTTAGGAACGGTGGTATTTTGTTCATCCATTCTGCACACCCCCAGTGGTGCCTATGGGCTGTAAGTCTTGATATCAACATCATGTAGAGGTAAAAATACTTGGGACAGAACTTGCATTTTGTCCTGTTGTACAACCACATGTGCTTGTGCCCGCGCTCAGACTCAGTAAACTGTGTGCGGTATTCTCCCACCTGGAGTTTCAGGGTATGGAGCTCTGATGCATCATTCATTAGGATAGTATTGAGGTCTTGCTCTTGGCTCAACTTGGGAGCAAATCCTACTAACTATGCCAACTTTGGAATAAAGACATAGAAAACGGAAAAAGGTTTGGGGTAGCCACCCTATACACCTGAAAATAAGCCATGAATGATCAAAAATGCAGGTCTTTGCAGGCATAAGTTAACAACAGAACTGAGATAACAGAGGCAAGAAAAGATGTACATAGAAGGGTTTAGGAAGTGATGTCATTAGTACCAAAACCGTAAGTGAAGTCCTTAGACTGAAGTGGGATTTTCTTCAGTTGGTCTGCAGAGGAAAGAAATGGGTAGTAAAACACTGCCGTCCCCTGGTCTGGCATGTAATTACAACCATTCAAGCCCGTTAGCTGACTCCCATTCACACGTGTGAATTTCTATTAAAATGAATGGACTTTTGAAACACCCCTAATATTTGTTCATTATTTTCCATCCTTCTGCATAAGCTTTGGCTCCTTTCCCATAAGAAGTAACATTCCATTACCAATGCCTAATATATATGATTCTATTACACTCTTACCTGACCCTGTCTCTTTGCCTTGTGGGTGGTGATTTCACATATTGTCTCTGTATCGCTAACTCAGTATAGGATGAGTCCATATGGATAGTTCTTGGTCCCTCTCCTTTTACCATGAGTAACTGTAATAGGACCACAGGCAACACAGATCAACATTGAGGTTCACAGGTCCTCCCAAGCATGCCAAGGCCACAATCCTAGTAGAGACATCCATTTTATTAAAAAAAATTGTTTTTCAGATGTTTTATCAATTAAAGTGGATGTAATGTAGAACTGATCATCAAACACAGAATAAGTATAACACCTGACAGATTATAAATGCATTTGTTTTAATTTAAAAGGCTCTTTAAGGCTGGAAACACTGTTTTTGTTTTGGTGTTAAAAGACCAATATTGAAATAGACTTATTTTGCAAGGATTCATTTGTTTTCAACTGCCAGAGAAAAATCAGAGTTGGTGTTTGCTAAACCTGCCAAGCACTAAGTCATGTCTATGTGACTTATAGCTTTACAAACACATAACTTTTTTGTCTCTTGGCAGTGCCTGCAATGCTCGTTAGGAGCTCATTTTAATATGCTTACAGTAAATTGTGGATATGCTAGAGACAGCTGAGCAAATATACACACTATTTACATCCTAGCTTTAGTATTATGCTGCAGTCCTCATGAGCTTGTCATTACACACCATTGTCGTAAGGCATTTGGTGCTAAATAGGTACAGGGTTTCAGTGTCTCAGTTTACTGTCAGTCATATGATTGATGAATGCTTTAAGGCCATAACTTCCTCTCTTGAGCCAATTCAATAGGAAATTCCCAACACTTTATTATCACAGTGCCTGGATGGTTTGGCAGGTCAGTGAAAAAAGACTGGTGTGAAGACAAATCACTGAAGGGAAAGAGAGATTTATCATTGCATTAAAAGAAAGGCAAAAAGATTGGTAATTGATCCAGAATCTTCCAGTAGTGCTGCCAACTGGGATGGCAATTATAGTTAGACCTCAAAAAAAAAGTAATTCTGTAAATACTTGGGTTTTGAGATTCAAGATATTGATTCAGTGCTCTGAAGAAATGCTTTTGCACATTTTGTTTGGTCTGATTTTTAGTTAGTAATGGATGTGTTACTATATTATGTTACACATACATTTGCTGTGCAAATATATTCTCACACGGAAATACTTTAAACAGGACTAATATTTTTATGGGGTTTTTTTTTCAATTTAACACTTGGCACTTTTATTGTCTCATACAGAGTAATTCGCTCTTACAAAGGGAAAGAGTGACTATGTAAATGACAAGCTAGTCATCTAAAATTGGGACAGGAAAAAAGGGCAGCAAAAAAGAACAAAGGGTTATTTAGCAAGGTCTGCTTCAATCAATTTTAGTGCAGATAAGACTGGGGAGCATTTAAGTTATTATTTTAGCCATTACTGTGTCTTACACCCATCATTTTCAAAAAAACATTTCAAATAATTGCATTTAAAATATTTTTATTTAGCATTGTGGCACAATTATCATTGAACCTCTCTCACTGTTCCAGGAGCCTAGGTTTTCATTTCATTCAAGAAGCTTTCTGTGTTCTTTTGTTGCATGTTCTTCCTGTGCTTTTTTGTATTTCCTTTTATATCACACCAAATAAGTTAATGAAGAACTCCAATTTAGCATGGTAGGACCATGTGGGTATTTGCATGAATGGGGTCAGTAAAAGGAAGGTGCCTCTTTCAGTATTCACATCTTCTTTCTGTCTGATGTTGTTAGAATAGGCCCCAGCTCCAGTGCTCTGAACTGAAATACGTGAGTACAAAAAAGCAAAAGTCAAGAATATTTTGCAATGGGTAGCTCAATAGCACACATTAGCACTACTGCTTCGCAAAATTGCAATCTATATAAAAAAGGGAAAACAAATAAGAAACTGTTTAGTGAAAAAAGGAAAAAATAAAAAACATACAAAAAACTGGCTGCACTAGTGTACAGACCCCCTAAACTAATACTTAGTTGAAGCACCTTTTGATTTTATTACAGCACTCAAATCTTTTTGGGTAAGAGTTTATCAGTTTGGCACATCTGGACGAGGCAATTTTTTGCCCACTCCTCCTTGAAAAAGATTTCCACATCTGTCAGATTACGATGGTAACTCCTGTGCACAGCTCTCTTCAGGTCATCCCTCAGATTTTCAATGTTATTAAGGTCTGGGCTCTGGCTGAGTCTTTCCAGAACATTGATCCTCCTTTGATGAAGCCATTGCTTTGTTGATTTGGATGTACACATGCATAGGCCGTGTCAGTTGCCACATTGACACCCCATGTGTCTTGCGCATCTTGAACCCCAAAAGCTATTAGTCAGCTATCACACCTAAAAGTCCACATGTATCCCTACTCAATACCTTTCTCTGTCATTCCTTTTGGTTCTCATAAAATATCAGTGATTTAAGAAGTGTTAGCCACTGAAACTACTGCCAAACCAGTCACGTTTTTCAAAATCACCATTTCAGGTATGGTAACCAACATAATGAGTATTTTCCTACATGCCTTCAATCATAATCAGATATCAAATGCTTAATTGCATCAATGATCATGCCTTTGAAAATTGACCCACTTTCAATGTAATTTGTATCCTTCATTTACAAAAATCTTCTTTTATTTTGTCAATTACTATTACATTCAATTTTCAATGAAGTTCTGTAATCAGTGCCACAGGCGAAATAAACAAAAACTGTTGCTGATAAAGAGCTGCTAGCCACCAGAAACTGAAAACTAGCTGGATTATACTGGATAAAATCAGTGGACTACTTATAATAGCCAACAGTAGGCTGATAGATAGGCAGCTGACAGTTGGAGGGACTGGTCAGCTGTGCAGACCAAAACTTGGATTGACTGGCATGAAGACAAATGAAAACAGTTTGAATTCAACATCTGTTTAGACAAATAAAGAACTAAAAAAAAATGATAAGGACTACAGTACAGCACAATACTACTGCTGTATAGCCGAAACAAACAAAACCAAAAGAGAGCCAAGAAAGTTGACCATTCTGCTCAAAATAACTGCTCTCTGCAGCTTGGATGACTTTAGAGAGACTGGTGAGTGAAAATCCACAAGGGGACTGCAACTCCAGTAGAAGAAAACATTTGGCACCAAAGGGTTAAACACACAACAAATATGAAAGTGCAACTACAATTAACATGTGGAATAGTGGTAAGCAAATAAAAAACACAAAAATCATGGCATTTATACAAAAACATCCATCCATTATCCAACCCACTATATCCTAACTACAGGGTCAAGGGGACCTGCTGGAGCCAATCCCAGCCAACACAGGGCGCAAGGCAGGAAAAACACCCCGCATGCACCTAACCTGCATGTCTTTGGACTGTGGGGAGGAAACCGGAGTTTGATGAATATTGTTTAAAAACGTACCATACATTTCAAGAAATACTTATTTAATAACTAATTGTGAGCTTATTGTAATTAATACAGACCTTTCACCAGATTGCTATATTGTGCAATCTTTACATTCACAATAGATTTATAATGTATTATACAAATCATGTATAAAGGCTGCAAGGCTGAAAGCTTATACAGAAATACCATTTTTATTTATTATCTTGTAATAATGAGTTTTACTAAAATGGGTTATTCATACTTTGTCAAGCTGCATGCTTTTGTTCAAAGCTTCTGGCAACTTCAAACAACTTTTTACTGTTTTATATATTGAAACACCACTGCAAAGCACTTAATAACTTTGGAAATATAGTATACTTGTCGTTTAGAACAAATTTTTTTGTCTTTTACAATTAACGCACATGCAGGTTAAGTGACATGCTTATGGTCACACACTGTGTCAGAGGTGAGTAGTGAATAGGCAGTCTTGGTGTTTAGAGTCAAATGCCATTACACCAAACTGCTGGCCTTTCTGATTTCTGGTTACGCCTACAGTGCATTGAACTATTTTACTATTTTACTTTTTTCCCTTTGTCCCTTTAATTGTGTTTACCTACTTAAGACTTTTTGCACTGAACCGATTGCTTTATGGAAATGTTCAAAGAAAGCTGTTGAGTGGCACTGCTGTCTACTTCATTATCTTATTATAGCATCCTACTTTTTAATATCTAATGCCTGGCAAGTCACAAATGGCAGTTATGTCATTTGTGTTATGAAAATGCTGCTAATAGAAAGATAACAGTGGTAATCTCTGCTCATAATGCTCTGTAAATATTAGAAAATGTATGAAAGATGGATTTACTTCTGAGGTTCTTGGGACAGAAATTAATTCTGTACCTAGATATGCCTCTGTAGCATTAAGATTTTCTTTCTCTGGTAATTAAAAGAAAAGTTTGGTATTGTAAAAGCAAAACATGTTTTTATAAAGTAAAAAAAAGCCTAGCATGCCTTTTGTGCTTTAAAATGGAAATGAAGGCTACCAGGGTCCAAAGTTGAAAACAAAAGCCTTAAGCTTCAAAAATACACCAATTTCTTAAGCGAAGAGTTTTATTGTTTATTGACTGGGATTTCACACATATGGCAAAACAATGTATCCGTACCATTTTAGGAAGAAGGAAGCAGAAAAACAGCCAATTTAAAAGGAGACAAACTGTGTGCTTCCTCCAGAGCAACCTTTTAGCCCCACAGGAGTGTTCTTCTATAGCTTATACTTTTCACCTCATAAAATGATCTTCAGGTTCTGTTATTGGCATCACTGAAAGTTGATACCAGATGTTAGCTACTGTCTCTGTCCTGTAGATAACTAGACAATAACCACTGCAATAAATCACATAATTACTTACAGTCAAATGCTTCCATACACAGCAGGCTGTATACCCAGAAAAGAGGATGGCTGTAATTTACCACACAGCACATGAAGGACTAATCATTTTTGGTAATTGTCAAGAATCACTGACACATTTCCAGTGCTGAGTGTTAAATCATGTAATAATCCACATTTAAACACACCAACTGATACCAATCCATCATTACATGGCATGTCTGAAAATTTCATGCAGACCATGGTGCTGTGAAGCAGAATTGATAACTCTTTGCTACCACTTTGCCAATATGTAAAAATCTAGTAAACTTTAACCTAATTTAAACTAAATGTATGCCCAGTTCCCTTTACTTCCATTTTAACCTCGTTTGCATTAGACCCGAGTGTTAATAAGGGTGCGGAAACTGTGCTAAAAGCGTTAGTCCAGAGTGTCATTCAGGCAACTGTACAGATAAATCTTGCATAAGCGTTAGAACCGAGAATCACTCGGGCTGTAAAAATACTATCAGGGCTGGCATTCTTTGGAGAAATTGTGTCTGAGTGTAGGTTTTCACTAATTATGAAATATCTGCACTTTACCAACAATGAAGACTTTGATGAGAATACCCATTCAGCACCCAAAATGATGAAAATCTGGGACATATACCAGGCGATTGTACTAAAGTTTCAGAGCGTTCACATTCTGGACCGCAATGTCAGCATTGATGAAAGTCTCATGACTTATATGGGCAGACTGTCATGGATACAGTACATAGCGTCAAAAAGAGCAAGATTTGGCATAAAGCTTTATGAGATTTGTGAATCTAAAATTAGATACATTTGGAATTCGGTCCTGTAAATAGAGTAAAGGACAATGTTTGAATCGAAACACAGTCAGTACAGCCCTGCTACGTCATTGGTGCTGACTTTGATAGGTGCTCTGCTGGATCAACTTTACTATGTAACCATCGACAATTTCTATACTTTGACAGAGCTATTTGACTTCTTGCTACAAACAAAGACTGATGCATATGGAGCAGTGCGTCCTAACTGTCATGGCATGCTTGAAGACTTTGGTAGAGCTAAATTACAGCGAGGTGCACTAGCATCTTGGCAAAAGAGTAAAGTGCTTGCACTGAAATGGAAGGACAAGAAAGGTGTTTGTCTTCTTAGTATTGTACGTGATTCAGCTACAGTGACTGCACAGGCAAAAGGCAACAAATAGGTTACAAAGCCTTTTGCTGTGGTCGGCTACAATAGCACGATGGGCAGTGTAAATCGTGCGGATCAAGAATTGGCTTTCTATAACGTTATGCAGAGGCAATAAAAGAAATGCTACAAAAAGATATTTAGTCATCTGGTGGAACAGTGCATTTGGAATTCATTTGTGTTATCCAAATAAAAAGCTGGCAAAACTGTAATTTTATACGCCAGCTTATAGAACAAATCATTGCCACACATCCACCATCCACTGTACCACTAGACATGCGGTTGACCCGCCACACCATAGATCAATCCAGAATGTCTTATTGATAGACATTTTATTGATTATTATATTATTGATTATACACCTCCAACAAAAAAAAACACAATCCAACTCGTTCCTAAGCAGTGTGCTGTTCAAAAACTGATAAATCTGGAAAGAAAATCCTAGAAGAAACATGCTATTATTGCCCCAACTGTGACATTGGATAGTATCTTTCACCGTTTACCACCGATTTACCACACAAAGGACTCATTTTTGAGATTGTATACTGTTTTGGCATCATTAGTAGTAAAAAAAGCAATGCATTTTACTTGTTTTTTTGAAGTAAAATGCAACTCTAAGGAGGTTAAAGCACAAGAACTGTTTAGTTTTTTTTTTTAAATATATAAAAAATTCTTCACTTTAGAATACAGTTTCATGTGGCAAATGAGCGAAGGCTGCTGATTAATAATAATTAACACATGCGATTAACGTGTTAAAAATTTCTGCAATTATATTTTTTAACGCAACCCCTAAATGTGTTAATTTGACTGTGTGTCACACGTTATTGATGAAGCAGTGCTAAATGAATCCAAGTCTCTTAATAGTAGTTGTTTTGTGTCATGGCTACAAAGGAATTCAAGGCCATTTTGTCCTGCAAAACATACATCCATAATGCTGTTCTGTCTACCTGTATCACTTTTGCTTCTGTCACCTTTGACTGGCCCTATATTGGATTTTCAAAATGCTTGCCCTGCTATCAGCTAATAAGGGACCTAGTCACCAGCTTCCTGGCACACATTCCTTTGTACAACCAAGCAAACCTCTCACTGTGCTCTCTAGGTCACAAGACGGTGCTGGTGTACACTCATGAACGACTCCTTCAAAAAAGACGCAAAAGTGCACTTTTCAAAACTTTTACAGCATTTCACTTTTCACCGCTTTCAATCTAGTTCCAGCAAACAAACAACTCTAAAGAGAGTAGACAGGTGATGGACGACACTTCTTCCCAAGGTCCCTTTGAGGAGAGATTGCCTTAATAACGTCATTCACAAAGTCCAAGAACACTGACATCATCCTACATCCCTTCATGTGTACCTGAAAGGATGCGGGTACATGCCATTTTACGGATCTTTATTTTAAAAGCAGAAAACTAACGAGACATGTTAATATTCAGCTGGATGAGAGAACCCTTTGCTTCCACGCAGAAAGCTCGTAAGAGTACCTATCAAATGAAACTGCTGTTAAATAAGTGGCATCCTTACATAGAAGTACTGCCTATTTTTGCAAAAATGTTACCCCACTGGGGTTGCAACATCATGCGTGTGGGTGCTCTGTTCATCCCATGACAGCTAGTGAACAAGAGGTTAAGCACACATGTAGTGTTATAGGTATGTATTTAATCCTGCATATGCTGAGAGGTACATTTAACCTGCTCATTTTAGGGTCACAAGGAGCCAGTGATCATTGTTATGTTACAATCCTGACCTAGAATGGAGTAGTATTAAAAAAAGATTTATTTTGATTACAAGTGTGAGTTTCACATCTCAATTAGAAGGAACAGTAGCTCAACCATGGACTGCGAGAACACAAGCCTGACAATAGGAGTTGGAAACTCAGCATGGTGTCCTTCCAGGGCCACATATGGTTGCAGGGGCCCAAGCCTAGGAGTAAGAGGTGGTTTGGAGTGGTGTCCTGCTGGTAGCCATGGACTGCAGGAACCTGAACCTGGCAGAGTAGGTTGGCTGAACTGTCATTTAGGCATCTCCTTGACTGAAAGGTCTCATTTGGGGGTTACCTGAGGAGGCATTGACTTTAAGGGGAAGCACCAGGGACTGTAAGTTTAAAGAGAAGATCGTTGCTGTGTTTTAAGTTCATTTTTAGGGATTATTAATTGGAATATTTTTTAACCTGCTCAATCAATGTTTTTTATTGGATTATTTATTTATTGAATAATTTTAATTTATAATAATTTATTTACTGCACTATTTATTTGCACACTGGTTTTTAGACTGTTGAATTTTAAATATAAGCACTTATTACTTTTACACCTACCTTTCTTTCTTTTCTCACTTGTGTCTATCGACCATTGCAGGTTCAAGAGGCTCCCAAATGGCAAGTGGGAGAAAGGAGCTGAACCGCACCATCACATATCCGTTGTAAACATTTTGTTTTCTGTATCTAGATATGTTGTTAATAAAAAATAACATCCTTTAAATAGCCAGTCTAAATAAGGTGGTTTGCATAAGCAACTGGCTGAATAAATGACTGAAAATCACTAATGTCTTATTTTTCATCTTCATAAATTAAAGACAGCATTATTGACAGAACCAATCAAAGTGCTATAGTAATCTGCATTGTGATTTGGCTTAAAATAAAGTTTTTCACTGTTTATTCAATTGCTTCTGTTACACAAAACTGTCTAATAAACTAACCTACCTAGGCAAGAGTTTATTAAAACTGTTTTGCATTAGAAAATAATCATAATTATTTGTGTTTTATACAAAATATTAATATGTTTGAAGGAAATCTGAGTAAAGTTTCGATTAATATGCAGGAAATTTTGATAACAAATTTTAAATATGTGATTTATCGTGATTATATTTTTTAATCGAACAGAAGCATTAAGATGATTGTGATGAAATAACTTTGACTTGGAAAATACCAAACTTATCCTTTAATGTTTCTTATACACTAATACTTTCTTTAGACTCTCTGCCTGTATGCTTCACATCTGACACAGCACATCTGAATGCTATCCTTCTTAGTGAGGTTAGCAGCAGTCATTGTGCTTCTGCCTATTAACCAGTAGTGCTATTCCAATGGTAGTGGTTCATGCTCAGCTCTCTGCTGCACTTCACTCTGCTCCATATTATTTTTTGTGTGTGTGTGTTTGTGTAAATGCCTGTTTACACTTTGTGCCATTGGTCTGGGCATCTCAAACAGACTCTGAGTGTCAGGAATCAACTCGACACTTATATCATATGTCATTCTAAGGATGCTTGAAACCCATACTGGTGATGTTGGACTGAGGTTGGCAAATAATTTTAGCCAGGTGTCATTACAAAAATTAAATGTTGAAGAAAATCTAAAAGCCACCCAGTGTAGAAAAACATAAACGTTGCCATATATACAGTATATCAACATTTCAGCGTAGTCTTCTGAAAGAACATCCACAGTGCTGTAAAGAAGTACGAAAAGGAACCATTAAAGTCAAGGCAGATCACTTTGCTGTACATACCACATTTATATAAGCAGCTCTATATCTTTCTTTTCCTTTTCTTGTCACTGACAATCTATTATATTGAGACTGTGCATATTTCATCTCTTCATTTAAAATGTATTTGTAAAGTCCTAAAGAAGTCAATAAATCATTGAAACAGGCAGCAACACGTTTATTTTCCTACTGTGGCAGACAGGGCATTTTCAACAGTGAGACATCAAATTGTTTACATTTCATCATTATTTTCACTTTATTCCTTTATCATTAGTTGAGCTTCACAGAGATTAATAATGTCATTTCACTGATCAGTTTTCAAAGAAAGAAAAAAACAACCTGGTAATTTTTTTGTTTTCTTCTTACGAAGAAAGATAATGCTTACTGTGCTGAGTAAGGAGAAGGTAAAGATTTAATTTCCCATACTTTTCTTCTAAAATAACATTATGGTTTGAATGTATTTCATCTTGAATCAATATGGGAGTGTATTACCTACTTTGCAATGAAACATTCCTTTTTTTTATTATTATTTTCATTTTCACAGCAGTGCTAGACTTTTTCATCTATCCATCCATTTTCAGTTTAGGTCTTTTTTCCAATACAAGACTAGTGGGACATGTTGGTCTTTCCTTGCAGAACTGGCAGAAAGCCATACTTGATGGAGTCTCAGTCCACTGCAAGGCACACACATTCAATCACAATTATTCAATTGACTTCATTATTCTAACACACGTCAATCATACACGACAGTAACCCAAAAGTACTCAGAGAGGGAGAAAAAAAAAAACTATGAAAACTCTGCACAGACAGCATTCAAGTTAGTATTCAAACCAGGGATCTTGAAGCTATGGAGCAGCAGCACTAACCACTGTGCCACCATGCTATACTATGCTACTTCAGTGCTCATCAAATGTAGAGCTCTGTCAATTTGCAGGCTTTTGTTCTGTTATCATGTTTTAAATTATGCTTCTATTTTAATCAATTATTAATCAATTATTTTCCTGCTTTACCTTTATTATATTGCCTCATAAATTCCATAAAGGTTTTAGGCTATGCTGAGAATTTAAGGACCATTTGCATTCTTTATACCCAAGGATGAATTTGCATTCCGCTCATATTTATTTTAAAATATTCTGGCTATTTAAAAAGTTCTTATGACCCTACAATTAAAAAGAAAACTGAAAAAGGTGCTTCTCTTTAGCATTCTTTGCCAAGTATGTACTTTTGTTAGTTTTGTCTATTTCTATACAAATGCAGGAATAAATTCTACCGAGAAGGCAAAATAAAAAGGAGAAGACAAAATAAATTAATAATTTATACAGTATTTAAGCCTGTTGGATTTCTAATTAGGGGAAATCACATACTGCATTGCCTTTTAACTGCACAAAGACAGCAAAAAAGACTAGTTAATCACACAAGTAGTTTAATTTAAAGCAAAAATGAATTACTAATTATAAAATCGGATGGAACGAAAGTAGTGGAAAATTGATTCTTTAAAAATACGATGTATAAAGGCTTAGAACTACTTCATTTTCGAAATTATCTTTGCCTTATTCTACAAAACTTCATACACCCCAAACTATGTTATAATTAAAGATTATTGCTTTTATGTATCACCATCCCATAATACATCACATAATGTATTCAGTTTATTGCCAAAATTTAGCATTTGGAACTTTTGAAGCAACTGGTCTCAACCATATACTGTAGATTATTTAACATAAATTAAAACTATAGTTGAGCAAAATGAAGGCTGGAAACAACTTCTTCTTGCTATTCTTTCATTATTTGTGTACCCAGCATTTGAAAACTTCTAGTAAGGCTTCTTATAGCACATAGCAAAAAATGTTTCTGAAACAGAAACCTTCCTAAAGAACCATGAAAGCCAAACAGAGTGACCCAATTTGGTGGGAGGAAGCCCGGCCACTTCACTCTACATCTATCCAGCTAGAGTGGCTGGAAGTACAGAAAATGGTGAATAGTGAAGACTCCTCATATTCATCTGGCACAACGGAAACAGGGGCTCACTCATCTTTTTTGTTGATTAATACCTTCATGTGTGAGTTTAGTGTGGTAGAAATCAAACATCTTAATTAAAGAAAGAAACTTATCCTCAACCGGGACAAGTCTTATAAAATCTTTTTGAGTCAGTAATCAGGCAGGAGAAAATTTGTCCATCTGCGTCATTTCTTACTGTTCTTGAAATGATTGAAAAGGGAGCATTCTTCAGAACAGTCTGTTAACACTAGAATTACCAAAGCCTATGAAAAAACTTGTAATTCAGGCCCCACCAAAAATCCCTTCGCACCTCTCTGTCGGCATCTTTTGTCTTATAAATGTGTTGATCAACACAAGCAGCAAACAGCCTGCTATACCATCCCCCACCCATCACTACTGCTCAATTCACAAAGAAGAATCTCAGTGCTCAGTGTTTATCCTGAAGTTATTCCCAGTTTGAAATAAAAACTATCCATCCATCCATCCTCTTCCGCTTCTCCAAGATCGGGTTGCAGGGGCAGCAGCTTGAGCAGAGATGCCCAGACTTCTCTCTCCCCAGCCACTTCTTCTAGCTCTTCTGGGGGAATCCCAAGGCGTTCCCAGGCCAGCCGGGAGACATAGTCCCTCCAGTATGTCCTGGGTCTTCCCTGGAGCCTCTTCCCGATTAGACGTGTCCGGAACACCTCACCAGGGAGGCATCCAGGAGGCATCCTGATCAGATGCCCGAACCATTTCATCTGACTCCTCTCGATGCGGAGGAGCAGCGGCTCTACTCTGAGCCCATTCCCGGATGACTGAGCTTCTCACCCAATCTTTAAGGGAAAGCCCAGACACCCTGCGGAGGAAACTCATTTCAGGTGCTTGTATGGGTCACTACCCATAGCTCATGACCATAGGTGAGGGTAGGAACGTAGATCAACTGGTAAACTGAGAGCTTTGCCTTATGACTCAGCTCCTTTTTCACCACGACAGACCGATGCAAAGCCCGCACCACTGTGGACGCCACACCGATCCACCTGTCGATCTCACGCTCCATTCTTCCCTCACTCATGAACAAGACCCCGAGATACTTGAACTCCTCCACTTGGGGCAGGATCTCTCCCCCAACCCTGAGAGGGCACTCCACCCTTTTCTGGCTGAGGACCATGGTCTCGGATTTGGAGGTGCTGATTCTCATCCCAGCCGCTTCACACTCAGCTGCGAACCGATCCAGAGAGAGCTGAAGATCACGGCCTGATGAAGCAAACAGGACAACATCATCTGCAAAAAGCAGTGACCCAATGCTGAGTCCACCAAACCGGAACCCCTCAAAACCCTGGCTGTGCCTAGAAATTCTGTCCATAAAAGTTAGGAACAGAATCGTTAACAAAGGGCAGCCCTGGCAGAGTCCAACTCTCACTGGAAACAGGTTCAACTTACTGCCAGCAATGCGGACCAAGCTCTGACACCGGTTGTACAGGGACCGAACAGCCCTTATCAGGGGTCCGGTACCCCATACTCCCGGAGCACCCCTACAGGATTCCCAAAGGAACACGTCAAACGCCTTTTCCAAGTCCACAAGACTGGTTAGGCAAACTCCCATGCAACCGCCAGGAACCTGCTAAGGGTGTAGAGCTGGTCCACTGTTCCGCAACCAGGACGAAAACCACACTGTTCCTCCTGAATCCGAGGTTCAACTCTCTGATGGACTCTCCACACCAGGACCCCCGAATAGACTTTTCCAGGGAGGCTGAGGAGTGTGGTCCCTCTGCAGTTGGAACACACCCTCCGGTCCCCCTTCTTAAAGAGGGGGGCCACCACCCTGGTCTGCCAATCCAGAGGCACTGTCCCCGATGTCCATGCGATGTTGCAGAGGCATGTCAACCAGGACAGTCCTACAACATCCAGAGCCTTGAGGAACTCCAGGCATATCTCATCCACCCCCTGGGGCCCTGCCACCAAGGAGTTTTTTGACCACCTCTGTGACCTCAGTCCCAGAGATGGGGGAGCCCACCGAGTCCCCAGGCTCTGCTTCCTCATTGGAAGTGGGATTGAGGAGGTCTTCGAAGTACTCCCCCCACCAACAGACAACGTCCCGAGTCAGCAGCGCACCATCTCCACCATATACAGGGTTGACACTGCACTGCTTCCCCCTCCTGAGACGGTGGACCTTGGTGGACCAGAATCTCCTAGAAGCTGTCCAAAAGTCATTCTCCATGGCCTCCCCAAACTCCTCCCACGCCCAAGTTTTTGCCACAGCAACTACCGAAGCCACATTCCACTTGGCCTGCCGGTACCTATCAGCTGCCTACAGAGTCCCACAGGACAAAAGGGTCCTGTAGGACTCCTTCTTCAGCTTGGCGGTATCCCACACCGCTGTTATCCACCAACGGGTTCGGGGATTGCCGCCACGACAGGCACCGACCACCTTACGACCACAGCTGCGGTCAGCCACCTCAACAATAGTGGCACGGAACATGGTCCATTCGGACTCCATGTACCCCACCTCTCTCGGGACGTGGTCAAAGTTCTGCCGGAGGTGGGAGTTGAAGCTACTTCTGACAGGGGACTCTGCCAGATGTTCCCAGCAGACCCTCACAACACGTTTGGGCCTACCAGGCCTGACCGGCATCCTCTCCCACCATCGAAGCCTACTCACCACCAGGTGTTGATCAGTTGACAGCTCTACCCCTCTCTTCACCCGAGTGTCCAAGACATGTGGCTGCAGGTCCGATGACACAACCACAAAGTCGATCATCGAACTGAGGCCTAGGGTGGTCTGGTGCCAAGTGCACATATGAACACCCCTATGCTTGAACATGATGTTCATTATGGACAATCCATGACGAATACAGAAGTCCAATAACAAAACACCGCTCGGGTTCAGATCGGGGGGCCCATTCCTCCCAATCACGCCCTTCCAGGTCTCACTGTCATTGCCCACATGAACATTGAAGTCTCCCAGCAGTTTGCCCTCTAGCACCCCCTCCAGGGACTCCAAAAAGGGTGGGTACTCCAAACTGCTGTTCGCACAAACAACAGTTAGGACCACAAACAACAGTTAGGACCCGTCCCCCCCCCCAAAGGCAGAGGGAGGCTACCCTCTCGTCCATCAGGGTAAACCCCAATGAACAGGCTCCAAGTCGGGGGGCAATAAGTATGCCCACACCCGCTCAGCGCCTCTCACCAGGGGCAACTCCAGAGTGGTAGAGAGTCCAGTCCCTCTCAAGGAGATTGGTTCCAGAGTTCAAGCTGTGTGTCGAGGTGAGCCTGACTATATCTAGCCGGATCCTCTCAACCTCACGCACCAGCTCAGGCTCCTTCCCCTTCAGAGAGGTGACATTCCACATCCCGAGAGCCAGCTTCTGTAGCCGAAGATTGGACTGCCAGGCTCCCTGCCTTCGGCAACCACCCAACTCACACTGCACCCAAGCTCCTAGGCCCCTCCCATAGGTGGTGAGCGCATGGGAAAGGGGACCCACGTTGCATCTTTGGGCTGTGCCCGGCCGAGAAAAGGAGAAATGTTACTTTGGAAAGAGCAGAGACAGCACAAGTAGGTTTCAAATGGGAAACAGCCTACCTCATTTGGGTGTAAGCAAAGACTTTCAGGATTTTTGCTTATTTCTGTAGAATAGCCTTTGCGAAGCCTGCTAAATCCCAGCAGGACCACTGTTTGGCATTGTTCATTTTTTCTAAATATGACTCCTGTATGATTATCAAACTATCAATAATTACAGACACCTGTTGGACTTTTTGACTTTAATAATTTTTCATTTCATTAAGGATGATTTTGTTTGTGAATGTAAATTGTTTTTGTGTTTTCTAAATGTGCTAGCATATTGTGGGAGTGCATTGCAACAATGAATATTTGTTGCAGTATATGTTACTTCATTCGCTCTGTCTTCATTTAAATACACTATCTAACTTTTTTGGTTATTTTGTTTTGTCCTGTTATATCAGTTGATTTGTGTAGTGCTCTGAAAAGGGAAAGTATTGTTTTTTGGGCAGTCATTTGCCAAATGATATGATTCTACTGCCAAATTAAGAGCTTTAAACATATTTTCTAAGAAAAAAATTACTAACAGAGAAAATTAAACATATGTATATGCTGTTGCTTAACTGGATACATAACATATTTTTACCCTCTGTAATTATGTGAATGCAGGAAATTTGCTTTTTTGCATTGCTTATTGTAAGGCTCCCGATGTTAATTGCTATTTGGCTATTTAGCTGCTATGTGACAATATCTGTTACCGTCAAGATCAACAGCGATGAAACTAATGTCAGTGATTTAAAATAAAAATGCAAATATTTTTTAAACAATCAGCTGGTTTCTGAGTTGTGTTCCTTTACATGGGCCCACCCATACCTTATTGACCCAAAAAAAGGGTAGAGCTACTGTAATTATGACAGGGGGTGCAGGTCTGTTCAGTTGAGGTCCTGAATACCAGGAAAAATGCACAACTTGAAAAACCATTGATGTCACCTTTTCCTAATTAAATAAACATAAATAGATTTCTACATACAAATATAAAACATAACTCCACTAAACTACAGTATAAGATTATAATATGCACAACAACAAAGTAAGAAGAGAAGTGATTTTACTGCTATAGATTTTTAGTTAATTTCTTTCAAGCTTTCACACTTATAACGTCTGACACATGCCTGATATAAGAATCACCCCAAAATACTAAGAAAGGCAGGTTTACCTCCCAGCAAAAAAAACTTTTTTTTTTTGCTATATCTACTTTTTAATCCTGTTGACTTTTAAGCTAATGTAAGAATGCACATCCAATTTATCTGTCGCACTTTACTTACAGTTTAACAAACAGTATACCCATACATCCATCTATTATCCAACCTGCTATATCCTAACTACAGGGTCACGGGGGTCTGCTGGAGCCAATCCCAGCCAACATAGGGCGCAAGGCAGGAATATACCCATACAGATAAAGAAAACTGAAACTATGTAGATAGATAGCTAGATAGATAGATAGATAGATAGATAGATAGATAGATAGATAGATAGATAGATACTTTATTAATCCAAAGGGGAAATTCATATAATCCAGCAGCAGCATACATAAAGAACAATATTAAATTAAAGAGTGATAAAAATGCAGGCATAACAGACAATAACTTTGTATAATGTTAACATTTACTCCCCCGGGTGGAATTGAAAAGTCGCATAGTGTGGGGGAGGAAAAATCACCTCAGTCTGTCAGTGGAGCAGGACGGTGACAGCAGTCTGTCGCTGAAGCTGCTCCTCTGCCTGGAGATGATACTGTTCAGTGGATGCAGTGGATTCTCCATGATTGACAGGAGACTGCTCAGCACCCATCGCTCTGCCACCGATGTTAAACTGTCCAGCTCAGTGCCTACAACAGAGCCTGCCTTCCTCACCAGTTTGTCCAGGCACGAGGCATCCCTCTTCTTTATGCTGCCTCCCCAGCACACCACCGCGTAGAAGAGGGCGCTCGCCACAACCATCTGATAGAACATCTGCAGCCTGTTATTGCAGATGTTGAAGGACGCCAGCATTCCAATGAAGTATAGTCGGCTCTGTCCTTTCTTACACAGAGCATCAGTATTGGCAGTCCAGGCCAAATTATCATCCAGCTGCACTACCAGGTATTTATGTACTTACATAATATTAAATATTCTAAAGTACAGTATTGTTTTTAATGCAAGTTGTACTGTAATAATGCAAATTATGTAATGCACATTATGTAATGTAATAATGCAAATTAATGCAATTTGTATAATAATAAATACAGATACTTATTCATTTAAAACTATTTCAGTACAGCAAAATGTAGCTGAATGAATTGCTTTACCTTTTATAAATCTAAAAGAAAAGCAAGCAACTAGCTAAGTATTTCAATTTTAGGAGTTGCACAATGCATTTCCTGGCACTGCAAGATCTCTGAGCCGTTGTTCACGGAGTAAACGTAGCCTGGGTCATAGTTAATCTATAATACAGACAACAACTGAAGCAGACACAAAAGATACAGTAAAAAGGAATTGAAACTTGCTTCTCCTTAGATTCTACAAAAGCATAATTGTCATTGAGTAGATGAAATAATTGTTTGCACTGTGAATATTATAGATACTGTTGCCAAATGAATAATCTTTTTATCATATTCAGTTTTAGTGCTGTGGTTGGTTACTGGGTGGATTGGAATTTTCCAGGTGGATAAACAGAATATTTGGATAATGTGAAGCATGAGGCACTACAGCACTGTTCAAATGAAAATCTCTGCTGAAAACAGTGTTAAGAAATAGAATCCTTTTGAGCTGGCATACCAGTATGATGGTGAAGAGGGGTAACACAAGTTGGTATGGGGGAGACACAGATATACAAAAAACTAAACTGGAGCCAGCTTTGGACATGAGATACAAATGTGAAAAAAGAGCTACCTGAACACAACATTCTTTTGTATTATGTGGTATGCTATTGTGGCCGAGTGAGGAATGAAAGAAAAAAAAAAAAAGCCCATGAAAGAAATGTTGGGGTGCCAACAAGGTCATTCCCTTTTAATCAAAGAAAAAAACAAACAAAATATAGGTGCTCTGCGGTGCAAAATTAAAACAGATTAAGCCAAATAAAATCAAACAAGCCATCAATCTTTGCAATAGTTTTTCAATCAGTCACCAGATAGGAGCTCCGTCCTGTTAGTGTGCTCTTTTCACAGAGTGACAACACCATTGGTTGCCCTTGTGATTTATAGTGGGGGACCAGAAAGGGCGGAGTTAAATGTTCTCCCTGGGTGTTTTCTTGGAAATGTGGAGGGAATGAAAGAGGACATAGCTGTACCAGCACCCCCTCTCAGCCCAAGCTGGTAGTACATACTTCAGATGATCCTGGAAAGAGATCCACTGATGCACATGTATGACACTGTGTTGACAGCAATCGATTCACATCTTTATATTACAGTATTCTCTTATTTTTTTTCTAAATACTTTTAATGTGGTCCTCTTTCTAGTGAACACACAAAAAGTCAATGGGCACTAAAGTACTTTCAATTTATTTTGTAGGATTGTTATTGAGAATTGTGTCAATGTTCATTTTTTGTAATTAGAACATTAGAATATTAGAACACTCTAGACGAGAACAGGCCATTCAGCCCAACAAAGCTCGCCAATCCTATCCACTTGTTTCCTCCAAGAAAACATCAAGTCGAGTTTTGAATGTCCCTAACGTCTTACTGTCTACCACACTACTTGGTAGCTTATTCCAAGTGTCTATCGTTCTTTGTGTAAAGAAAAACTTCCTAATGTTTGTGCGAAATTTACCCTTAACAAGTTTCCAACTGTGTCCCCGTGTCCTTGATGAACTCATTTTAAAATACAAGTCTCAATTCAGTGTACTAATTCCATTCATAGTTTTAAACACTTCAATCATGTCACCTCTTAATCTTCTTTTGCTTTAACTGTAAAGGCTCAGTTCTTTTAATCTTTCCTCATAATTCAACCCCTGTAGCCCTGGAATCAGCCTAGTCGATCTTCTCTGGACCTTTTCTAGCGCTGCTATGTACTTTTTGTAGCCTGGAGACCAAAACTGCACACAGTAATCAAGATGAGGCCTCACCAGTGCATTATAAAAGTTGAGCATAACCTCCTTGGACTTGTACTCCACAGATCATGCTATATAACCTAACATTCGGTTAGCCTTCTTAATGGCTTCTGAACACTTTTGGGAAGTTGATATCTTAGAGTCCACTATGACTCCTAAATCCTTCTCATAAGTTGTACTCTCGATTTTCCGACCGCCCATTGTGTATTCAAACATAACATTTTTACTTCCTATGTGTAATACTTTACATTTACTGACATTAAATTTCATCTGCCACAAATCTGCCCAAGCCTGTATGCTATCCAAGTCCTTCTGTAATGATATAACGGATTCCAAATTATCTGCTAATCCACCTATTTTGGTATCATCTGCAAACTTAACCAGCTTGTTACTTATATTCCTATCTAAATCATTTATATATATTAAAAATAGCAGCGGCCTAGCACTGACCCCTGTAGAACACCACTCTTAACATCGGCCAGTTCTGATGAGGTTCCTCGCGCCATCACCCTCTGCTTCCTGTGTCTGAGCCAATTCTGCACCCATCTAAAAACATCACCCTGAACTCCCACTTCTTTTAACTTGATGCCCAACCTCTCATGTGGCACCCTATCAAATGCTTTCTGAAAGTCCAGATAAATAATATCATAAGCTCCACTTTGATTGTATGCTTTTGTTGCAACCTCATAGAATTCCAACATGTTAGTAAAACACGACCTCCCTCTTCTGAACCCATGCTGACTGTTCAGAATAACTCCTGTCCTTGCCATGTTTTGCTCAATCTCATCCTTAATAATTCCTTCCATTAATTTTCCTGTGATGCATGTTAAGCTTACTGGCCTATAGTTGCTTGGATCTGCCCTGTCACCCTTTTTATATAATGGGATGATAATTGCCATTTTCCAGTCCTTCGGAATCTCTCTAGTGCACAGTGACTTCCTAAAAATACGTGTCAAGGGTTTATATATGTACTCACTAGCCTCCTTAAGAACATGAGGATAAATATTATCTGGTCCTGGTGATTTGTTTTATTTCATCTTATTTAATCTGAGCAGCACTTCTCCCTCTACAATTTCCAAATCCCTCAGTACCTCCTTAGTAGTCATGTTTAGCTCTGGGAGGTTATCCACTTGCTCACTTGTAAACACCTCAGAAAAATGGAAGTTTAGGGCATCTGCTATTTCATTGTCTGTATCTTTTAATTCCCCTTTACTATTCCTGATGAACTTGACCTCCTCCTTGACTGTTCTTTTACTACTAAAATACTCAAAGAATCTCTTGGGGTCTTCTTTCGCCTTATCTGCTATAATCCTCTAATAATTAAGGAGGAATATTTTGACAACCAAGATAAAAAGCACACTTACCAACACCCATGACAAACACACTCAATCATTACAATTTGGTTTTAGGAATGGAAATAATACATTTCACTACTCTATATTTTTAAATCCGTTAAATAGGAGCTGAAAGGAGGTACAGAAACTGGAAGAACATAATTACTCCTGATTCCCTAATAGCATTGTTTGGAGTAATATCAGATGGTATATGACAACAACAAAAATGTACTTTTTTCCTTATGAGTAGTGGTGAAAATAGTCTTCAGAATTTGGCAACAATATATTAATTCTGTTTCTGCCTTTGCTTTGTTTTAATGTTTTAACATACTGTATGTTATATTCCTGAATAAGGGCTTAAGTGCTGATTACACTTTAAAGTATGTTAAAAAAAAACTCCACCCACCCAAAAATAATAATTTTTTACATGCTACTTACCTCATGTAGTTTGTAGTGGTGGACAACAAAAATTTCCAGTCTCATGTTTTCACACAGAACAAGAGAAATTGATATATGAATTATACAACACAAGTTACGTAAGTTAAAGTGAAAAAATGGATGATGCAAAATCTATTGTGTGTAGGTGAATAAGGTGAAAAATCTAATTGTAACATCCTTTCTTCTCAATTTAGGTTAATATTTTAGATGTCTGTTAAATATTATTGCAGATTTTTAAAGTGACTTATTACACACATGATAAAAAAGGAATATTAAAAACCTATACTTTTATTGAAATCCACACCTTTTGTTGGTGTCAATGCTAAAATTGAGACAAAATATGCCAGACCTTTTTCACCTTTCATGAGGTCTTGTTATTAACATTATTTAGGTGAAAAAACTGACTTTCTTTAGGAAAATATTCAACTGTATAGGCATATCACAGCAAACATTTTATACATTTAATGGACCATGAGCTGTTTACTAGTTGCATACTATGTACCCTGTGAACACATCGTGTGTACCAAAGAACTGCACTGCAGAAAAAAAGAATGTTGCTACTGCACCCACTTATTGCCGCTTAATTAGATACACATACCTAACAAAGAGTTGGTCCCATATTTTCACTCTAAATAGCTTGAGATTTTGGCGCAAGATTAATTCAATTAAAATACAAATTACTTAAAAATAACCACTTGGTGTAAAATTTAAAGTTCTGCTATTTCTGTAATATGCATTTCAGAATTTAATTTATATAGCCTTTTTTTTATTAGCAAACACTTTTCATTAATGGGTCATTGTGATGGTGCAATGGGCGTAATTTCTGCCTCACAGATTTGGCAACCCAGTTCCTGATTGGGGTATCTTCTGTCGATTTCTTATTTCTTTGAATTTTAAATATTCTGTCTTTTTATGAGTGTGCAAAGAACAGATGTCACATTACCAACTGATTCCTGTCTTGCACCAGCTACCTGCCAGGATATGCTCCCTGTTGTGCAAATCCCTCTGAACTAGAAAATAACATGACATTCTCAAACATGCTTAATCCACGGGCTGCAGCTTATCATGGCAGCATCAAATACAAAGCAGTGCCCCACCCTATACAGGGCATCCGTCCTTCACAAGGTCCATTCAAATACAAACACATTCACTCACAGAGAGCAAGTTTAGAGTCACCCTGTCACCTATACAGAATTTCTTTGGGCATGTGGGCTGGAAACCCCCAGAGACAGTGAAAATGTATCAATGTGACATGGACAATAACAGTGTGCAGAATTTGAACACGGAATGCTGCATCCACAAAGCTTCAGGGATAACCACAGTGCTATTAACAAATGTATTCAGAAAATTTATTCATTCAATTCAGATTATAGCCCTGACCCTTTTGTTTATAATGTTACATACATATGTGAGCTAAGACCACAAGTTAGATTGGATAATTTGGACACTGAGAGGAATGCATTGCTACCAGAAAGTTAAATTGAGATAAACACCTGAGAGAATTATTATTAGCAGTTTGATAATTGGTTTGATATTTTGTACATGTGTGACACTGCATGTCATGGGTCCATAGCAAAAGGGTTCGTTAAAAAGGAAAACATTTGAGATTTCAACCATAGTGTAGGTGTGGAAGGAAAAGAAAGATGTGCAGCTATGGAACATTAATAAGTGGAGGTGGCTAATTAACTGTGCATGTGCATTTAGAGAGATCAATGTAGCCATCCCTCATTAGCAACTCCTGGTATCTATTAGTGCAACACCTACACTACAGAATAAAAGTTCTGAGTAGTTGGAGAACAAATGCAAGAATTGGAAAAAGTAGGGATGGGAAGAAAATTAGGTAAAAAACTAATTTAGTCTATTATTAGACAATCCTCTATTCTTATTGAAATTGTTTTAATACATTCATTATTTATTGAGCACATTAATCTATATATGTAAAATTCAATGTGTGTGTGTGTGTATGTATGTATGTATGTTCCAGCATCACTTCTGAACGGCTGGAGCGATTTTAATGAAACTAGGTACACATGTTTCTCATTGGTTGACTAAAAAATCAACCCTAACCGACTCCCTTCTGGGTAGAGTTGGGTGGTGATCTTGAGGTCTTGTATGCATGTTATCATCCAGTTGACACTCATAACGACCACCAGAGGGTGAACTGGAGGTGACTGCCAGCATTCTGTGTGTTTGAGCACCACCGCACCCCTGTTGCTTTTGAAATTAAATAGAGTTGGCCGGGTCCAAGCGTCAACTGGTTGATAACATACATACAAGGCCACAAGAAAAGTACATTAGTGAGTCTCCATTGTTTGTTAATTTATTTTTATTTTTAAAGTTGTTTTTTTAATTATATTTTTCTCAAACAATTAAAAACAAAAAAACACTTTATTTTCCTATCAGACAATGCAGGTTATTTTAGCTATGTTAGCTAGTTATATTTAAATATATTTAAATAACCCAGCCGCAGGAGATGCACAAACCAGTGTGTTTCTTCGTGCCGGTCCCAAGCCCAGATAAATAGGGACGGTTAATTAAGGAAGAAAATTTTGCCAAATCAATATGTGGACAACAATACAAATTTCCATACCAGACTGGGTTAACAACGATCGCCACCAGTACTGTTAGCCAATAGGGTGCTGGCGGAAATTGGGCTACTGTTGGCCGAAAATGAAGAAGGAGAAAAAGAGGGGGAGACGTGTCTGGAGGCAGGAGGAGAGGAGGAAAGTAATGAGAGTGGAACTGAAGGTAGGAAATTTGAATGTTAGCAGTATGATTGGTAAGGGGAGAGAGTTAGCAGATATGATGGAGAGAAGGAACGTTGATATATTGTGCGTGCAAGAGACTAAATGGAAGAGAGTAAGGGCAGGTGGATTGGAGTTGGATTCAAATTGTTCTATATTGGTGTGGATGGGAGGAGAAATGGGGTAGGAGTTATTCTGAAGGAACAGTATGTCAAGAGCGTTTTGGAGGTGAAAAGAGAGTCAGGCAGAGTAATGATTATGAAGCTGGAAATTGGAGGTGTGATGATGAATGTTGTTAGTGCATATGCACTGCAAATTGGGTGTGCAATGGGTGAGAAAGAAGATTTTTGGAGTGAGTTGGATTAACTGATGAACAACGGACAGAAAGTGGTGATTGGAGCAGATTTCAATGGGCATGTTGGTGAAGGGAATAGTGGAGACGAGGAGGTGATGGGTAGGTATTGTGTCAAGAAGAAGAATGAAGAAAGTCAGAGGACAGTATATTTTGCCAAAAGGATGGTAATGGCTGTGGTGAATACCTATTTTAAGAAGAGGGAGGAACATAAATCCTATGCAGAAGAGTTGATCTGAAGGAGATTGAAGACTGCAAAGTGGTGGCAGGGGAAAGTATAGTTAAGCAGCATAAGATGGTGGTCTGTAGGATGACATTGGAGATTAAGAAGAGGAAGAGAGTGAGGGCAGAGCCAAGGATCAAATGGTGGAAGTTGAAAAAGGAAGACTGCAAGGTTGAGTTTAGGGAGGAGGTGGGACAGGCACTGGGTGGCAGTGAAGAGTTACCAGACAGCTGGGAAACTACAGTAGATGTAGTAAGGGTGACAGCAAGAAGGGTGCTTGGCATGACATTTGGAAAAAGGAAGGAGGAAAAGGAAACCTGGTGGTGGAATGAGGACATACAGGAGAGTATACAGAGGAAGAGGATGGCAAAGAAGAAGTGGGATAGTCAGAGAGATGCAGAAAGTAGATAAGAGTACAAGGAGATAAGGCGCAAGGTGAAGAGAAAGGTGGCAAAGGTTAATTAAAAGGCGTATGATGAGTTGTATGAGAGGCTGGACACTAAGGAGAGAGAAAAGGACCTGTACCGATTGTCTAGACAGAGGGACCGAGCTGGGAAGGATGTGCAGCAGGTTAGGGTGATAAAGGATAAAGATGGAAACGTACTCATAAGCGAGGAGTGTGTGTTGAGCAGATGGAAAGAATACTTTGAGAGGCTGATAAATGAAGAGAAGGAGAGAGAGAAGAGGTTGGATGATGTGGAGATAATGAATCAGGCAGTGCAACAGATTAGCAAGGAGGAAATAAGGACAGCTATGAAGAGGATGAAAAATGGAAAGGCCGTTGGTCCAGATGATATACCTATGGAAGCATGGAGGTGTCTAGGAGAGATGGCAGTGGAGGTTTTAACCAGATTGCTTAATGGAATCTTGGAAAGTGAGAGGATACCTGAGGAGTGGAGAATAAGTGTACTGGTGTCAATATTTAAGAATAAGGGGGATGTGCAGGACTGCAGTAACTACAGGGGAATAAAATTGATGAGCTACAGCATGAAGTTATGGGAAAGAGTAGTGGAAGCTAAGTTAAGGAGTAAGGTGGTGATTAGTGAGCAGCAGTATGGTTTCATGCCAAGAAAGAGCACCACAGATGCAATGTTTCCTCTGAGGATGTTGATTGAGAAGTTTAGAGAAGGCCAGAAGGAGTTGCATTGCGTCTTTGTGGACCTGGAAAAAGCATATGACAGGGTGCCTCGAGAGGAGCTG